>NW_027526245.1:27172196-27499696 GCF_048455015.1 Haemaphysalis longicornis
AACAAGTCAGAGCAGCAAAGGAAAAAAATTACATTGACATAAATACCCCACAAAGCGGGGGGGGGGGGGGGATCGCCCTGCCGGTAGCGTAGTGGTTATCACACGAGACCGGTATTCTGGAGGTCGTGGGTTCGGATCCCACCTGGCGGGCATTTTTTCTCCGCGTTCTTTCTTTCCAAATTCTTTATCTGTTTCAATTTCAATGACCTACCACAACCTTCCCTTTGCTTTCCGAGGTTTTCTTGGCTGCCAACCCTTATTTATATATATATATATATATATATATATAGAAATATTGTGGGATTGTCCCTGAGGAAGGAAGTTCCACTTCCGAAACTGTCGGACTAATTTATAATAAACAAGTTAACCGCAAAGTTGTTCTAATCTTTTACCTATATATATATATATATATATATATATATATATATATATATATATATATATTTCTTCCCGTGTATTCAGAGTGGCGCTGGCTACGACCCTCGAGAGTCAGATACACTTCTAGTAAATATAAATAGCCCAGAAAGTGAACGAGCACACAGTCGCCCAAATAGCCGAATTGGTAAGGCATTCGAGATCTAATCGAAAGGCGTGGGCGCGATCCCCACTCTGGGCGCGTGTTTTTCTTTCTTTCTTTCTTTCGTATATTTAAAAAAAATGTAAACTCCATTAACTGTAGCAAAAAAAGAGCAACCACACCCCTATGCCTTCTTTGGCGTTGTAGACTGCCGGCATTTCTTCCTGTATTTCTAACGAGCCCCTCATTTACAAACCCTATTATCATGCGAAAGCTTAGCGAGGGCCTCGGTTCTGGCAGCCTTGATGCCAAGGTAGCATAAGAGGGTTTCCCGCCAGTTACCCGCTTATGACAGGCTGTAGACGTTCGCGTCACGCCCCGGGGGTTGAAAAGAAGGTCCCCTTCTCCCCGTGTAGTCTGAGTGGCGCCGGCTACCACCCTCAAGCGTCAGATACAGTTGTAGTATATATAAATACACCAGAAAGTGAAGCGGAACACAGTCGCCCAGATAGCCGAATTGGTAAGGCATTCGAGATCTAATCGAAAGGCGTGGGTTCGGTCCCCACTCTGGGCGCGTGTTTTTCTTTCTTTCTTTATCACGTAATTAATAATAATAAATAATAATGTAACGTCACTAACGGTAAAAAATATTCCAACCATTCCCCTATGCCTTCTTTGGCGTTGTAGACTGCCGGCATTTCTTCCTGTATTTCTAACGAGCCCCTCATTTACAAACCCTATTATCATGCGAAAGCTTAGCGAGGGCCTCGGTTCTGGCAGCATTGATGTCAAGGTAGCATAAGAGGGTTTCCCGCCAGTTACCCGCTTATGACAGGCTGTAGACGTTCGCGTCACGCCCCGGGGGTTGAAAAGAAGGTCCCCTTCTCCCCGTGTAGTCTGAGTGGCGCTGGCTACCACCCTCAAGCGTCAGATACAGTTGTAGTATATATTAATACACCAGAAAGTGAAGCCGAACACAGTCGCCCAGATAGCCGAATTGGTAAGGCATTCGAGATCTAATCGAAAGGCGTGGGTTCGGTCCCCACTCTGGGCGCGTGTTTTTCTTTCTTTCTTTATCACGTAATTAATAATAATAAATAATAATGTAACGTCACTAACGGTAAAAAAATACTCTAACCATTCCCCTATGCCTTCTTTGGCGTTGTATACTGCCGGCATTTCTTCCTGTATTTCTAACGAGCCCCTCATTTACAAACCCTATTATCATGCGAAAGCTTAGCGAGGGCCTCGGTTCTGGCAGCCTTGACGCCAAGGTAGCATAAAAGGGTTTCCCGCCAGTTACCCGCTTATGACAGGCTGTAGACGTTCGCGTCACGCCCCGGAGGTTGAAAAGAAGGTCCCCTTCTCCCCGTGTAGTCTGAGTGGCGCTGGCTACCACCCTCAAGCGTCAGATACAGTTGTAGTGTATATAAATACACCAGAAAGTGAAGCGGAACACAGTCGCCCAGATAGCCGAATTGGTAAGGCATTCGAGATCTAATCGAAAGGCGTGGGTTCGGTCCCCACTCTGGGCGCGTGTTTTTCTTTCTTTCTTTATCACGTAATTAATAATAATAAATAATAATGTAACGTCACTAACGGTAAAAAAATATTCTAACCATTCCCCTATGCCTTCTTTGGCGTTGTAGACTGCCGGCATTTCTTCCTGTATTTCTAACGAGCCCCTCATTTACAAACCCTATTATCATGCGAAAGCTTAGCGAGGGCCTCGGTTCTGGCAGCCTTGACGCCAAGGTAGCATAAAAGGGTTTCCCGTCAGTTACCCGCTTATGACAGGCTGTAGACGTTCGCGTCACGCCCCGGAGGTTGAAAAGAAGGTCCCCTTCTCCCCGTGTAGTCTGAGTGGCGCTGGCTACCACCCTCAAGCGTCAGATACAGTTGTAGTGTATATAAATACACCAGAAAGTGAAGCGGAACACAGTCGCCCAGATAGCCGAATTGGTAAGGCATTCGAGATCTAATCGAAAGGCGTGGGTTCGGTCCCCACTCTGGGCGCGTGTTTTTCTTTCTTTCTTTATCACGTAATTAATAATAATAAATAATAATGTAACGTCACTAACGGTAAAAAAATATTCTAACCATTCCCCTATGCCTTCTTTGGCGTTGTAGACTACCGGCATTTCTTCCTGTATTTCTAACGAGCCCCTCATTTACAAACCCTATTATCATGCGAAAGCTTAGCGAGGGCCTCGGTTCTGGCAGCCTTGATGCCAAGGTAGCATAAGAGGGTCTCCCGCCAGTTACCCGCTTATGACAGGCTGTAGACGTTCGCGTCACGCCCCGGGGGTTGAAAAGAAGGTCCCCTTCTCCCCGTGTAGTCTGAGTGGCGCTGGCTACCACCCTCAAGCGTCAGATACAGTTGTAGTATATATAAATACACCAGAAAGTGAAGCGGAACACACTGCCCAGATAGCCGAATTGGTAAGGCATTCGAGATCTAATCGAAAGGCGTGGGTTCGGTCCCCACTCTGGGCGCGTGTTTTTCTTTCTTTCTTTATCACGTAATTAATAATAATAAATAATAATGTAACGTCACTAACGGTAAAAAAATATTCTAACCATTCCCCTATGCCGTCTTTGGCGTTGTAGACTGCCGGCATTTCTTCCTGTATTTCTAACGAGCCCCTCATTTACAAACCCTATTATCATGCGAAAGCTTAGCGAGGGCCTCGGTTCTGGCAGCCTTGATGCCAAGGTAGCATAAGAGGGTTTCCCGCCAGTTACCCGCTTATGACAGGCTGTAGACGTTCGCGTCACGCCCCGGGGGTTGAAAAGAAGGTCCCCTTCTCCCCGTGTAGTCTGAGTGGCGCTGGCTACCACCTTCAAGCGTCAGATACAGTTGTAGTATATATAAATACACCAGAAAGTGAAGCGGAACACAGTCGCCCAGATAGCCGAATTGGTAAGGCATTCGAGATCTAAGTGAAAGGCGTGGGTTCGGTCCCCACTCTGGGCGCGTGTTTTTCTTTCTTTCTTTATCACGTAATTAATAATAATAAATAATAATGCAACGTCACTAACGGTAAAAAAATATTCTAACCATTCCCCTATGCCTTATTTGGCGTTGTAGACTGCCGGCATTTCTTCCTGTATATATATATATATATATATATATATATATATATATATATATCAAAAAGTAGAGTCCGACGCAAGTCTCAAAAAACAAAAACAAACATGTTTACTAACGTTTCGACTGGTGGTCCAGTCTTCATCGGAGTAACATTTACAGTACACTGCAGAACGCTTTTATAGGTGCGTGTAGAGAGAGGAGGAAGTTGCGCTACAGTGCGCCCTCTTTAAAAGAAATCATACGTCATTGGCAGTCAAGAAGACCTCGGAAAGCAAAAGGGAGGATGTAGTAGCTCAAGATAAAGAATTTGGAAAATAAGAAAGTGGAGAAAAAATGCCCGCCAGGTGGGATCCGTACCCACGACCTCCAGAATACCGGTCTGGTGCGATAACCACTACGCTACCGGCGGGGCTACTTTAGCCTCCACTTTCTGGGTTATTTATGTTCAGGTGTTTTTATTTCCTGCGCTTGGGGGTGGTAGCCAGCGCCACTCGGACTACTCGGAGATATCCTTCGTATTGCAATTCTTATTTTCCAAATTATTTATCTTGAGCTACTACATCCTCCCCTTTGCTTTCCGAGGTGTTCCTGACTGCCAATTCTTATTTCTGTCATATATATATATATATATATATATATATATATATATATATATATATATATATATATATATATATATTCATTTATTTATTTATTTATATATTTATATATATACATATATAGGGTGGTAGGGTGGGCCTGCAAAGCTGTCAACCCTGAACTTTGGTCCCGTGAGAACGCAGTTTTAACCATAAGGGGTTTGTAAACGTGTCAGGTTGAAGCCTTTTGATCGTATTTTTCCGTCTCTTGAACAGATTGTTTCGGTGGTCTATGCTCATTTATCTAGATTCTAGTAGTACGTATATCTATTGTAGGTTACGATTGAGGTGAAGCAATCCGTGTCCTCCTGAGCCTGGTTACTGAGTTCGCCGGCCAGATCGTGGGCGTTGCAATTGTTGCCCGAGAGAGTGGAGTCAGAGTGGAGGGAGGACAACTTGACAGGGAACACTTGTGCTCAGCACGCGCCGTGGCACCTCGGAGGCTGTCTCAGCTGGGTAGCTTCTGAAAACGGCCTAGCGGTTGGTGGGGAAAGCGACGCCTGTGCTTGGCATGGCAGACGTCTCTCTGAGGCAGACTAAAGACCGCTCGTTTAGTGCGACCACTCGTCGAAGTCGAGTTTATGGGGCTTCATCCGAGTACACAGCTGTTCTGTACTCGGGGTAGACTTTTGGAAGTAATTTAGCCCTGGCTAAGACTCCCGCACTTAATGCAACCAAGTTCAATTTGTGGGCAATGTGTCGAAATCCGTGCTAGAGTGGTTGCTAATTTGTAACAGAAGTGAACCTTGCCGAAGTCTTCTATACGGCTTCACGTTGTTTGCGGACGCCGGCCTCTGGCACGCTTTTGTCCACCTAGCCAAGTAAGGTTAGAAATCTGTTCCTTTCCATTCTTATAAGCGAATGCAGCTGCCTCCCCTTCTTCGCAGATGGTGTACTTCGCTTCGTCCACTCTTTTCCATATACGCATCCACCAAAACGCCGAAACCGCCTCTTCCGCATACGAATTGAGCCCTTCGAGATATCCTTCGTGGACGCGGAAGAGAGCACGCGAAGGGCGGCCCACGCAAAACCCACGCCTTGCGTTGGATTCATTCTAATCTCACCAAAACGCCTCACTCCGCCCGCAGACCGCGTTTCGCAATTCGGTGTCGCTTCTCAGGGGAACCCGAAGATCGAATTAGCTCTGGAAGCCAATGGTTTTGAGTATGAATGTTCCGCACAAAAGCCAGGCATTATGCGCCCTCCGACGTTCCTTTGAAGAGTCTGATGGCTGTTTTAGATATCTGAATCGGTGACTCCAAGCAGAAAGGAGGAAAACCACTTCGCAGCAGGTAGGCGAAATGATGAAGGTGCAACTTGGCTTTGCAAACGGTACAGCAGTTCGGATGGTGTCTTAATACTTAGCACGTTTTCCATCAGTGTCGCCTTCTCAAAAGCACTGTATACTTCTTGTAGCCTACTGTACCTTTCTTATGGACCAAGCTAACCATTACAAACGTCATGATAGCAATTGGTCCAGATAAATGCCAACTGGCTACGATGGCTTAGGTGTAATGCTGCAATTGGGAAGAAACGCTTTCTGCGTGCTGACAGTTATGTTACTAGGCGCGGTTATGCTTCTCGCGATTAGGACGCGTCATCTAAGGTGGAAAATCTTGCAGGGTGACTCACTGCAATCATCCTCACTTTCCAGTCATTATCATCATCGGTGTCTTGCTCCCCCTGCCGGGTTCGTCTTGCCGGGCGCCTCAGTTCTCGCTGCACTTATCGCGCCGATATACCTCTGTCCCCGAAACAATACCACATGTTATCAGTACGTACCGCGTTTTTCTTCGCTTGTCGAAGCAAACTGTTTTTTTTTTTTTTGCAGCAGTAGCTTACCTCTGTGCGAGCCGAAACTGATGCCGCTTGAACACGACGCTAGCTAATTACTGTTTCTCTGAAAGAATATCGGTTCTAACTCAAATCGGTGAGAGTTCGCTTCTAGATGGTATTACGTCCCTCTACCTCCTGCCACTGCAGTAGGCATTGCGCACTGACTGCTGAAAAATAAGGTAGTGTACCTTAAGATATACTAAACAGATGAGTCATGGCTTGGACAGAAAAGCGATCTTTTATACCGCTGTACGTAAAGTTAGAGAGTGGCGCAACTTCAGCATGTCGAGCCATACGGGGTTTTTTGTGTGAATTAGATCCACCGTAGTGCGGTCGTCTGACTAACTTCGCCGAACTAGCAGCATCGCGACAATTTTAATCACTCTAGGGAGGGATGCTCATCAACCGCAAACTGCCGTTTGCAGCTGAAGGCTCGGCTCCAGTTGGCCTAATTGATGCCGACTTCTAGCACCTTGCACCGGTGCTGCGTGGAATTCAAATTAGCCGCTGTAATTAACGGTGATCGCTGCGAAAGCACTTAGCCGAGAAGAAACGTGCGCCGAAAGAGAAAGCGGCGGCGCATGGAAGGGAAGCCGCCGCCGTCTTGTCCTCTCTGCACGTCGCGATGCCTCCGAGTCGGATGCGCTAAATTTGTTCGCTCCAAGTTTTAATTGCTGCAATCATTACTGGGTCTCTAGTTGTAGAATTCTGGTCGTTGTGTTGATGAAGAGAAGAAGGATCGCCAGCACGATCCTTCTTAACGCCCTTCACGAAACAACGAAGCTGCGGCCGACAGCAAAGCATCTCCAGTGCCGAAAGCAGGAGTAATACGTCAAGGTGGCGCATCCACAGTGCTGAGAGAAATGAGAAATCCGGCTGTTTTTGTGCTTATATTTTCTATTAGGGCTTGAAGCAGTCAGGGGCGTTCGAACAGCCACGTTTGGTAGTGGTGTAGGGGGAATCTTGGACGGTGGGTGTATTTTTAGCCACTTGTTTCTTAAACCCAAAGGGCGAGGACACAAGCAGCCCTTGCAAGGAGTTTACCTTATCTTCGTGTTGAGTTCATTATTAAGCATACTGTTCGATACTGCAAGCAGACCAAATAATGCCAAATTTTGTGTCTATTTTCCTACTGTAGACATATGAAATGCCTCTGCTACAGAGCAGTTTCAAATTGACAACTGAGTGGTCACGTATGAGCGCGGCCTGTGCATTTCCAATGGGGAATTCAATAGACGATTGGTTCAACGGGCTTGACAAAGCCTTTGAAACGCCCACGTAGCACAGGTATAAAAACATAGAAAGTGTTATTTTGGCCGTGACGATAAAATGCGGCCTTCTATAGTTTGAAAGAACCAATCCTTGACACCTTACTCAGCTCCATTCAAGCGCTAAAATGCGCTTGTTTATTCAAGGGAACGAAAAAAAATTTAAAACTTCTCGCGCTAAGCAACGCCGGCATAGACGCAATACTAGGGAACACTGTAAATGCAGTTATCAGCTCGCTAACTGCAGAGTAGCATTAAAGTGGTTCGGCGAAACGAATCGGATGCTTGTGTGACAACCGCGCGGTCATAGTTCCTGGAGGCCGGTTTGGTTGCCGGCCGAGAATCGCACCGAGAAGGCTCCGTGCAATCACAGAGACCAAACCAAGCAGTAAGCGGTTTGGTAGGCGCCTCTGCTTCATTTGCTCGCCTTAATATCGGGAATATTCGTTCGAAAGGGCTAGCTCCACATGTTGGTCGAAAATTCGACGTCCGTGGAAAACGAAACGGCCGACGAGTGATACACAGAATAACGGATGGACGGCGCAGAGAATGGCCGACTGCTCAACATGAACGATTGGTCCTAATGATGCCGCACATGTCACTGAAACTCCTTTAAAGAATTTAAGTTGTGGAGTCGCAGACTGAATTGCGTAAATTATGCGCCGCGTGGTATTCGAACCAGAGTACCCAGGAATACGAGACGGAAATGGAACCACTGCACTACTGCACCCCGATCAGTATGAAGCTGACTCAAGGAGAACCTAGTGAATCGGGTGTGGCCTTCGCTTTTGAAACGACTGCTTTGGGGCGTCACCTCAGCGCAGTTGGAGTAATTACACAGCTAGAAACGGGGTAAGTAACTTTCCTGGTAACGCTCGACGGCGCAAATAAAAGCTTCAACAGCTCTGCTACGCGTACTCAACGGAGAAACCCGCTTCTCCGTCTGCAGCGCTTCAGGGTCAAGAATATGGCGCATATTAAAATTCCGTTAATAAAAAACCATGACAATTAATGTCTTCACCTCAGGCCTCTTCTATAGCCCGCGAAAGAATGTTTTCTTTGCATTCACTTCGGCATGGTAAGGAAGCTCACGCTAAATAGGACCGGTTTTAGCGTTTCATAAGGTTACATGAGATGTTATAGGTTGTTATATTTATAGTGTTACGCAGGGGATTATCGGGTATACATTATGATACCCGCGAGTATTTAGGCTCTCACACCGGACAGCTTAAGTCACCCATAAAAACGTCTTTGCAGCACAGCGTTTGTGGACAGTATGGGAGCCGTATTTAAGGGGGCTCCGTAGACACCTTGTTATAGGAACTAATGGCGTCTTATGGAAGGATATAATCAAATTCCGGTAGGGCGCATTGCACCTTTGCTGGCAGATGCTTGAATTAACATAATAAAGCGCGATGTCGTAAATGCGTTTTTCTGTAACACTGAAGGCGAATTAAGACGTACGTTTTTGTTGTTTTCGTTTGCTGTGTTCCACCCAACGCCCAATGTGCCAGGAGTACGCCAAGGTATGTACAATGTTTGTGCACAGCAGAGCACCTGCAACGTTTATTCGGCAGTTTGTACTTCGGAGTTCAAGTGATTTTTTTATTGCATTCTCTGCGTTACTTTGTTGCCCGTCAGGTTCATTCGGGTGAGCCAGTAATGTCCCAAAACTACAAAAACATTAGGTTTAGAAATGCTAGCCAACACGTTTCAGGCTTTACGACAAATTATATGGGCGGAAGGTTGTGCTTGTCCGGTTAAGTTATTACATACGCCGTAAAACAACGTGCCGTAAAAAGCCAGGGCTCGTTGCTTTTGACAAACAAGGCAATTGAAAGCAGAGGGAAGCGGTAACTAGAATCCAAATGTTTATCGTCCCAGACAAAGTGTGTGACGAAACAGCAGTACAAATTGCGAAACTGCACGCAACAAAAAAAGAAACAGAAACTTCGCAGAGAAGTGGGACTTGTTTTATGGGAGCGACTTTAAGTACAAAGAAAAGCTTTAGCCAAATCATTTCAGCCTTAGCATTTCCGCGTGACTTTTTCGCCCTGTTTTGTGTCGGCCTCCTTTCATGGTCTCGCGCTTATCGAACAGTGAAGTAAAGTAGCACTTAAGGCAAAAGCCAACCACGTGGCTTTTAGGAGGATCTTTTCGCATTCTCTCAAAGACGAGTCGGCTCGTCTGGCCTACGTACACAATTTGATACACGAAAGAGGAATTTCGCAGACTAGGTATTGCGCTTTGCGAGGCTCCCACTTTGTCACAAGCGTTTTGGTTCTTTTTATTCAGCGCAATCACCCTGCGCAAGCAGCTGATCGTACTGCAATCTTCTTTTTCCATTGCGACCTCCGAGATTGAACCATGGTCGAAGACTGATAGGTGTGTGAAAAAAAGACAAATTGACTGTGGCCACGAAGAACTTTCTCGGTAGAAGCTCATATTCTTTCGCCTTCATTGACTATCACTCCCGTTCCCAATCACCGATTCCCCCTAATTGAACCAGGGGTGCACCCGTTCCGTATTAAAAGTACTATTACTGGTACCACTACTTTTGCATTATGCGATAGCACATGAATATGAGGAGTAGCGGCCACGTCACCTGCTAACTGCTTTTCTCCCCTGTTCCCATCTTGTCACGCTTCCACTTTCCCCCTGCCTTACTCAATTTTGGGCCTTTATTCTTCCCCATCTTCATAGACAAGCGTGTAGGCGACATGATGGCAGACCTCTACGCCTGTCCCTAATGAAGAGCCTTCTCTCTCTCTCTCTCTCTCTCTTTCTCTTTCTCTTTCTCTCTCTCTCTCTCTCTCTCTCTCTCTCTCTCTCTCTCTCTCTATCTATCTATCTATCTATCTATCTATCTATCTATCTATCTATCTATCTCCCCCTCTCTCTCCCTCCCTCTCCCTCTCCCTCTCTAGTGACGACTCGTTTTTGTTGGTGCGTGTATTCAGACTGCTTCTGTCTCGTCTTCCTCCCTTTGGAAATCACAAAATGACTAGACAAGGAAAGGCTGCATAGCACTTAGCGTTGGCTGATGACGCGGAACAGAGCCATCGCGAAAACGATGTCGTGGATTTACTGATCCGTAATTACCGCACACGCAACGCTATACGGCGCATTGTGTTTCGTAGTTAAGACGTGACTGGGCATGGGCGATGTCCGCCAATTCTTCCTCCGCTTGCCACAAGATTCCTCGCAAAAAATTAGGGACGCGATCATAAACTGAGAACCAGTTAATACGCTGACAGAACAGACGCACCACGCCTGTAAACCACACTATCGCGCAAGCGGAGTACGCGCCGGCATGCTCCATCTGTTGCCACATTCTCGTATGCGCCAATTTTCGGACTGGGAGTTTTTATCGCCATTCGTCAAAATAAACTGGGCCGGTCACCTGACAGCCACTTTGTCCACCGCCAATTGCTTCCTTCCGACTTACGCTAAAACCGAGCCATAAGAATTTTATGCTTAAAACGCCAAACCGGAAATGCGAAAACGATGCGCAAAATACTAAAGGTTCGCGCATGAAACAAAAATCCCCGCCATTCTGCAATGTGCTCAGAGCGACTAACGGTCACGTGTATGCGTTTGTCGCCAAATTTCGGAGTAACTGTTGCTTTGACCCCATTACAGGTTTAATTCCAGCGGCGTGGGGTGTATGCGAAAACTGCCCTCACCCAGAGGGCAAAAAGGGAGAAGCAACTGAACTTCCCCCTTTGTGTTTATTATATACCTAAGCTAGTAACAATATAATGTCCTTAGTTTGACCGAGTTCAGGTGCTATTTGTTAAGCGTTATGGTATTCAATTTTTTGTTTTAATATTGTGAGATTTTTAAAGGATGTTTTTGAGTGCAGGATAAATTCCACGCTGATTTTTAGCGGTGCTATATATAGCTGGCAACGATTGGTTGATTATCAGGTTTAACGCGCTGACGCTACACAGGCGATGAGGCACGCCGGAATGGAAAGTTCCGGATTAATTTGGCCATCTGGGGATCTTTAACGTGCGCCGCAATCACGAACACACGGGCGTTTTCGCTTTTTGCCTTCATCAGAAAAGCGCCCGCCGCGACCGGGAATCGAACCCGCGTCCTTGGGCATAGCTGGCTGCGGTGAATGCGTATGTTTAACGAACAATGTCGTTTCGTTTCACAATAGTTCGTGATGACGCATAGAACGGAAACCTGGCGCCATGCTAATGGCCTTGGAGGACGCTTTTGGTCAGCTCTCTGAACCATGAAAAGATGGAGAATAGACGTAACAGCTCAGGAAGTGGAAACGAGTATCCCGTTTCGTGGAACAGAGACCGGTGGGAGATGCCACAGCTCGAATGGAGGCGCAGGTGGTGTCCTTGGGCTGGGCACGTGATGCGGAAACCTCACAAGCGGTGGGCCAGCAGGCAGAGACAGTGGCTTTGGAGAGACGGGAATGCATGTACGGGAAGAATATGAAGTCAATGGAGGGAAGAAATTAGAATATTCGAAGACAACGAAAGGACTAGGACATCGCAAATCAGGGACAGATGGTAAACAAGGTGGAGTCTTAGCCCTATACTGCGCACAAGCACGCTGATGATAACGACTGTGATTATTCAATCAATCAATCAATCAATCAATCAATCAATGTTTATTATAGTGCCCAGGAACAGCGGAGGCCTTCGTGCTGGAGCACTCAGAGGGGAAAATGCAGCACTGTAGTACATCAACAATTTACTAATAAACACTCAGTGAGCAAAAAAAAAAGAAAAGAAAGAAAGACCTACAAAAAACGGCAAAGAAGATTTAGAAATAAAATAGTGCAATCCAACCGACTTTACACAATCAAGTCGTGCTGGCGCACAGAAAAGGTATAAGACAGCAATGAAATGCATCAACAGCTGGTACAAGAACAGTGAGTGAGCAAAAAATAAGAAGAAACTACAACTTCACAGAAGAGTAAAAATGCCATAGTGTAATTTTAGGCAACATTACACAATCAATAGAAACTGTAATGTCTGGTCAATTGCAAGAAGACATCTTACAATAAGCGTAACTATACGGAAGGGTGAGTGAAAAGAAGAAAGTTTTTACAAGATTCTGGAAGCGTACATTTTCAGTTTCAAATGGACGCATGAAGTGAATATGGCAACTTTTAATGATAAAAACGGCAGAAAAAGAAAAATTCTACGATAATTACAGTCGCAGTATCAGCACAATACATGAATAACCAGGAACAAGAACAAGCTCGGTGAAGTCAATGCACACGTCAAGACGATAAGTGAAGAAAAAGAGCACTGCCAAGATGAACCTAGTGTGTCAGAGCTGACAACCCGGCCAAAAACTCCCGAAGAGGACGCTGAAAGATATCGAGCTTCTCGGAGTGAACATTATGCAGATGCTGCATCCTTTGAAGAGGAGAACGTGTGCTGAGAGCTCCAGCTGCTTTAAAAGGGTGGGCGAGCCTTGTAGCTTTTTGTGGAACGCGAAAACTGATTGATTCAAGTAGTTCCGGGCATAAAATAATACCATGAAGCAATTTGTACATGAAAAGAAGGTCTGAGTGGGTCCGCCGGGAACTTAGAGAAACAGTTATAGGGATAGGCTCCGAAGGAAAACGATGCCTAAATATTGATGAAAATTTGGTTTGTACACGCTCTATACGTTGACAGTTGGAACTACAGGTTCCATTCCAAACGACAGAAGCATATTCTAGTTGCGGAATACAAAGCGTTCTGAATAGTTTTAGGAATGAAGAAGGAAACCGGAATTCTCGAGAAAACCTGCATACAGCCCCAAGAGAGCGTAGCGCCCGCCTAGTAAGTTGAGTGACATGAGGTGAGAAAGTTAAGGCACTGTCGAAAAGCACGCCGAGGTCTCTGATCTCTTCAACTCTAGACAAGTAACCGCCGTTAATACTGTAGCAAAATAAAGTGCGGTTCGTTTTCCTGCTCTAAGACATGACCTTTGTTTTTGTAGAGTTAAGATTTAATCTATTGTCTGAGCACCACCTGGAAAATGAGGATATATCTTGCTCCAGGGCAAGGCAGTCATTAATGGACTCAATCCGTCTGAAAATTTTAATGTCGTCAGCGTAAAGAAGGAAAGAAGACATCTTAATTGGGGCTGACACATCATTAACAAAAATGGAGAACAAGAGAGCCCCAACACGGAGCCTTGAGGCACACCGCTTGTTGATCTGTACAGAGCAGACGTCTGCCCGTTAACGCTAACGAAACTAAACCGGTTATCTAGATAACTACCCAACAATGCCACGAGTGGTGTATCAATTCCTACCTGTAAAAGCTTTTTAAGTAACAGCGTGTGGCAGACAACGTCAAATGCTTTGCTCAGATCACAGTAGACAACGTCGAGCTGGCCCCTCTCAGAAATGGCTGCCGAGGCCTGCTCCATAAAGCAGGAGAGATTAGTTGTTGTCGACCTTCCTGATATAAAGCCGTGCTGGTTACTTACAAGAGAATTCTGTGCAGAACTTGACAGTAATTTGTACAGCGCTGTCTCAAACAGCTTGGAACAATAATAATAATAATAATATTATTATTATTATTATTATTATTATTATTATTATTATTATTATTATTATTATTATTATTATTGCGACGATGGCGATGACGACGATGACTCACACACATGCCGTGCACTATACATCCGACTATAGGTTCTAGGCAACTTGATTGATTGGGATTATGAGGTTTAATGCGCCGACGCTACCCAGGCGATAAGGAGCGCCGTAGTGGAGCGCTCCGGATTAATTTTCGTGATCCCAGCAACTTGCGAATAACTCGCCGAGGTGGCTCAGTGGCTAAGGCGTTGCGCTGCTGAGCACGAGGTCGCGGGTTCGATTCCCGGCTGCGGCGGCCGCTTTTTCGATGGAGGCGAAAAGCAAAAACGCCCGTGTGTACGAGATTTCGGCGCACGCTAAAGATCCCCAGGTGGTCAAAATTAATCAGGAGCCCTCCATTACAGCGCACCTCATCGCCTGCGTTGCGTCGGCGTGTTAAACCCCACAATCCAGCAACTTGCGAATACCAGGCATCACAAATGTTTATTCTGCGCCCGGTTACGACGAGTTCAAGAGAAAATTATGCTGGGACGACATCCACGTCAAGGCTATTATAAGAACGACGTAGTGGAAGCTTGGGCGAGATGGTGATTCGTGGTTGACACGATCGCGCAACTCAAAAGGCGAGAGCGCAAAGGAGGAGACAAGGCAGACGCAGACAACGGCTGTCTCGTGTCCTTGCTCTTGCACTGCGCAACCATTCAGGTACACAGGTGATTCAGAGACGAGCTCCCTAACGGCACCTTAACCGCCGTCGTATTGGCGAGGTTCATGTGAGGACGAAGATCCCTTTCCCTCTGAAGCGAGATTAAAATAATAATTTGTTTCTCTCCACTTCTCCGCGTACCTCACAATCGTAATTTTTCAACGTTGAACCTGATGGACCAACGGGTGCCACTGGATGTTTTATTCTATGGTATTAAATGCGAAACATCTTTTTGCACATTTTATTGCTTTAACAGATCTCGCGGAGGAGACAAAAAACGCAATTTTTCCGCAAGTACACGAAGTAATTTCTCTTTCCCCAGAAAGCTTGTTCCAGTCTGTCTTTGCGAATTGCAAAATTTTCTGCGTGCTGAAGTTTGGCAACGTCTTAGTAGCCCTTGCGAAGTTTCCCCATCGGCTTGGGCCTTGATTGGTTTCTTCGTATCACAGCTTTCTCATCTCGCAATATTCTGATGCGTCCCATTCCAAAGAGGCCTCAATTTCATTTCACGGTATTTTAATGGGTGTGGGGGTACCGCGACCGCCAAGGCGTGGCGCGGGAAATGGCAGCTTATTTAGGTGGGCATATTCTACAAATTCTAATCTTCTCCAAATATCAAAATTTTGTATACGCGTTAAAAAGTGGAAAAAATTACGTAGAGGTCTGCTACCGGTAAAAAGGCAGCAAAAGTTTTCAGTGCTACTTAAGACAAGTTGTACGTTGAGCTTGCAGCCTGGTCTTAAGCAAGAGATCGCTCATTACAAAAAGAGCCCCGTAAAAAAGAAGAAAACTGATTCTGGTGCAAAAAAGGTAAGGTCATTCGCTTCACTTTGAAGAGTTCGTTTTGTTTAGCAGTTTATGAACTAGCCCCGCCTGCGCACCCGCTAAAGATGGTCGTGGAAAGTTCGCAAGCGGGGCGCAATTTTCCAAAGTTGGGCGGGTCAGTCTCTTTTCAGGCAATGGCCCTATGCTCGCGGTTACAAAAGCGACGGGGTATCTGGTCGCAGGGCCGCTTTCACGCGCAGCCAATTCGGAATCCGTTAATGGCAGCAGCTGGCGCCACTGACGGCCGCTGGTGGTACCGCTGCCGCTGTTATTAGGTCACGGAGGGCGGCGGCGGCTTTGTGCAAGTGGTCTTTCTTCGACGCCGACTTGAAGTCACGCAAAACGAGAGCAAAGAGCACATCTTGACCTTCTTACGCAAAAGCCTCGCAACAGCCGTCCTAATCGGCACCTCGTGAAATATGTATGATTACAGCCCGGGACGTAAGGCAAGAAAAATCCAGGTTTTAGGCGCCTATAATAGGCACTGAAAATAGACATTTAGGCATGTATAGGCACTAAATACTCTCGTTTAGGCATATATAGGCTCCGTTCAGCTTAACTTCAGAAGCATATTTATCACATTTTTTTGTATTACTTGCAGTGAAACCGCGGACAAATCGTGTGCTGGGGCAAATAAATTTTTTTTATTCGGGAAAATAGGCCGCACAAGATTTGCTATTTTAAAATTGATGGGAAATTCAATGGGACTCACCACCAAAACAAAGGATTGAAGGCCATGAAAAACGACACCAATGCCAATGATTTGCTGCTTTAAGTTGCACCCCCTTTCAGTCGGTAATTGTGTGCGAAAAAAGCAACGCTCAACGTCCACTGAAGTTCGGGAGCGCTCTTGTACTTTTGGACGCTGTATGACTTCATTCCATCTGGAATATGACAACGTTTGCTGACGAGAACCTTCGGCAGATATTTAACCGCAGGGATTCAAGAAATTTTATGTGACACAGATTTAATCGAACGGTCCTTCGGAGATGGTGGCGGATCCTTCCTGAACCTCCCAAATGACCTGAGCAGACAGAGTGGCGCCAAAGCTCTCATCTGCTGATATGCCTCTTCTGCTAAGAATGCGAATTAAGCACACGAATATGCCCCGTCGCGTTGAAGTGTAGCGTGGTGCAAACACTTTGGGCGGCGACGCTTTTGGCGATGGCAAATCTGTTGATAGAACCGGAGTGTTTTGTGTTAGTGTTGAGCACTCAGCCGAGTTCCTGAAAGTGGAACAACTGGCGGTGGTAGAAGAGGCAAAATCGGAAACTGCCGCTTGAAGACATACCTGCGCTTCAAAGAAAGATCTTGACTGCAACTGATTATTCATTGACGGAGCAAACGACCTTCACAGCTCTTCGCAAGACCGGTGAATCTCATGGATAGTACAGTGAAGGGAAATAATTCTCTAAAAATTATTGAGCCATTCTGTCCTGCAGATGCAGATCATTAGCTGAGCTGCGAGAATAACGCCCTTCACTGAGTGTGCAGTATAAGCCGATTATCAACAGCAGACAGCATGCAAGATCCTTTCGAACTAATTTCTTTAACGCTACGTTTCCAATGCGCTTAACCCTTTAATGCCGGTTGTCGCGAATTCGCGACATACTGAATGAAGCTGGCCAACCAACTCGCGAAACCTTTGCTGCCTTCAGCGGCGGCTGTGATGTGTTTGCGGCGAAGAGGGGGTGGTTGCGCTCCAGACATGTAGCGCCCTCTCGTGTAAGGTGTTGAAAATTAAACCCAGTATGTCCATCGGTTGGCGGACTGCGCGCGGCACATGCGACACCTCTCACTTCGTCGTTTTCTGTCTAACCATAGTGAGTACAAGGTCCCCCAATTTTTTTTCTATTTGTACGCATTCAGGAGACTTCCCATGAGTTGTTATATTGTCTAAAAATACGTTTTTGTTGCATGCTTATTGCTTTCGTGGTATGTCGCGAATTCGCGACAGTTTTTCGGTGACTGCAGGTATGACGGTTTTTTTTTAATTTTGTGGTAGAGGATAGATGTCGGATCGTTGTATGGAAGAAAAGGGCTTCGCACGCGCCTGCCACATAAGGATAACAGTAACGATAGCTGACTTAGTGACGGTGATGACGACGATGTTGACTACGATTCTCATGCACAAGGACGAGCTGCACCCTTCGGAGAGCCTCCGTCAAAGCAGTGAAGATGAAAACGGTGAGAGAGAGAGAGAGAGAGAGAGAGAGAGAGAGAGAGAGAGAGAGAGGATCCACTTTATTGGATCTCTTTATTGGATCCACTTTATTGGATCTTGGATTAGACGTGTACGCTTTAGCCGAGACTCACCTCCGGGACCTAGAAGCCCCACCTATCATAGACAATTATGTCTGGGAAGGTTGCAACAGGACCACAGGAATGAAGAAAGGGGGAGGTGTTGGCATGCTCATTAAACAAGGGACCGACTGGCAGAGAGTGCATGAAAGTTGTAAAGAGCATCTATGGGTTAGAGGCACCATAGAGGGAAAATACATGGTTAGGAGTGGTGTATCTGTGGACCGGAAGTAGTGCTAGGGAGGAAAATGAGGAAATGGTAAACTGTTTGAGAAGAGATATAAACGAGTTCAAAGATACGGGCGAAATAATCATAGTTGCAGATATGAATGCCCATATAGAAGGTTTGGATGGATACACAGACAACAACGGTTCTCTAGTGATAGATCTATGCCAGGAAAACCGGCTTGTAATAGTAAACACGGAAACCAAGTGTGATGGACAAATAACGTGGGAAAGCGGTAACAGACAGTCCAGCATAGACTACAGTTTAGTATCCGAGACAGTATACGGAAGGCTGCGGGAAATGAGGATAGATGAAAATGGAACAGACAGCTTAGGAAGCGACCACAAGCGGTTTAGCTTGCACTTTGGAGGCGCAACCCGGAAAAATGCAGAAATAGGTACAATAGGAGGAAATAATTTGAATAATGAGCAGTTAAAGATCATCGCTGATAAATTGGAACATGAAATCAATAAATACCCAGGCAAAAATTGGGATTACGACGAAATGATTGCGTTCATAAAGGGTAAGATGAATGAAGCAAAGGAACGAAACCGATGGAAAGGGAAGAGAAAGCCGAGAAGCTGGTGGAATAAGGAAATAAAAGAGGCTATTGACCAGCGAAGAAAGGCGTCGAGAGAACATAGAGAAGCAAAAAGAACTCGTATGGAACCGGAGGTAGTGAAGGAGAAGTGGGAGGTCTACCGTGGGAAAAAACTAGAAGTGCAGAAAATGGTGCAAACAAAGATCAAGCAGAAAAGCGAACAATGGATGGCAGAAATACGGAAGAAGGACAAAAGCGCATCCAAGAAGTTTTGGAACCATGTAAAATCACTAAGCTCAAAAAACGATAACCATCAAAAATTCCTGATTGATGGTAAGATGGTAAGATGACATGTCATCACCCCGATACAAAGGGGAAACCAATAGAAATCATCATCATCATCAACATTTAGAAGGAGAGCACGCGTTGGCGCATATTCATCGAGTGATTAGTGAGAAGTTTAGGACAATAGTGGTAGGGAAACCTGCACCGACAACATCAGCGCCACAAAAGACTGCGGAAAGGGAAATACGTTTGAGCAACCTTGATTGGAAAAAAGCAGAGCAAAAGGTTTCCCCCCACACAGCAGTGGGCCCGGACGGAATACCAATGAAACTGATAAACCTACTTGGACCTAAAAGTAAGGAATCGTTTATGAGGGCAATAGATAAGGTGATAGAAACCAAACAAATACCAGAGGACTGGTTAGAAAGTAGGATGAATTTAATATATAAAGGCAGAGGAGACAAAGCCTGTATTGATTCATACAGACCACTCACAGTAACGTCAGTGGTGTATAGATTCGTAATGCAGGCGATAAAATCCGAAATTCAAGCATGGATGGAAGAAAATGAAATACTTGGGGAACTACAGAATGGATTTAGACAAGACAGGCGACTGGATGACAATCTCTTCGTGATAACGCAATGCATTGAAATTGCGAAAGCACAGAATAGACCACTATGGATTACGTTCTTGGACATTAAAGGGGCATATGACAACGTAAACAGAGAACGGCTGTGGAGGATGCTGAAACTCCAGGGATTAGATGACGAGTTAGTACAGTTCCTTATAGCAATCTATAAAGACAATAGAGTGCACCTTACTTGGGAAGGACAGAAATGCGCCCAGCAGGTCAACATCCATCGGGGACAGAAACAGGGATGCCCTTTGAGCCCAATACTGTTCATGCTTTACATGGCAGGGTTAGAAATGAAAATGGAAGAAAGTCAAGTAGGGTTTAGCCTAACCCATATGCTGCAAGGCGAAGTGGTACAACAGCATATTCCGGGAATGTTATACGCAGACGACATTGTTCTTTTAGCTGATAAGCAAACCGATATGCAGCGGCTAATAAATATTTGCGGCCAGGAAGCCACTGACCTCGGATTAAATTTCAGTGCAGAAAAATCAGGAATAATGGTTTTCAATGACGCTACCACCGACGTAGTGTCTATCCAGCAAGGCGAATTACCTAGAGTGAAGGAATATAAATATTTGGGAGTGTGGATAAACGAAGGGGATAACTACTTAAGTACTCACGAGGAGCAGCTTAAGGTTAAGGGAAAGCGAAACGCAGCTATAATGAAGCATAGAGCTCTGTGGGGGTATAACAAATGTGAAGTAGTAAGAGGAATGTGGAAAGGAGTAATGGTTCCGGGTCTCACGTTTGCGAATGATGTACTCTGCTTAAAATCAGACGTTCTATCAGGCCTTGAAGTAAACCAGAGAACGGTAGGACGTTTGGCCTTAGGCGCGCATGGAAAAACAACTAACGAAGCAGTTCAGGGAGATATGGGCTGGGCGTCGTTTGAAGTTAGAGAAGCTCAGAGTAAAATATGCTTTGAGATGAGGTTGAGGGCAATGGATCAACGAAGGTGGGCAGCGAAGGTTTTTAGGTACCTATACTTGAAAAGCGTGGACACGCAGTGGTTAAGAAAGACTAGAAGGCTAACGATGAAATACGGAAAGAACAGTGGGGAATCCAAAACAGCCAAGGTAACCAAGAAAGAGGCAAGGCAGATTGAAACGAATAAATGGAGGGAAAAAATGGAAGCTAAAACGTCGTTAGAGATGTACAGGGCTGAGAAGATGAACATCAGAAAGGAAAATTTCTACGATAATTCCCAGAGCAGTGCATTGCTTTTTGAGGCTAGAGCAGGTTGCCTGCGAACTAAGAGTTTTGTGGGGAAGTATTCACAAAATGATGGTGTATGCGTGGTCTGCGGAAAAGAAACAGAAACTATGCAGCACATCGTGTTAGAATGTGAGGGTATCCATCCAAATCTACATGAAGGGAATGTTGGGCTTTCAGAAGCCCTAGGATTTAAGGGTATCACAGAGGAAGTTACCTTCAAGGCAGTCGAGGGGACGAAAAGAAGATTAGAATGCTGGTGGACCAAAAGCAGAGAGGGGAATATTGCCTAGGACAGTTACCACCTGTAACAGAAAAAAAAAGTATTTTGTGCCTAATAAGCTTTTTGTGCCTGCCCTAAGCAGCGCTAGTATTGAACCAAAGTGTAAAACATATGTATATTAGTCCTTTTTGGTAAGATGACATGTCATCACCCCGATACAAAGGGGAAACCAATAGAAATCATCATCATCATCATCATGGAATTCTGGTTTTAGGGTGAGGGAGTGGCGGTGGCCCATAGGGCCGCCGCGACGTCGAGGGCACGACCGGTGACCAGTTCTTGGAGGTCGCGGTCCGAGCACCCCAGAGCCTGTTCCCAGAGGATGGGGGAGGGTAGAGGTGGGAAACGATCGCGCGGACATTGATAGAGCGTGTCCTGCGCGTCACACAAGGGGCAGTTGGGAGAGGAAAAGAGGTGAGGGTGCGTATGCACTAATAGAGTGCGGTGAGGAAACGAGTGAGTCTGAAAAAGGCGCCACATGTGGGCAGCCTCGGCGGTGAGGGAGGGGTGGGGTGGGGGAAGTTGTCTGCGAAGGAGGCGGTAATGTTGGGTGATGTCCCGGTATGTTAGCAGTACCGAATGGGACATCTCGGGAACGCCGTGTTTAGGTGTAAAAGAAGCGCCTGCCCGGTTTGTCAAAGCTCGAACTTGGTGGTGGGCAGCCTCATTACCACCTATGCCGGTGTGGGCCAGGGTCCACAGCAGCGTCACGGGTTCGGAAGGGGGTCTAGTGCGAAGAATTTGGAGGGCCAGTGATGAAATGGTGCCCTTGAGATCGTTTCGGATGGCGGGTTGCAAATCTGATAATATAATGAGAGGTGTGGGTGTTTGGGTAAGAGCGAGGGCAATTGCCGCCTCCTCCGCGGTAACTGAAGTCAAGGTGAGCACCGTGGCTGAAGCTTGCGGGTCGGCGCCAGGTGTTCCTATGACCGCAATGCCAAAAGCGGGCTTGCTCGGATACTCAGCCGCGTCTACATATACGACGCTTGGGGAAGGGGAGTAGCGTCTGAGATGATCCCGGGCACGGGCTAAACGGCGACCAATGTGGAAGGCGGGATTCATATTGCGAGGAAGGGGTTTGATGTGGATGCTGGAGGGGATTGAGAGAGGTATGGTAGCCAAAATGGTGACGTAATGCCTTCTCCAACTGCCTTTGCACAACAGACAGTGAAGGGGGAAAAAACATACTGTCAAGAACAGCGGGAAATACCATCCTAGAATACCACTCTTTCTGAAAATTACACTGTGCGAGCACATAGTGAATATTTCAAAGTTTTTTGATGACAGCTTACTGGATCACATCGTCCAGCAGACCAATCTTTTTGCAACACAAAAAAACCCAAACAAAGGCATGGTCGCGTAGGCCATAAGGACTAAGTGGGCGATAAAGGTGCATTCCAGACATTGTCTTAAGTGCCTGTTGCCGCGAATTAGCGACAACCCTAAAAGTCAATGATTAAGTTGCATCCCAGACAATACAACTGTGGAATGTAATCACCGTGTCTGTTTAAACCGAAACACGAAAAAAAGAATTTTTTGTGGCGTATTTCATAATTCCGGCATTAAAGGGTTAAGGATTACTCGCCCCGGGAGATGACGGGTGTCACTACTAAATTACGTGTAAAGTGCTGAGATCCCCGTTCCTAAGCTGCGTTTCTCGTTCATTCTTCGTACTTCACGCACTTCTTCTTGCCAGCCGGTAGTGTACCTGTTGTCGGCGGCTGACTATGCACGTGTTAATGGCGTCACCTTATAACTTCGGTGTCTGATATTACAGACGATAGTCTTCCTTGGGCTACGTAAACCCAGAAATTCTGGTCTGTCTGTATGTCTGTTTGTCTGTCTGCCTGTCTGTGACCCGATTCAGCCACACGGCCAAAGTAAAACAAAGCCTGCGCAATAGTCTTCTATAGTCACAGGTAAATCTGCCCGTCTAAGTTGTGTGTAATGTTCACACTTGTCAACATTGTTGAACAAGAACAAGACATTACGCAAATATAAGACAACATATTAGTACGTAAGTGATATTTGCAGTGTTCTTTTATAAAAGATCATAGATGCTTGATTTTTACGAAACGAAATATTACATCCACTGCAGAAAAAAAAAATCACTCCGCCGTCGCCTGCTGTCACCCGCGCCACAATAGCTTCTGGCGACATTTTAAGATATCAAGCGGCAACAGTTACGAAAGGTTCCACTAGATAGGCTCCACGTTCTGCTTGGAACGCACGTGAACTAGGGCATTGAAGTAGGGCCCCTCAATTCGCGCGCGTCTCCGCCGCACGGCAGCGCTGGCATCGAGGCAACCGGCCTGGAGGAGTGGAACGCGGTAAATTTAAATCGACTTGAGCATAACTTGAGCGAGTTTACCTTGAGAGGCGCGCGACGTAACGGGAAAAGCGTGAGAGGTGAGCGGGAAAGCGAAGGGAGGCATTTACTTGGCAAATGTCGGCAAAGACTATCGTCTTTTGTCGACATTTGCAACGAAAGGAGCAGATGCGCGGCCACTTTTTTGCACGTGGATTCTTCCAGGTGGTGTCTTTCACCTTGACGTGTCTATGCGGCTGTGTGGCGTTCTGTTTTTTTTTTTTTTTTTTTTTGGCTGCTGTTTTTTTTTTTTTTCATTGCGTTCGGAATAGATAGGGCCAATGGCCGAAGTTCTCGCTGTTGGCCTGCGGGCACAGTACGTAAGAAGCACATAGCAGAAAACATTTCGTGCGGAAAGATGTGGCGTCGGTGAGCGTGGCTGCGGTGTAGCTGCGCAAGGGTTTTTCTAGCGGCTCGGCCGAGGTGGCAAGTTCGAGGTGGTTGCGGTTTGGGCACGGTTTGCGCTTATCGGCGTGTTTGGCACGACCCGCGGAGCTTTCGTGCAAACAGCGTCAAACAAACACCCCGTTGCGGGCTTCTTAAGTGAGAACAGTCCCTGCAGGGCACCGACTCAACTCTCTAAAAAAAGGCATGTATAACACAAAAAAGGCATTTATAGCGGCCAAAAAGTCCACATAGTAAAAACAAGCACTAAAAAATCGATATAGTCAGAATAGGCACTATAGGCACAATAAACTACTGTTTAAAATGCTCCTCTTCCCTTAGTTCATGCTTATCTCTTAAATAGGCTTGATATGAACTGAAGGGAAAAATAGGCATTTTGCCTAAATTTCCGGTCTCTGATAAAGCGGCTTCAGTGATGGATTGCCAGTTGCCGAACGTACGGAATTATTGGCTGCACGGAAAAGGACGCAGAAACCGCTGATCTTTTGTGGAGGCCGATATGAAGAGTAAGCTAGAAGTCAATAAGTTTGTGAACGTCCAATGCCGCATGTAAACGACTCGTTACAATGAATGCCAGCAGAGTAGCGAGAAAAGATAGACACGCCTTGCCAAAGTTTGCCGCCTCTATAGTGAACATGGCCTCGTCGGAAGCCCACGAACAGCGCACCAGGGGTAAAAGAATATGGCAGGCCTAATCTCACACTTGCGGCTTCCCGCATTGGCTTATCGTGTGCTTTCGATGCTAGTCATGGGCTGCCAAAAGGCCTGAACCGGCTTTGGAAAAATGGGACGAAGGCGGATATCATACTCGGGGGATTGTAACCCATAGGTTTTCTGCTGTGCGTGCAGTGTTCAATTTCCTCCTGATGCCTTTTGTGCGGGAGTCGCTAAGCGGATGCTGCAAAAGCATAGCCTAAAAAATGTCCATGAAGAAACACAAAAATTATACGAGACGTGTTTGGTCACCAGTCCTCAACTAGGTCTTGATGTTCTCGCCCTAGAGCCAAAGGTTACAGGTGCAATACTTGAAACTTTTGATCGCCGGCGAAAGGTTTATTTAAAAAGGTAAAAGAAGGGGTTTAGGCGGAAGTCTTGTTCAGTGAGAGAAGAACGTCTTTTTTACCTTTCTAGAACTTCCACTGAAGAAGGGAGCCGAACACCTTTTTCTACCTTTTCAAATATTGCTTTGGTCGGCGATCACAAGTTTCTTCAAGTATGAATCTGTTACCCGACGACACGAGATATCGTTAAATCTGATATTTCCGGCTACAGGTTTCTTTATTGAGGGCAGTGATGGTGATGAAGAAAAACTTCAATAATTTGAGCCACGTGATTTGGGAGTTGTCCCTCATTCCTGGAGACCTTGTGACAACGATGCTGTTTCAGCCACAAATACCAGTCGTTTCTGGTATCTAAGCCATGTCCAAGCCGCAGCCGTCATGTTCTTCCACAGCTCAGAGAGGGTATATGTATACAAGTTACATGCGTGAGGGCACTATGTACGCGTGGCAGGGTATTGAGTGTGGTCCATGCAATGTAGCCTATTTGGATTGCGAAAGGTGTTTTTCATAAGCTTCTGGAGTGTGGCTTCTGATTTGGTAGGTTTCGGGTGAGGTGGTGGAAATGGACACTACCCGGCATTACCACTCCTGCCTTCAGAAGCGGTAATGCCGGGTAATGTCTTGAAATGCGGCGAGGGCCGTTTCAGCGTTTCTTTAGAGGCCTGGGGGTGCCATTCGCGAGCTTGCCTTCGGGAAAAAGGTACTGCCCGTTAGGGACGAGTATCCCGGTGTATACAAAATGTCGGTCTTCAGGTCGAGGGCGTATTTGGTGATGAGCTTCCGCGTATAGTAGGGACCACCTTACCCACTGGGAGGCTGCGACGGCAAGCTTGACAGTAAGAAATAATTACTGAGTTTGAGTGATAACGAGCGCCGCGGCAATTTCATCCGCAGCCCAGATATATGTGAGGCGCAGGTGGCAATCTTGATGTACAGGCGTGGAAGAAGTTTTCTGAGCTGTAGTGTGTGCTCAAGTTTTCGTCTCTGCCGCTCGTCTGCCGCGCTGTTGGGAAGGGGGTGGGGGTACAGGGAGTACACTGACCCTTCTTCCTTTCACCCGGTGTTCGATACAGATTGCGTGTACCATGTATTGCGCGACCTCCTCACTGAAGTGCTCTGAAGACGGAACGCAGAGAATACGGACACTAATCTGCCTTTCGTGGTAAGGTTTGGCGCATTACATTTGTGCCGGGGTTGGGCGGTGGGGCGGCCCGGTAACATCCCCGGGCACAGTTGGATTGCCTGTCAGCATTGCAATGACAGAAGCATCGTGAGGGATAATTTATGGAGTGTTATATACCTACTGGGTGGTGTGACAAACTGCCTGCAGCTGAAGCTCAGTGATCGAGGGTGTCGCTTCATGCCGCTATCATTTGGTGGTGCTGTAACCTGTCCCACTGGCAGCTGTCACTGCTGCGGCATCGGCCTCGTTCCAGACATATATTTTGGACCAAAGTGAAGCACTTCGAATTGCGGTTCTTGGGTTTGGTCTCCAGGGCTACGGGGAATCCATCCGTTACATAAAAACCCTGACATTGCCGAAGACGTAGCACAGTGCTCATCTTAAAAAAAAGTAATCATTCCGTGATCTTCAGCGCAAACAAGGCGTTGGCCTTTACGAAATAAAAGACGTTGTTTTGGCTATTCCTTTGCGGGCATCGATGAGGGGAGTCTCTGTGTTTATTCAAGTCATGTGGACGAAATGTCCGCTTTTCAGGAGGCCTAGGCCTCAAAAGTGCTAAAGCAGAACTGTGCAGCATTACCACACACGGGACGCAAAACGTATTGCAATACTAATTGCGGAGAAGCACAGAGGATGGACAGGTGTGTAGAAGATGTGATGTACTGAGGCGTGCTTGAATGAGGGCCGCTAACAAGATACAGACCGATAATGTATGTATAATAAAACCATTAATACCTATCACGTGACCCACTTCGTTGCTGATATTCATGGATACTTCAATTGTACTTAATCAATCACGGAAAAAGGCACAGCGCCATCAGTTGAACATGTGCACTATTCAAATCGCTTCAAATGTCAATATTACTTGTCCCCGAAACGACTTTACGAGAACTACGACAGTATTTTAAAAATGTTGAATGTGCTAATTGTTTGTTGCGAATCGGTATACATATGATGTCAAAAAGACTACTCTTTGCTCTATCGATTGCCTCGTATTGATTTCCCTACATTGCATTTTCTTTTAATTCATAATTCCTTTCTTTTCTCCACTGTATAGCCCTGTCTTTGACTGTGTTATTCTTTGTATAATACATGATAGCATGTGCAGTTTGTGTGATGCCGAAGTACGTGTAGTAGCAATTACGGTTTCTGCGTATTTACTGTGTTGCTGGTTAATTTCATCCATTTTCTTTTGTTCTTCGTTTCTTTTCAAGATACAAGTTGTGTATGATGTTGCCGTAACGCTGTCCAGTGCTTGGGGGCTTGCAGCTCTGTCAAGCTGTCGATTTCTGACAGCTTTTACTGGTCGCTCCCAGCGTCATGTACGCTGTGCAAGATGCGAATAAAGACAAACTTTTTCGCTGCCTCAAAACAGTCACGGCTTGCACCTTGCAGCAGGCTGCTGTCCGGCAACTACGGCAAGGAGGCGTTGCTGTTCCCTCCTCCGTCCAAACCCGTCTGCAAAGGCGCCTGCCACATATCGGCACTTTGTTTATGAATGCGGCCATTATACAGCACCCGCCCGCAAATGGGAATGTCATGGCTTCCGCACCGTTTGGTTCCGACGCTGTGTCACTCCGACGTCCCGTAATAAAGCTCCGAGCAGAAGTAATGCACAGGCCACTCCAATAGCTTCCAGAACCCATTTCGAATCGGAAAACAAACACGGGGTCTCCTACGCATCGCCTACACACAAAGCGAAGCCGTAAGTCGTTCATTGTCCACGTAGCACGGCATGCATCGAACAGTTTCCTTAGAGAGGCTGCATGCGTCAGATTCCTGTTGCACTTTGAGGTCACAGCAGCTGATGTGATGCAGTGTTTACCCGTAGTGCTACGTCCCTTTCTCGTGAGAAAATAATCGTGCAAAGATAGTACGCCGAAAACGTTGCGCGTGTTTAGGCAGAAACGTAGCCACTGGCTTCCGTTTTTGTGAGTGCCTTCCACCGTTCTTTTTTGTTTTACCGGCGATCCTCGCATGACACACTTTGTCGGGATACAAACGGGGCGTAGAGACACCTTTTAATATGGGAAACATATTTTGTCTCACAACGCAGTGCGTTGTGAGACAAAAGGCTCGTTGACTATTACGGAGGCGTCGTCCCCAGTTTTTTAAACAGAATTTCTCGGTTATAAATATACAAAAAAAATTCGATGGCTAGGCTATTCTAAAACGGTACATGTGAACTGCGCTAGGTGCACGACGCGACAGTTATTTGGAGCACTGGGAATATCCTTCCCGTACCAACCCAGAAACCCAAACTATGTGGTTCTTAAGACGTACAACGCCCACTTTCGACGCCTTACCCAAATTTGTCAAATGATATCTGGTAGCTTTAGTGGTCAGGCACCAAAATTGTAACCTCAAATTCAGGTCACCTGTAGAATAGTTGCATGATGACTGAGGAAGATTGGTGTTTGTTTCACCTTAGAAAATGAAATGCTGTGCTTTCACGCGACGCCTTGCAGCAAGCAAGTGCCCTCCTTTGAGAAAGAACATCGTGACTCCACGCTGGGTCAAATTAGCCATTTTAAGTGCGATATTTCACGACGATGGATCGCATTGAAGTGGCAGAGCCGGAAGGCGTCTGAAGGAAGTGAAGAACGTGATCTGAAACGGCTCCTCCGCCGTTGACCTTCCCCCTCGAGAAGCTTGGAAGCGTCTGTATAGGGATTTCGGAACCGTTTTCAGTAACCTCAAAAGGCGGAAATCTGTTCCGTGTGAAACTTGCTACGTCTGACTCGTAGAGGACAAAAAGAAAACTTCTCCGAGAGCCGCCCTGACTCTGGACGGTTTCAGTGCGCAATGGCGCCGCCCTTATCAAGCAATTTATGTTTTTGCGCTTGTTTGTTTCCCCGAGAAACCAACAGCTCCGTCGCTGCACACACGACACGCAGTAGTGGAGGACTACGAAATAATTCAAAGCATCCGGCCAGGATGCACCTTGCGAACACGGACGTCTTTCTGAAGCGTTGTCGGTCGTGCTTACCCGCCGCTCTCACGTAGCGTTGTAATTAAATAACCGCTATAAACATACGACGAAAACTTCTGTTTTTCGTGCACAAGTGCACGGCTCCATCGCGTCCATCGTACAACCACTCCCACAAGCAGCCGCGAGGGGCCGTACGATACCATCTGCGGTTGCGCTGTCCTCCGTTATCCCCAACAAAAATGGTGAGGAAAGCTTTAGCAGCAAAAAAAAAAAAAAACATGGATGGGCCTCTGGGCCTACCCCGCCTAAGAGGAGACAGAAAGCACGAAAACGCAAATGAAAGATGCGCGGTTTTCGCGCCAGCTAACGGCGTCCTGATTGAGCGATACCGATTCATATTACTCGAGAGATGTCAGCTGAGAGAACATATATACGTCGTGCCCGTTCTCCTTATTAAGGCAACGGCCACTATCCGTTCCAGTGTAGTGTCCCGCTTCGTTGTAGCCAGTACGCATCCGCTGCCAACTCACGATAAAGACATAAGACGGTTATTTTATTCACTAGTTTTTCTCCTCGCAAGTGTAACTAGTACTTCTGTTGCAATTGTTTCCTGTGCTATGCTGATATTACTTAATGATTAAGATTACGTTGTCATATCTTCCCTTATTTTTTTTTTATTTTGTTAAGAGTGCGTCTGTATGCAAATCAATTTCCTTGTAAACCATTTCATTGACATGTTCTGCTTTGTGAAATAATTGCCAGGTCTTGTTCTGCTTGTATAAAAGTGTACCTGCGTGTCAACTGCGCTCCGAGGGAAGGCCTCTGTCAGGCTAGCTGCCTTTCGCCTTACCTCAGTTTTTCTGCATTCAGAAAATAAACTTTCATTCAATTCAAAATTCAGTTCAATTATTACGTTATTATTAGGCACCCAATATAGCGCAACCAAAGCGCAATACTTCAACGTGACGACTTGTACAGTCGCGTAAAAACTATCCTCCGACGCGACCGTACTTATAGTATCGAAGTGTTTCGTCGTAGGGTGAAGTGGGAGTTAAGCACGGCGTGTTCACACCGTTAAACCGTAAATGCATCACCGTGGCTACGCGGATCCCCGATTTTTAACCGAGGCATGAATGAAACAAAATAACAACAGAAAATAACAACAGAAGAAAAAATTACACCATTTCAACATCAGTGCCTTCAATCTACACAAAAATGTCCAGAAATTTTGATACTCCGGCCCCTAACAAAACGCAAGCGTTCCTATGGCGCTTCTCTTCATTTTGAACGTTAAAGCGAAGCTTTCTTGGCCTCAGTTATGGCGGTGTCGTAACCTGAACGCACTGTAGGAAAGCCGACTTTACACAATGGGAGGTGCCCAAATATAAATATTTGGGAGTGTGGATAAACGAAGGGGATAACTACTTAAGAACTCACGAGGAGCAACTTAAGCTTAAGGGAAAGCGAAACGCAGCTATAATGAAGCATAGAGCTCTGTGGGGGTATAACAGATATGAAGTAGTAAGAGGAATGTGGAAAGGAGTAATGGTTCCGGGTCTCACGTTTGCGAATGCTGTACTCTGCTTAAAATCAGACGTTCTATCAGGCCTGGAAGTAAACCAGAGAACGGTAGCATGTTTGGCCTTAGGCGCGCATGGAAAAACAACTAACGAAGCAGTTCAGGGAGATATGGGCTGGGCGTCGTTTAAAATTAGAGAAGCTCAGAGTAAAATATGATTTGAGATGAGGTTGAGGGCAATGGATCAACGAATGTGGGCAGCTAAGGTTTTTAGGTACCTATACTTGCAAAGCGTGGACACGCAGTGGTTAAGAAAGACGAGAAGGCTAGCGATGAAATACGGAAAGAACAGTGGAGAATCCAAAACAGCCAAGGTAACCAAAAAAGAGGCAAGGCAGATTGAAACGAATAAATGGAGGGAAAAACTGGAAGCTAAAACGTCGTTAGAGATGTACAGCGCTGAGAAGATGAACATCCAGGAAGGAAAATTTCTACGATAATTCCCAGGGCAGTGCTTTGCTTTTTGAGGCTAGAGCAGGTTGCCTGCGAACTAAGAGTTTTGTGGGGAAGTATTCACAAAATGATTCGGTATGCGTGGTCTTCGGAAAAGAAACAGAAACTATGCGGCACATAGTGTTAGAATGTGAGGGTATCCATCCAAATCTACATGAAGGGAATATTGGGCTTCCAGAAGCCCTAGGATTTAGGGTATCACAGAGGAAGTTAACTTTGAGGCTGTCGAGGCGACGAAAAGAAGATTAGAATGCTGGTGGACGAAAAGCAGGGAGGGGAATATTGCCTAAGACAGTTACCACCTGTAACAGGGAAAAAAAGTATTACGGGCCTCATAAGCTTTAGTGCCTGCCCTAAGCAGCGCTAGTATTAAACCAAGAGTGTAAAACATGATTATATTAGTCCTTTTTGGAAAGATGACATGTCATCACCCCGCTTCAAAGGGGATACCAATAGCAATCATCATCATCAGGCCACAAGATGATGACGACGACGATGATGATGATGATAACACAAGGAGAAAAAACGCTCCCCGAGGTCGGAACCTCACTTGGGTGCCTCGCATGTGAAACCGACGCCTATCCGACTAAGCCATTCCAACACGGTCGGTGATGGGTGGGCGCCCAGCTTTCTCGCGAGGGATTGGTTTGCAGTCGTCCGAGTTTGGACTTTGACTCGCAGACAGTTTTGACTTTGATCGTTTTCGCTTCGACTTTGACTACAGAGGCTTTGACTATGGCACTTTGCCATTTGATTTTCGCAAGCAAGAAAGCTTCGCGTTTCAACCATCATCGTCATTAGACGGGTGGTCTTTGATTGTTGTCTTTAAACGAATACGCTATGCTTGCGCTATGACAACGAATAAATGGGTTCATTTCAGTAATTAGGCCTGTTTGTGCAGATAAAAGGGCTTACAAGTTTCGCTCTCGGGAACACTCGACAAAGAATGACTGCGCGTTAGAAAAAAGCAAGTATATCCCTGCTAGGGACTCCTATACTGGTGCTGCAATAATCGTCCTGTAATAATACACCGCCGAAGACATTCGTCTTCCCAAGGAGACGGATAGCAGATGCCCAGGTAGCACGCAAAGTCCGTTTCTTGACCGGCCAACCTATGGCTGTTCTCCGGAACGCTCGGCAAGAGGCAACAAATTGGCTGCCGTTGATAATAAAATGGACGGTACGAGTCCGGCTGCCGTCACCTCGGAACGTTTTCGGCAGCCAATGCTCATATGTTGGTCGCCTTTCACTGGTTTGCCGTAACCACGGTTTCTCCCCGGCGCGGGTTGCTTATAAATTATCTGGTAAGTCACCCGCCGCCGAGGAACGGCGCTTGCTCCCGCAACATTGATCACAAGACGTGCGGCAAGCTTGCGGCTGCCGAGTACTCTTTTTTTCTTTGAAAGCCGGTCATCAAAAGATGAGCAGCACGTACCCGTCTTCCGAGCGGCCAACCTCTTTTCGCCTGCCGGAGTATAAAAGATGAACGGCTATGATGCCGTAGCCGAGTACTCGTTTTTCCTATGGCAGTTAATGTTCAAAAGTCGACAAGAAAACGTCTGGCTCCCGATCGCATTAATCCATTCGGAAGCAAATATATTATTCACGCTCCTGCTCTTCGAAAGGTGAACGGCTGATGTCTGTCACAGGTCTAGCACCGCCCCTGCCCAATCACCGGAATTCCGAAGGTCATGCGTGGGCTGGTGCTTAGCCACGGAACACAGTGTGCTGTATATACATGTACACTCATGGACGAATGAATGAAAACACGAAAATATTAAACGGAACGCTCTAGAGGAAAGAATATGGATAGTGAATGCAAAATAATGGCTCGCTATTGGTATATTTGGAAAGACACAGTTTCAATCTTTGTTACTGTTATATAGCGGCGCGATTATTTCACTTGCATGGAAAGAAATCGCGCTATTTGTGTGTTCCGGTTCATATTTTCGTGATCGCGAAATAAATGTCACTTTTTTGGACTAAAGAAGAAGTGCGCGTAAAACAACTCGTGCTTTGCGAGCCTGCATAGACACTGACCGCATTGGTACAGACGCTGACCTCATTGGTATTGCAATTTTTGATACAAGTTGAAAACGTAAGGTTTGTGACGAACCGCGACGCCGAGGGGGTTAAGGATCAATGCTCCGGGAGCACAACGCATATTACTTAGAGTAAAAAAGACCGCCCTTTTGGCGTTCTCTTGGTATTCTTTTTTCCTTGGGACGTCAAAATCACTGTACGCAGAACGTTTGTCAGCAAGTTTCCTTGTTCGTACAAGCGACCTAATACTACTATGCGGAAATATGTATTCTATAGAATCTGTATTTTGGAGCAGTCATCGCGATAGCAGTAGCAACTGGCCCATGTCGTGCCATCAAGCAACCCTTTTCATTCGCCGTCTGTGTTGATGGAAAGAAGCAAAAATCGTATGTGCTATTGAACGAGCTCCAGGCTTTAGCACCTAAGTAGCAGTCAAGAAATGCACTAACATGGGCCCGAACAGCGGCGAAAGCTCGTGGCTTCCTGGACTGAGAAAAGGCCAGCAGCTATGTGCAAACAAATGTGCCGCTCGGCGGACGCTAAACCGGCTAAATATGACAGCAGATCTATGTACCGATAAGAACTCCCACTAAAAAATTGCCGAAATCCAGGTTAGAGATAACTTTTTTTTTTTCACGTGTCAAGAAAACGAGGATTTCACCCACCGAAGCCATAATAGCAGTCTAAATATGAAGGCAACGATTCATTAATTAGACCACGTGGGCATCCTAAATTTTAGTTCCCTCATTGTTTCTGTGGAAGGCGAAGTGGTCCCAATCTTATCTTTACAACCCCTCAGACGTGACCAGTAAGAACGGTGCATAATTTGAGCTTATTTTGTTACAGCCCTGAAAAAAAAAATAAACTGGTACTTAAATTTCTGATTGGCTGATTTATTATTGATTATGTGGCTTAACGCGCCGACGCTATAGATACGCAAGCGACGAGGCGCGCTGTAGTGGAGGGCTCCGGATTAATTTCGGTCACCTGGGGATCTTCAACGTGCGCCGAAATCTCGAACACACGGGCGTTTTCGTTTTTGGCCTCCATCAGAAGTATAGTTGTATGACGGCGTCAGCAATGCATGCACGTTTCAGAAGAGCTAGCTCTTTATATTTGATTTCTAATATTTTTGATTGACAGTATATAACTTCGTTTATACAAAACTAGCTTTAACCAAAAGTAATTGTTTAGAGGAACTCGTTCGTTTGGGGTCTATTACCTAATATGCGCAATTACGGGGTGAGTAAGCTGTCACGCACACACAAAAAGCCACAGCTAGCCGCAGCTGCAGCTACAACTGCCAACCGACCACTACAGAAATGACCCCGTCTGGGCTTCCCGAATGCTGCATGGACCAGTTCCAGTTACTTCAGCATGACCTACGGAAACGTGAGGAAGCCTCAACATCGCTTTCGCCAACGACTACCTGCATGCATAAGACGAGACGAGTATCACCTCTCTGTCACTCTTGTAGTGTTCGTTAGGACATTGAACCTGCCCTATGTGCTGAAACTCAGCGTTAGCATAGGCTCACAGCATACGACTGCGTCTGCGACAAGGGCTGCGAAGGCCTTGCCTTTCTCCGTGACCGCGCTTTGAGGAAATTCTGTGAACGTTTGCACTGTGTGCGCGTTTGTGCGTCTTTCAGATTTGCGTTTCTAGAGTACTGATAGTGTATGTGCTTTTTTTTTTTTGTGCTGGTGTATGCATTCCTTGTCGTCATTTTCATTCATCAAGCCATCTTGTTTCCAGGCTGACTTCTCCGTATCATAAAGGTATTCCTCCCTCCCAGTTTTCCTCGCAGAAGTTACGAAGAAAACACCCGACAAAAAAAGAAATGCTAGTGAATAGTCCTGTGCGAGTACAGTAAAGACTCACATAAACGCTGTACCTTTTACGAGAAGTTATAGATTTACCAACCAAGTGGTTGAAAAAGCGTAAGGCGAGAGACACCTGCGACAAAGATTTCCCTCGGTAATGATTACGCACCCTGAAGTCTCAGATCACACCTTCAAATGATTGATGCAACATCACGGTCTGCAAACGCGCGAGCCGAATGATTCAGGACTCCCGTGCAAGCCTGCGCTGAAGCAGGCCGAACGCCAAATTTTGTCCGAGCTGAAAAGCATTGTAAGGCACACGTGAATTTTCCTTTGTCTGGTTATGACCGAGACAAGTCCACGAGACCGCGTACGGCGCAGGGAATCAGAGCCAGAGATAGCGGCAGGTGAAATGGAACATGCCGCCACCACGATTCAAAGACTTTTACTCGCCATCATCATCCCCGTTCGAGGTTTTTTCAGGGCGCTGCCATGCGCCAAAAATACAGCCTGATTGGCTTAGATCTTCTGGCCAAAACTGGCAGCCAATCGGAAAAGACCGGGAGCAAGAAGGCAGCGATCGGGAAAGTTGCAATCAGGAGCCTATTAAAACTGAAATACTTGTGAACACAAAAAGCAATAATAATTTTGAATGAATGATTCTTTAAAGATTGACAAATTTTGCAATGTTGTGTGATCACTTTGCATGAAAATACAAAGAGTGAACTCTGCTCTTGTGTCGGCGCTGCAGTCGCTTCCGATCAGGATTCTATTTAAACTGGAATACTTGTGAGCACTGAAAGCAATGACAATTTTCAATAAATATTTCTTTGAAGATTGAAAAATTTGGCAATGTTGTATGATCACTTTGAATTAAAATATATAGTCATAACTCTGCTCATGTATTTGGCCGTTTCGGCGCTGCGGTCGTTCCCGATGTAATTTTTCCATGGAGTGCTGGCGGCGAGGTCGACCGCGGTTGCGCATTGTCCGTGTTGTTATTCACGTTTTTTGTGCGATATACCGTCGTAAATTGTGTTCGCCCTTTGTGGATAAAGCCTGCTTGTCACGTTGGAAACACGTGAGGTTAAGGATAAGCTGAAATACAGCGGCAAACGATCGAAGAACGGCGGCGTTTTCCTGTGCCCGGACAAAGAAGTGCGGTAAGTTCTTTTTTGCTGGACCTTTTCTAGCGCGAGTAAGGTTCGGTGCCAGAAACGTGTTATTGGCTTGATTTCTTTAAGTGCTCCGCAGTTAAAAACGCCTCAAGGGTCCCTGGCAGGTAACCCTATGGGTTGACTTCATTCCCAAAACGGTCGGTTAGTTTCGTGCACAAGACTGTAAACCACGAATAGAAAAGTAATGTAAGAACCTAGAATTGCAGCTGGAGCTTTAAAAGCGGCCTCTCTGCATTTGGCAGGCTGAACGCGATTGCTGCACATGACTGGACCATACAGAGCCATTCAAATATGAGAGGAGATCATTCAGTGAATGTCGGTTTGATTGCACTGACCTTAGACAGCAACAGTTAACATGCATCTGAAACCTCCATAAAGACGAGTATACTTAGCACACATAACAATATGATCAAAATTTGGCGCAACGCACGCCTTTTCTTGCCAAATTTAACGCTTTTTCTTACATTTCAGAATGTTTTTTTTTTTTTTTTACACAGCGAGGAAATTGCGTTATTGCTGTGTGTACAATAAATATGGTTGCACGCTCTCGAAGGAAACGGCGTGTTTCGGCTTACAATGCAGCTAAGTGGCAAAATCATGTCTCCGAAAAAGCGAATTCGCCGAATGGCAGAAACGTGCATATAATTAATTCGACGCACAACTGCCACTCCACCTGGGCAGTGGCCATGGGAAGTGCAAAACGTCACGCCCGCATTTGATCTAACACAGCGCATACCAAACTTTATTAACTGGTTCAAGTCGTGTGCTCGAGATTGCAATACGCCAAAATTTTATTGCTGGCCGCATAAATTCGCCGATCCAATGCAATGTGGCGAAGCTGAACCCCAAGAGTGCGTATGCTTGATCTGTTGAATACCCCATAACAGCTGACACTTGCAACTAAAATGTCATATCTCCCGTCTAACGGAGCGAAACGTAGGCAGCGAACGGCAGCCAGAGCACGTCTAGTTGTATGACGGCTCAGCGAGAAAGTATTACTTCGTCAGGCGAAACCCACTTTACACCAGCAAAAAGCCAGGACATCAGAATTTTGCGTCGACCCTAAAATAGCGTAATGCTAAGCAAGTTTAATTTAGCGTTTGTTTTATCCTCTCGAAGCGCTGAAATTTTGCCCTTGAAGCTTCTTAATTATGCGGCAAGCTGTAAGCCCCGTTTTTCCATTTCAACAATTTCTGTGAAGCAGCCCACAGCGCTTCGTTTTGAAAAAGAGCAGCGTTCTGTTTAATACCTCGGTGTTCGGGCCGCATCTGTCGGCCGCCGCACTTAACGGGCAGGACTGAAAACAAAGTTTGGAATAAAGCTTATTATTAATGCGCTCCGGTGTGTTCAAAGCCCCGGCTTTTATGGAACGTTTGCGCCAGACGTGCTATTATTCTCGGCCCAGCGAATTTTCCACGGAGGGAACATAAGCTGGCGGTAGCGGCTCTCAGGCAACACGCGCTTATAATACGGCGTGTTTGAAACGTGTATATGCGTTCATGCGAAACTTCGATCCCCCCGCCCGTGTTTACATCCTGTTCGGCGTGTTTACAACATGATAGCTACTCATCGTGCTACAGGAAAACGCAAACCACGTTACCGGCATGTAAATGTCCGTTTATCTCGGCAACAAAATCATGACCACTCAAACTCATTCGTAGCACGGAGTACTTGTGGGACGAAGTGGTGTGGCCTTTAGTAGCTGCATGGATTGGCCGTTCGAAAGTACTGGGAGTGAACAAGCTGAACCACGGAATCGTTTAGACTGCACCTCATCATCATCAGCAGCGAGATTGCTCTGAATTGTCTCGTACTGTTGTCTCTCCTTAGTTGCCCTCGTTTTACTGTTCCCGTACGAGTGTGCGGTGCAATATTATAATTATTAGCAGCATTTGAAGCATCCAATCACTTTGCGTTCCCACGCTTTGTTAAAAGCATAACAATGGTATTCGTAGACGAGGTTTGCTGCCCAGCCTGCTAGCACCACCGCTTGCCTGTGTACCTTTTCTTGTAATAGCGTTATTATCACTAGTATTTGATATCATTATTAATGCGTGAGGGCTAAATCTCAGCTCGGGGCCTCAAATGGCGTAATTCGCAGTCTGGGCCGGCTTCGAAACGCGCTGCTTTCCTCCAAGCGCGAAAAAGTGGGCGCTTCGCGTTGCAAGCCGCCCCGGCAATCCCCGGAGTGCTCCATCACTTTATACAAGCTCGATTTATCAACGCGGCTCCACCGGGACTCGCACGGCCGCCCATCACGTTGCCCGGCGGACGCGTGTGCGCCGTGTTTGCTTCGCTCCCGGACGGGCATGCGCGGACGAATACGCGCAAAGGAAGGGGGAGCGCGGAATGATGCTGCGATTTCCCGTTTCTCCCGAAAACCAATAACCGAGGACGCGCGAGGGGCCGCGAGTGCCTGCCTCCTGCGCCCTTTGTAATGGAGAGACGTTGGAAATCGAACAAGCGAACATCGAGCATAAAGCCGCGCATGTAAACAGCGATATTTGACTCCGGTGGGCGCGTCGAGGCGTTTCGCAGTGCGCTTTAAAAGGGCGCCGAGGCGAACGCCGTTCCTGTCATTTATGCTGTTGTCAAACCAGCCACGAAGACTTAGATATACGCATATTTTTCTCCCCTCAGTTTTCCGCCCCGCGTTTTCGACGTGGGAGTTGTGAGCGAGGATGAAGGTGCTCAATAAAGTCGAAACACTGTTGCGTTTTCTTTCAGAACGGTTTTGGTCGCCTTGCTGTTGAGCCACAGCATGGCGCGTGCAATCTGCATGTCCAATAGTAAAGCTGCGATACCTGTGCGAGAAAGGAAACGAGTTTCGAAAAAAAAAACAATGAAAAGGCCGGAAGAACTCGGCGAAGAAGGTCGTGATGCAAAACAAAGCACTTCTTTCGCAAAACGAAACAATGCGACTGTGTTTGAACTTTTCTTACGGAATGCTCGAAACGGAGAATATGGGCCCGATTTCACAGCCAAGCTTTGTACGGCTATGGTTACGTGCGTTTTGGTTCTCCGTCAGTAAAAACACCGCGGGCAAGAACGCCTTCCGACAAATCCGACTTTACGTAGAATGCTCAGCAGGAAGCAAAACTTTTCCGAACCAATTATATAACAATTGGCCACTGAGACGACTCTATGAATATTTGAAGTTTTATTAACTCGTTGTGATTAGTACGTTCACATTGAACTTGTCAAGGTCAATGCACGAGCATCCGTGGGAGGAACATTGTTACAGAAAACGGCTGGAACTCTTATTTCATCTAAACATTTCCCGAAACAGTTGTGTAACAACTAGCCGTGAAGACACCATTTTCTTTTGATTCGGGACAACTAAGTACTGCTAATGAGATACGAATGGAGAGCGTTTGCCTCCGATTTCCCGAGGGACCATCCCAGCACCATCGGGTCGCCCCATCCCCCGTATACTGCAGTGTCCGATGGAGAGGGGCGCCCTTTCGTAGCCAATGGGGATAAATGTACCGGTATTTTGCTCAACGAGTCGCGTAATACCTTCGCATCCAATCATAGACCACGTCCTTGAATGTGTACTTCTGTTCCGCGTAAACTACCGGGAAGGCTTTTTTTTCCGCTATGCAATGCTGACACGCATAAACAGTGGCCCCAGTCACACTTGGCGAGGATATTTAGATAGTATTGTAGTGCGCGTCGTGTATCACCGTATCATGACATTTTGCAGCGATTTCCTTCGTGAGATGAGCGAACTTGCGAGTTCGCCAGAAGCAGGACATCGATGTTCCTGGTGTACGTTCACATACATTTTCTTAGGGTAATCAGACAAAGCGATCGCAACCTTAAAGCTGCGCCCTGCATTACAACAGAGGTTTGGCCACAAGCATGGGGCTAAGCGTTTGTGTAGGCTAACAAAGCCACTTCACAAGCAAACATTTTGGACGAAGTCTAAGCCACCACCATCGCGGTGTTTTACTGGCTCAGGCGTTGTGCTGCAGAGCCCAAGGACGCGGGTTCGATTCCCGGCCCCGGCGGCCGCTTTTCTGATGGAGGCGAAAACTGAAAACGCCCGTGTGTTCGAGATCTTGGGGCAGGGTAGAGATCCCCAGGCGGTCAAAATTAATCTGGAGCCCTCCAGTGCTGATTAAAGCGGACAGGCCTCCTCTGGGGCGCGCCTCATCGCCCCAGTCGCGTCGGTGCGTTAAACCTCATAATTGGTCTATCTGTATCAGTACTTGGCAATAAGAATCAAGTAAGGTGAAATGTGCTATGAAAGATATCAGATATCAGTTGAACGACGGCAGACATCAATATTGCCAACCACATAGCCACCTCTAGCAAGGCAGCTTTTCCCAATTATTTGTGGCTGATGAAAAAGAGGATGTGGACATAGGAACTGCATCTTTTAGGGGGAGGTGGGGTGAAGGGGGTCTGGAAACAAAGGTGGACGAATAACGACAAACAAGTAACAGCTTCTGGGAACAATCGGCGGCCGCCTGTCTCTCCTCTCATCGCGGCTGTTTTTCATGACGAGATGAATCGAGTTTCCAGTCCGTCTCCGAAGCTTTCTCACCGGTGTGCGTCTTGTATCTTGACCGCACAAGCGGGCTAATTATGAAAGGAATGTCGCAGCTACCGCTACTAACAAGAAGAGATTCGCAGCCGCAATAGAATGGAGAAAAACCGCGGATTTTTTTGCGCATGGTTGCTGCAAAGTTATGCAAGCAATAATGCAACTTGGAGCCTTCCCCAAATGTGTCACAATGCATTACTGATCGCTCCACCAAAGGCGACCAAGCCGGACGCTTTTTTTCGACCCGCTCTTGAAGGCCAGGCCCGAGTGCTGTTGCGCGAAGGGAGAACTCTGCCGCGACAGACAGACAGCTGCGGTTGCGGCGACTGGCTTGCGGCTGCCCGCATTCTTTTGTTGTTTGTTTGCGTCCTGCCCACGCAGCGCCTCATGGCCCAGCGCGCCTAGCGGGCTCGCTGCCAGCGCGGAAAAGCGAACGGCGGCCGCCGGGGTCATTACTCCCCCAGTCCTAGACACTGAAGCGGGAAAGCCCTTCCTCGGAGAGGGCAGCAGCCACTTCGCCCGCCCAAGGGCTGCCGCAGCGGCCGTTATCGAACGGGCCTCGAACGAAGGCATCGAGTGCAAGCTATTGGCGACAAGTGCGACCAATTAGTACGGCGCGGGATGCAGTACGCGCATGTTAGTGAATACATTACTCACAATAGTGGCTAATTTGGGGGCGAACATTTGCGATGCGATGTCGTACTTGCCACACTCCCTGATAGAGCTGCCTCAAGCCAGTATAAATAACCGCCGTTGGCAGTTGAAGAAACAAAAAGAAAGAGAGAAGGAAAGAAAGAAAGAAAATGTGAAGCAGAAAAATGAGTTACGCTACTTAGGTACTGCCTCAATCACAACAAGGACAGAGAAAGCCGACTGGACGATAGCTGATTTCCAAACTAAATTTAGTACGATAAACCTCGAACTTTTTATAGGCATTCTTCATGTTAACGCCAGGAAAATATATAAAAAAAATAACAGAAAATAATCTCTAGTATCACACCACTATATCAACACGCGTTCAACGCACTTCGCACAATCTATACAGGCCCCAAATAAAGTCATGCCCGAAGTACAGCACGTATTCGCAAGGAAATCTATCTCTTTTTTGAACAACGCAAATGACGCCATGCCTTTCAATTTTGGGTGCTGCAATTATTTGTCGCTTAGTTTGGTTACCGCTTCTTCCTAAGATTTCGCGTAGAGCTCATCCCCTCGTATTTCTGTGTTTTTTTACATTTTTACATTACATTTTACATTTTTAGATGCGCGCGCATTGTAAAGCAATGCCCTTAAACAGGCTGCCTCTGACTTAGCTACAATGAAATAAACAAAACAAAGAAAGAAGAAATGTGACCGAGTTTGTGCCTTACCTGCACACGCGCCCCGCGAATCTTGCTGTTGCTGCTCCTTTCATGCATGCCATTATCAAGGTGATGTGCTGTCTCTTCGGTCGGGTGACAGGCGAAGCAGTTGCTTTCAATGAGTTTATTAGGGGACGCTGCCTTACAATGCGCGCGGAAGCGCCGTCATGTGTGGTATTTTTCATATTTCCCGGGTTTTCTTTATTAGTCAGAATAAATGAGTACGCAGTTAGTTCGCCGCTGAAAATACCGCAGTTAGATGCTCCTCGTGGGTACCTACAAGTGCCGCATTGACACTTCAGTTATTAGGACAGTATATTTCTCGAGTTAGATATTTAATTACAATTAATTAGTTAAATATCATTACGCAAAAAATACTGCCCGCTTCTCCACAGTACTGCAAACATTACGCACTAGGTTTTGTTCCAGTAACGCCATTGCTCTTTTTTTTTTAATCTTGGTGCATGATAGCTGGGACACCCTGTATATAGGGGTCCAGTATAGTCAGCGCACTTCTCTATCACCTGATTGATTGTGTGAATATCGTCCATTGTTGAATAGCGTTTACGAAACCCTGCTTGTTCTTTAGATTGAGTGAATTCTAAGGTGGCAGAAATTGTGTTAGCGGTTACCTCAGTAAGTACCTTGTTGACGACTGACAGTAAGCTGATCGGCCTGTAATTTTTCAAGTCTTTCATGTCGCCTTTCTTATGGATTTAGATGATGTTCGTCTAATGTTACAGGTCTTTTTTTAATTTTCACTGTGTTAAAAGGATGCAGAAAAAAAGGTCGTAAAAGTGGCAAAGTACATGTAAATTTATGTCTCAAAGTTTCAGAAACAAAAAACGTTGCGTGGTCGCCGAGTGAGCGTTTCGGGAACGCAGCAGCTGCTTTCACAAGCTACGAGCTCCAGGCGCCTAAAATCAACTGAGGAAGCAACACTAGCACGAAATGTTTTATACGCCGCGGCACACCATTAAAAAGGAGTTATCGGCATGAGCCCCTACAAGGAAGAACCAATCTCACAGTGCATGTTGAAATTCCGTGTGTTTCCTTTCCCCATCGTGGTGGTGTTGTTACCGGCGACGCTACCAGACAGCGCCTCCTCCTTTCCGATCTCCAGTTGTCCCTGCAACCGATTGCACATGCACACGGGCTCTCGCTTCTCGCTGCTGCCGCCTTCGTTACCGCTTAACGGTAGCGAAGACAGCGCCTCAAAACCGCTTTGTTAGGCACAGCTGGCGAGAACGGCAGTAGCAGGCGCCTACTGCCAGGGAAAATAGCCCAATGAGCCTATTAACGCCATCGCTGTAGCGCTTTAGCTGCGTCCCACGTACGGCAATGGAATCATTTGCTCGCTGCTCGATCACCAGTGTCTTTTCACACATCATGGTGGATTGGGGCATATTTCACTGCGGATTCTGCGGCACGGTGTGTGAAGCACTGGACAAGAAATTGCCAGCGGTTTATCGAATCCCTAGCACGCAGTGAATGCAGATTTGAGCCGAAAAGTGGAACGCCCTGATTAGCCTCGGTAGAGTGTAGGGTGCACTGTTGCTTCGCTAGTCTAGCTCGCCCAGTTCACTTTCAGCAATTAGAAAGAACGCATAATGAACGCAACTGCGTCATTCCAAAACTCTCCAAAACGTTCCAAAAGTAACGCAATCGCGTCTGACATCGTAATACCTAAACGTAGGCGCCCTGGGCAACATTTTTTCCAGATCTGTCGTGAATTTGCTTAGTCCCCTGCTTGGTCGGAGCAGAGCGACTGGCTTTGATTGATTGATTGATTGATTGATTGATTGATTGATTGATTGATTGATTGATTGATTGATTGATTGATTGATTGATTGATTGATTGATTGATTGATTGATTGATTGATTGATTGATTGATTGATTGATTGATTGATTGATTGATTGGAGGGTTTAACGCACCGACACAACGCAGGCGATGATGCGCGCCGTAGTGGAGGGCTCCGGATTAATTTGGTCCACCTGGGGATGTTTACGTACGCCGAAATCTCGTACCCACGGGCGTTCTTGCTTTCCGCCTCTATCAGAAAAGCGGTCGCCGCGGCCGGGAATCGATCCTGTGTCCAGTGCAACGCCTCAGCAACTGGCGTTACACAGGTTCTCGTGCCACTCAACCTTGTTTGTCGAAGACGTTTAGCCACAATGAAATGCCCTTGTCACCAACTTGTTACACTTGAGTGCTTTTCCTCTAAAGTGGGTCAAAAGCGAGTGGTGCCCCGTGTGATTTACGGGAAGAAACCAGTTCAAACCATGGGCCATCTTGAGCTACACATAACGGGTTCATTCGGCCCAACCGAGAGGCCCACGTCCAAACAGGGTCGACAGAACACAAGAGGGAGTCGAGACCGCCGCCGCTGAAGAGAACAGCACCCTCTATTCGCAGCAAAATAGGGACGAGAATAGAAAGCCGACGCAGGTGCCTTTGGATACAGGGAATGGCGGGGAGAGTACTGCCGCTATCAGGCCACTTACTGTCAGCAAACGCGCACATCCTGAAAGGGGCCCCGTGTGCCTGCCTATGGCGAAACACCCGGTTTCGCCAACGTGCGGCCTCGCGTCACCGACTGGAAAAGAGGCGCCGACCGGTTAAAAAAGCCCCGCGTTTATCGGCAGGGGAATACATTTCGCGAAACTCAGGGTGGACTAGAGCGGAAAGAATAGTCCCTTTTCTTTTGCTTCTCTCAATCTCCCTAGTGTATATCTTAGCATGAAAGTACCTACTTTTTCCTGCCTTTATCCCCGTGAAATTGAGTAGCCTTGCAGAGAGTATTGAACGCAACGCTTATCGGAATATTTAACACCTAAATGATGCTCGAAGACACGACCAGCTTTGTGCATCCCCATACAATTAAGGAGCGGACGGCCATCGCCTCGGGGTGTAGCAATGACGAGCTCGAACGCCACCTCTAGACTCGCAACGAACTGGCTAGACACAACGGTAGTTAAAAGAACATAAAATAATAAATGGCTCAGACAGATAAATGGATGTGTGTAGCACGTGATTTGAACAAAAAGCGGGCTGGAGAGACTTTTATGGGCGAAGCACCATAAGGCCGAGGCTTGTCCGGCGTCCGGCATCCGTGCTCACGGCACAGCACCGTGTGAATCGAAACATCTGTGAAAAAATGGTTCTCGAAAGGTTAACAAGAACAAAATAAACTGTTCATAAAAGGTATGTGTGTGTGAGAAAGAGAGAGAGAGCTTCTGAAAGCCCTCCTGCGCATGTGCAAGGAGCATTGGATTGGATTAAATTGGATTTGATTGGATTGGATTGAAATGGATTGGATTGGAATAAATTTAATTGTATCGGATTGGATTGGATTGAAAATTGTTTTAGCAGCACTAAGCACTCTCACGGGTGATTTACGGTACGAACGATCACCAGTGCTTCGCTCACTCGTAATGATTCACTTCGTGGAGATGCGTGAATTTTTTTCTGACTACGTATGGTTTGTAGTCGCGATATAATCTCTGAAAGGAGCATTACAATGGCTCTTCTTTAAACGCATTCCTTTCATCGTCAATTATTCCCCGCCAAAAACAAAAAAGACTAAAGGAAGTAGCGAGTGCGTTCAACCTTCTCAGTGGGTGTGTGTTCATGGCGCAAGGGAGTCAAGGCACCGGAGCGGAACCGCGTTCTGTTTCGGAAACACGGATAGCGGATTTAGCTCTGTACTGCTAAAAATAATCTGTATTGTTCTGGGCTCAGCCGATACACTAATGCCGAGGCCTCGTACCATGAACACTGACGACGTAGACTCGTCTGTAGATTATACATTCCTATATATGTGGGCTCATTATTATGCATGAAGTTGAGACGCATAAGTATGTGTTATTTGCGTTAATTGCAACACTGTGTGAGTTTTTCTTAGACATCTCAGTGATTTCCTCATAAATGTCAATGAAAACAGCGTTCTTAGGAAAGTACCGAGGTTTGCGATAGAGTTTACTTCAACACAGCTTACCGGAATAAATACGATCTGTTCGCAAATTAGAACACGACTTCTCAATCCCTAACTCCTGCCATGGTCTATGCTCGAAACAGCATTTTAGTGAGATGCGTCTGTGATATGCTTACAGCAGAAATAAACACAGAAAGAAAGAAGAAAATGTCCGAGAACACCAAAGGAAGTTTTACGAGTTGTGAATGCGCAAGACTTTTTTCCCAACTGAACGCCACACAGAGCTCCTTCGAGTGGGGGTGTTGATTTCGCAGCCAACAAATATTAATGAATAGCCCTTGACTTCTGAAAGCAGCTATCATTGGCACTGGTCATTCCCACTGACTTAGTTTCGAGAATTTCGGTTATGTTCACGTCGCAGCACATTAAAAATGGGGGAATAGGCCAGTAGCATCTTACCACGTGAATTCCACTTCCGCAACAGTACAAGGCCGAAAAAGCATGAAATAGACACGGCGATGGGCCGCACCCAGCACCTACAGCTAAGTCTGTGCGACAGATAAACCCACACCGCTCAACCGCGGAGGACAACAGTCAGGTTGCATCGGGCCGTGAAACGACAACGTTGGAACCACCCCCCTCCCGCTCTGCAAAACGGGTATGTGAAGAGCGAGCGCGTGAAGCCTCCCTGTGTGTGCACTCTCCCCTCCCCCGTCAAATTGCGGTCATAAAAATTGCAGGGGGAGATAGGTGGCGCGCCTGGAATTATGTTGACGTCGCAGCTCGTTAAAATTTGGCGAACAGGCCATTTACATCTTACGACTCACGTATACACGACTCGGGAAAAAAAATCAGCCGTTGCTGATTTTTTTGGCTATGCCAGGATATGCGTAGCGTACGTACCAGCGTTGCACTGCCACTTTTTTCCCGCTTACTATTGTAAAAAACCAACCTAACGAGCGTTCCCAACTAAATGAACGCGGGCGCTGGCGGTCAATAACGCATATTTTGCCTCAAGTGCACCTGCAGTTTTCTTTGCGCTAAACAACTGGAAGATTTATCACAACTGCCAGCGTTTCACGAGTTTCCAACCCTTATGAATACATAAACCGCTTGGCTTTCCAGGCCTCTGAGGGACTCCGCGACGACAGCCGCTACGACGGAGCTGTCTGGAGCTCGACTGAACAGGGGCAGAAGTATGGCGTATACGCGCTTCGGCACATTTGCGTCTGGTGCCTTTGTAATGTGGCAAAATCGTGGTACCGCGTGTCTTCGCTCCCGACCGCAACGGGCGATGTTTCCACTGCTGTGGCGTGTGTGGTCGATCCTTCTGAGTCACTCAGAAAATGGGTTGGCAGCTCTAGGTGAAGAAGCCTTCCTGTTACGCTGGTCCACCCGCTTCACAGTAGTCAGGAACAATGGTCAGGTCCTGAGCAGCACTATTGCATCGTATTGAGTTTTAGCTAGTTTCTGAACTCTTTATGTGAACATCTGTGAACTTTTTGTAGATTGATTCTCGAGTAGCTTGTTTCACCACCACAGACATTTGTTGTGCAAAGTGTTGGCTGCGGGGAGTGCTTGGAAACTGAATGGGATTTTTCTGTTGTTAGGGCAGCACTATTACCACTAGTCGCTACGTGCTGATATGTGGTTTTATAATAAATTCTCTTTTCACAAGGCTCTACTTGTGTCCAGCTGAAGACTTACGGCGACAAGGTGAACCTCTAAGGTGCTCTGCACTTAAAAATATGCACTCTTCAATGCGCTTAGTCTCCGTCGCATCGCCAACGCGTACTCGTTTTAAACAAGCGGTGGCGCTGTTACGTTGACATGGAATAAAAAAGGGGGAGTCGCAATTGTTTTTTTTTTCTTTTTTTGATGTTGGCTCCTTACCCCGTTTGGCACACGCCGGCATGAAACGAGGCGGCACGGTGGAGGACACGACGCGTCTGGAGCCGCTAAGCGAGGAGAGAGGGGCCTCTGCTTTCTGAGCGAGAATCAGAACAGACGCACGACAAAGCCGCGCCGCTGTTACCTTTCCGTTTGGTTGCGTGCTTGCAGAGAAGCACTAGCACTGTGGCATAAATGAAACGACCTGCATATTGTTCTGCACAAATGAACGTTACGAGAAGGATGTCTGTTTGAGCACGCCTTAATGCTTGTTTTGCAGTGGAAGAAGAGAAAGGGCAACGGAAAGGTCGGGATGCTAGCCAGGTATAGAGGCCAGTTTGCTACCGTGAACGGGTGGGTCCGGGGACAAAATCACGGCAGGCGAGACGGGGCAGATCAGAGCGGGAGCGCGAGAGCACCTTTCTGGGGCACTAGAACTTCGTCGCCTTCTGTGAATTTGACGGTAGGCACCGATCACCGAGGATAACGTCTACCGTGCAAAGTGCATCATACCGTGGTCTGGGCTCGGTGGCAGGCGCTGTTCTCTCCGATGAATTCTGGGGGCGACGGCAAAGCAGGCGCTCAGCTGTTTCTTCCGCCACACAGGCGTATCAGTCGGCACTGCTGGCCACGCCGATGGAGTAGGCTTTTGTGAAGGACACCAGCAACCACAATGTACGTAGTAAAGTCGATTAAGGTCGAGACAGCCGACGTAGAAGACGGTGCTGGTGTAGAGGAACCTGTGTGCAAAGGCGGGGTCACAAAGTTGGGCATATTCCGTTGATTCAAGGTGCAAAAGAACGAAACGTCCTTGCGGCATCGGTTTTCGAAAGGGGAAGCGTGATTCTGCATTCACCGCCGCGACCTGTCTCGGTTGTTGCATCAGCCGAAACTTTACCGGTGATTCCAGAGTGACTTAGCAGACACAGGAATGCAAGATCATGGCCAATCCGTTTCCAACATCCATTGGTGCAGGGGACAGTATCTCCGCGCTCCTTACGCGATTTGCTGAGCACTTTTACCATAAAAAACGGCCCACTTCTAAGGAGTGGCTTCAATAATGCATTACAAAGCCCAACAAGAGGTTGCAAGTTACGTAGCCTTTGAAGTATCTGCATATGATTCCGGTCGCTGTGTCGTGCGTGCAGGAACAGCACGGCAAGCATATAAAGCTAGGATTTGTCTGTCTTACTGGCGGCGTTCGATGTCGCTAAACACTCCAGTGCAGGAAAGCCAACTTTACAAAATGGGTTTCCCAAAACGATGATGATGGTAAGTGAACGGTTCCAGTGACACCAATCGAACCTGTGTCCCAAGCGTTATGTAGCCGACGTCTATCCTATGGCTCCATTCCGATACAGTCGAAGCAGTTTGGATTTCCGACTTTGATTTGCCTCATTTTGCGTGGGAGAAATCTTCGCGTTTTAACCACGTCCCTCTCAAGGAATGTGTTCTGATTTTTTTGGAAGGGGGGGGGGGGGGGGCGAAGCAGCGGCGGCAAGTCAGATTTCCGTGAAAACGGAGGCGCATCTTCGAGAGTGCCATGAACCACAACAGAGAGTACGGTCTGACGGCGGACGTCGACGCCATTGCCGCAGCGGACCTTCGTGCTCCACTGCGACAATGATCGCGAATGAAGGTCTAGAGTTATATGATTCGCAACACGACATCTTGTTCATCTAGTTCACCTACGCCGAAGAAGCTTGGAGGCTCACTAAAAAGGTACAACTTAAATTGAGGACGTCTCAGCGGGCAATGGAGAGGAAGATGATAGGTGCAACATGAAGGGACAAGAAGAGAGCGGAGTGGGTCAGGGAACAAACGCGTGTTAAGAACATATTAGTGGAATTTAAAAGGAAGAAATTGACATGGGCGGGGCATGTAATGCGAAGGAAAGATAACCGTTGGTCATTAAGCGCAACAGAGTGTATCCCCGGAAAAGGAAACCATGGCAGGGGGCTGAAAAACGTCTGATGGGCAGATGAGATCAAGAAGTTTGCGCGGACACATTGGTCGCAGTTAACACAGTACCGGGGTAATTGTAGGTCTATGGGAGAGGGCTTTGCCCTGCAGTGAGCGGAAACAAGCTGGTGATGACCTTGTTCATCACATTGGCGCGCATCTGAAGGTTACGTGGACACCCAGGGCAACAGAGTGGATACCGGCAGACGGGTCTAGAAGAAGGAAAGGCCAATGACTCGATGGAGAAACGAAATAGGGAAACTCTGAGGCAAGGAATGGACTCGAGCAGCGCGGGACAGCAGCGGTTGGAGGTCAATGGAGCAGTTCTTCGACGGGCAGTGGACCTAAGTAGGCTGATGATGATGACGGTGATGATGAAATGTGACGTGCAAAAAAAGAAAACAGTGGGAAGGAGGGGCATCGAAGCATCGAAATTTGCAAATAATTCTACTTTGAATAATTATTGCAAAGAAATACTACGCCTGCCACAACTTGTAGTGCTATTCGCAAATAGTTGACAATGGAATGGTGCTGTCCGTGCTGCTGGTTAGCTTACTTGACCTGTTTTCTTTTCATTTGTGCACTGCAATTTGCCCGTTCTGTTAAATGGACTCGCGTGAAATTTTGAACTCCGGCGCCGAATAAGGAAACCCTGTCCGAAAATGCGCAACATCACTCATACAACATCACTCATACACAACATCACTCACACTCATACGGGTGATGCTTGAGACTTTCTCCAAAAGTGAAGGCGAAAACCTTGTTGGGTCTTCTGGTTATCTGCTACTGAACTTCCGTGTTGAACTTTGAGGCCCGCCACGCGTTGATCCGGACAGCCCCTTGTAATATTCCTTGGGCTCGCTAGCCCTAAACAGGCTCCTCCTGTTCGCCCCCTCACTACCTTTACGTCTCACGGGTGCCTGGCATTGTACTCGCGGCAGCGGTGTACCCTCATTAACGCTGCTCTTTCCCTTTCCCAGCGCGCGCTGCGTATCCCCCATCGAGAAACGACTACCGCTTCAGAACGCCTGTTCCGTTTACTCCCTGCCTTGAAGGACCAGAGAAACCGCGCACATGTTCTCATTCCTCCTCAAGTCAGGCCTCAAACGATGCGGGAGTAGACCCATCCCGAAGGCCTACAGAACACAGGTAGATGGTCCTCGACTCTGTTCTCGTATACGCCCTAGAAGCCGCCATACAGGACCACATTTATTCGGGACACTCACTGCCCCCCTCTCCTTCAACTCCCTTCCTTCACCTCCCCCTCCGGCGATGACAAAGGTCAAGGCAGGGAGTGTAATTAGGATTAATAAATACATATTACGACAACTCCCAACGGGCGTGCTTGGCACATAGCGGTCTAAGGCTTTGGCCTTTCACCATGTGCTGGGTGTGCCCGCTAAAAGAGAACGTGTTGCTGGGCGTGTTGGTTGAGGTCTACAAATATACTGAGTGGCGCAAATACACAACACACAAGAAAGAAGACACGGACAGGCGCTACTCCGTGTCTGTCCGTGTCTTCTTTCTTGTGTGTCGTGTATTTGCGCCACTCAGTATGTATGTCTGCTAAGCTGCTTCTGTCATGCAGACAACTGTTGCTCCTGCCTTGGAAGTGTTCTCAGTTTGCCAAACAGGCGCTAAGGGAATCCGTCATATTTTCCTGTCAAGACTTTGTATCTCACTGCTGGGGAAACAACTTGGCCAGGAGAACGTCAAACTACGTTCCAATGTTGCCATTTTCCTACTTAAACTAAGAGCCCGTCGCTGCATTCACACTCATAAAAAATCTAACCGAGCACTCCGCAGTCCGTAAAATACAATAAATATTTGAATTACGTGCTGAATAAAAAAAAAAAAACTGACTCCCGGGGATCGCATGCCCCCCGAAATAGTTTACGATCACGATCGCAGCGGGATTGGAATCTCGAAGCAGCCGTAAAAGTCCGATTATCGGCGGCCCGCGTCGCTCATTACGGCGAATGGAAGACCCGGGCTCCCAGGGTGCGAGCCGAGCTCGTAACGAGGCGGCCGCGCCGAGCACCGGGAAACGTCGTGGGCGCACAAATTGCCGGCTCGGTTATAACCTATCCCGGCCCACTTACGTGTCAGCGAAGGACCGACTAGGTGGTCAGGTTCCGAGATTGCGCAACCAGCGCGCCCATTACATAAATTCCGCCCACGGCAATTTCATAAAAGCGTGTTTCATCACGGGTGCAACTTCCTGATAACTGGAGCAATGACACGTGCGTCATGACGAGGCCACTATTGAGTTGCCTCGTGGCGCACGCTTCCGGGTTCTTAAGCAGCGACGGTTTTTTTTTTTTTTACTGAGAAGTCTTTTGTAAGTGCGCGGAGGTGCTGAAGGGAGAGTTCTCATTTCGCGTGGCCTGACGTGTTCACGCGACGTCAGGCGAGCCGGAAAGACGTACGTTTCTCTTAAAGGCGGTAGTTAAGAATCTGTTTATTCATGCGGTGCAGCACATACTGAGTATTTTCCACATATTTGTTTAAAGACTCGGAGCTTGAAGACTGGGTCATCGGTATTACTAGTACTTTTTCGAAATTAAAACAAAGAGTACACATAAAAAACTCAGGAAGAGATGCTGATCATCGGTGTGTTGGATTACTGCCCAAAAATATACAGCGCTGTAACTATATTTAGAAACAGGACTAGAACAAGATGGTTTGGGGTAATCTGGTCTTCGAACCAAGCCAATAGAGTAAAGTGATGAAAGTGACACCACACACGCGGAATTACGCCTCTCGGTTTACCCGAAAAAGCTGCGATGACTGCTTACGGTGAAACAACAATAACAACCAAATTAACTGTACGGTGTTGGTTCCTGCTTTCGCTTTTTTTTTTTTTTTTTGGCCCGAGCAAGTATTTGCTTTCATGGTTTTTTTTTGCCTTCGCGTATTCATACGGCATTCATGATCACTGTTTTCCAGAAACCCGCAGTTATTTCAGCCCTGTGGGTTACACTTCTGTTTTTCCATTCGTTTCCAGCACCGGTTCGGAAAACGCATGTATAAGAGGACTCGGGAACTTCCTCGACGAGAAACGACGGTTGCGAATCCAACACTGCGTACACATATGCAACATTTAGCGCGCGTCAGCAGGGTATAATTGCACGAGATGGACGACGTTTCTCTAGAAAGGAACAACAACAATAACAACAACAAGTTTCTCTCAGAAAATATAGCGCCAGGCAACACGGAAGAGGAGAAGAATGACAGCGACCAGCGCTTACCGTTGTCGTTCTTCTAATTCGTCGAGTTCTTTTTCGGTATGTTTCTAGGATGAACTGAGGCCGTTGTTCGCTGGAACAACAAAATGCCCCAGCATAGAGCGATGCGAAAACCTTACCAGTTTCTTCACCAAGCCATACAGGTACAGGGTCTACCACAGAACAGCAGAACAGGGGCTACGGCGAAATGTTTGGGCATGAGCGCACGTCCAAAAACCGAGGCATCAAGAAATCCGCGGCAGTTCGAGGTTTTCTGAAAGGTCATGTTCCCCACATAGCCTGCTCCAAATGGGAAGCGGGTGTAGCCCTTGATGCGTGATTGTTAGAGGGTGGCCTTCCAACGAGGTCGCCAGAAGCGTTGTCTGGATGCCTCCTCTTCTTGTCCTGCGTCAATTTGGATGGTTCCACTTTATGTCCATTATAAACCAAGTACCCCGAAAAGTTACTATCCTGAAGTCAGACGAGGAATTCAGGGCCAGCCGGCCATTACAACGCGCTCCGGGCGACACGATGCCGTCGGGTCTTCGTCTTCCGGGATGTGCCGCAAGAATGGTGCTTGGTTGAGACACGCTCGATTTGCTACATCGATGTATCATCGCAAAAACAGGCGCGAAAAAAAAGCGCGTCGCCCTGTGTGTTTCCGCCTTCGTCAACGTCTTTTTCCGTGTGTGTTTTCACGACCAACCAACCCCAACTTTCCCAACTTTCCGTCCTGCTACACATCGTGGTCCTGCTACACATCGCACACAAAGGGGATCGAAAGAAATAGGGAGGCGTCCGCTTTCTTCCGCGTGGCCTAAAAGGGGCATTCGCTAAGGAAGGATTCACGTCTTTCATATCGAGGCACCCACCGGCGTCCAATTGCTCCCCGGTGACAGGGAGGGAACGACGGTGTCGCTTCTTCGAACGACAGCGGCTTTCGTGCGGTTTCCCCCGTTAACTCTGGCAAAAGGAGGAGCGCCACGGTTTCGCATCATCATGATGTCTTTCAGTCGAAACCGATACGATGAACGACAGGGCTGACACTGGCGCTCTTCGTGTACGGCGACGCTTGATCTGTCTTTGCCTCCTCTAACTCGCTGTCGCACTGTAGAGCGGCACGGGCAGCGGAGAACCTTGCTGACGGGTACCACACCTCGCTCACCGACGCGTTTCAGTGTTTCAGACCAAGTCATTTCCCTTTCCAAAATCGGTCCTGCAGCCTTGATGAGTGCTCCCAACGCCACCTAGAGGGGTGTTGGTGCTCCTCATCGCTGCCGCCGCAGTTTGCAGAGAGGGGAAAAGCGTGAGCAGAAACCCGTCCTTCTACGCAGATGTGTTCAGCTCCTGAAGCTGAGTGAGGAGTGAATTTGCGATGTACGGACCTCAGCGAACTGGCGCGGCCCTTTCTGTCGCTCCTTCCTTCGGCCCTGAGGTGTTGCCCAACGAGGGTGTTCACTATCCCGCCTCGGAATTGATACAGATCCAAGGAGTGGGAGAGAGTGGCAGTTTTTACACGAATGTGTCCAGTACGAATGCAGCGAACTACCTTATTGTGCCCACATCCGAACCCCACAAACATTCCCCCACGCGTCACACTACCACAGTTACGTGGCGTCTCTGGCTGTCTGTAACAATAAATGATTTAGTGTCAGCAACGAAACGCAAAACAACTGGGAAGGAGTGGTTACACAGCCACCCACAGAAACACTTTTGTTGCTGTGTGTGTGGCATTCCTGACCCGTTTCTACGAGTCACATCTTCTCTCCGGGTGGCGTGTTTTCAAACGCTTCACTGTACTGAGCAGTCCCGTGACATGTGATGTCACTGCGCGCGCTATTCTCTTGAGCTCCTGCTAAAACGAATCCACCAATCTGGCTCTGTAGCCTCGACGTAGAGCACTGAGTAGTCGCGCTACGGCTTGGGTTTGAGCCCCAGCAGGTCTATCTCGGGTTTTTTTATTGCGTATTTTTTTCCTAAATCTCATTCATTTTTCTAAACTAAAATCTACGCGTCGTTTTTGATAATAATGATGATTTGACATATTTTAGGTCGCTTTAAGTTTAGGGCGCAGCCAATGACCACGTTGAATTACCGTTCTCCGTCGCGCGAAAAGACATGTCACGTGGGTGCTCTATGCAGCGAAGCGTTTGGAAATACGCCGCCGGGTGAGCGCGTCGGCACCTTCCTAACGTCATTGATAATTAAATTGTTTCTGTGGCCAAACCTGTGTTGCCGCTTTTTGCCCCAACTCCGAAAGGACCCACCTAATCAGTAGCGCTAGCTATCCTATCGGGGGCGTCACAGTGGTGGCAGCGGTGAGATGATACGCACGTCTCCTCTTCTGGGATTTTGTGCGCGCAGTCGGCTGCCAGTACACGCGTAACGCGTTAAAAATGCCGCGAAAATGCCGACTGCTCGTAATGACGTATTTCGCGGCGACCGCCGAGCGTCCCGGGCTCGCACAGTAGCTTTAGCAAAAAAGCAGAAAATAAAACTGCCGAAAACTCCGAGCAGCGCCTCGCGCTGCCTGGCAACCAACAACGCCACAGTTGTCTGCTGCAGGGAACCTCGATGAGGCTCCAGGAACACCGCGATTGTGTATTACGCGTACGCGCCGCCGGTGCGCCCCAGCTACCATCAAGAGCTGTAAAAGGGTGGAGAGTTGGGCGAGTTGGTAGTGATGCATCTCGAAAAAACAAACTTTCCGTTTGTTCCGTTTATGGAGTGAATACTGTGACGCATTGGGGGCGTGGCGATTGGGCGCTTGGGCATTTTAAAGCTTTGAATTGTGCAATATAAATTAGTTGCGAGTCTGCGCTTGTGCTGTCTTCATGTGTCCCCGTTAATTTGCGCGCAGTTTGTTTTTTCGAGACGCATCAAGAGCTACCGCGGGTGTAATGTTTGGCATGAAGAACACGACGATATCGATGACTACTACAGCACTGTGCGTAGTGACGCTGCGCGGCGACATTGGAAACGGTGTTACTTGAATTTCCGCGGTTTTTTCCCTGTCTATTATTGTTTTCTTTTTGTATTTTTGTTATTGCGGCTGCGTATTGCTTCCCATTGCAATGTTTGATGGCTGCAGTGACTTATTTTATAGGATGACCTTTTTTTATTCGCCAATGGGTTTTTTTTCCTTTTTTTCACTTTTCTTTTTCTTTTTTTGCCTTCGACAGCGTTGTCGTTTGGTGTTGTACAATGCTCGAACTGCAAGCTTTTAAAATGGCTCTGTTGGTGTTTATTTTTATATAATTTTGTTTTGTATGAGATTCATGATTCCGTTTCTGGAGTGAATACTTTTTCATGTATCCACTACAAAAATGCCCTCTGGGCGAATGCAGTAGTCTGAATAAATGAACAAATAAATAAAAGCGACGACGGAGCATCTAAATAAGTAATTTCCAACTTGTAGAAACACGCACTGATGTTTCCTTCAGTGCTCACGCACGTAGAGAGAAATCCTGCAGCTTCGGTATCGTTCAAGGCTTGCGTGACTTAGTGCAAGCTTGGCCAGTTTTTTTTTTTTTTTTTTCTGGGCGAAGCCTCTCAGGAGTTGTTAGAGCAGCGCCTGCACTGTGTGCGTCCCGTATCTTCGGCGCTGGTTCCATTCAAGGTGCATTTCCAAGTGGCCCAACTTGCAACACTTCTGCCCCTTCGGGGCTCGGCCTGTCGGCGTCTCCTATCATCGTCGTCTCTTGTAGTCACGGTAGTAAAACACCGGGACACTCGTTTTCCAACGCCTCGCGCTATACTTTTTCATTTCCGTGGGAAAAACGCGTACTAAAGAACACACCGGACCCTCGTTTTCCAATGTCTCGCGCCAGAGCGCTTCGCGTTTCGAATACACGAGACCTTTACACCAAAGCTGTATACCTCCGCCCACCAACGGTTTCATTTCCGTGGGCAAAAATGCCAAGGCGCCAAGAATACACCTATACACTGCATGTTTCGGTCCTCCCGGAGTTTCAGGTTAATGGAGATGGCCCGGGATATTTTTCATCCCATCTGGGGGTTGCGGCGCCGATCCGGCCAGGCGGGCCCTTTGCTCTAGGTGAAGGGGACCACGTTGGGTGCGGGTTGCGGGGGTGATAACAATTTCGGAATAGGCGCATGGCCGAACCATACGGCGCAGCCCGCATCACGGGGAAAGGGAATAGTTACGAGTGGCGGGGTATCAGGTAGACGCTGGACGGCATGGAGCAAGAGGGCTGCGGTAGAATGCATTTGTTTGAAGACGTCCTTGCTCAGTCGCATTTATTTTTATTACCTAATCATCTCGCGATGGCAGAGTGCGGCAGAAAAGGAGATAATGGCAGAGGATGTCGCGATATATCAGAGAACGGCGTGAATGCCTTACTCGCGAAGTAAGCATATAAAATGGAAACAAAATATGCGACAGGTTACTATGTACTTCAAACTATATACTTCAAATTTTGGAATTCTCTGTCCCACACGCACTAGAGAGGTTCAAGATTTTAGACAAGAACTTACGTCCACTATCAGGCGGTAATCTATTTAAGATGTTCATATAATGCGCTACAAAGCTAGATAAATTATATCCCGTCCTCGCAAATGCTTAAAAATTACAACTATTTACCCCTTTCTGTTATAGTGTTTCTTATAACTATGATTATGTAATTTTCTTGACTTTTGGTTATTTTTCCTCTAATGTATGCACTTGTAGTTACCGAAGTGCGTATGTAATTACTGGTACTTGGAAATAATCAAAGGAATGTTTTTTGTTTTCCTTTTCAATCATGAAATCAAGTGTTGGACGGAAGGGCGTCTGGTGGGGACGCATGATACAAATTAAAAACTGACACCGACCACGAGCGTTTAAAAATCGGAAAAACACGTTTCGGCCCACGTACGGGAGCCTTATTCACAATGAGCTGCTCGATCATACGTAATGACCCTATTAGATTTACTGTACCGTCATTCTGCTGTGTTGTACGGATGAGCGGTGTTTATAGTCAAAAAGCAACAGCGCAGCACTCCTACTTTCCACGCCAGAAATGTTCTGTGAACAGCAGTGGCGAAATAAACTTCAAAGTTAAAGTGTTTTCTACAGATGGCAAAGAATACAGGGAGGATACGAAACTAGCAGGCAGCATTACATACAGGGTGTCCCAGCTATCATGCACCAAGATTTAAAAAAAGAGTAAAGGTGTAACTCGAAAGAAACCAGGTGCATAATGTTTGCAGTACTGTGAAGAAGCGGACAGTATTTTTTTCTTTAATGAGACTTAATTAACTAATTATAATTAATTGTCTAACTCGAGAAATACTGTACTAATCACTAAAGTGTCAATGAGGCACTTGTAGGTAACCACGAGGGGCATCTAACTGCATTATTTTGAGCGATGAACTAATTGCGTACACATTTATTCTGACTGGTAAAGGAAACCCGCGAAATATGAAAAATACCACGTGACGGCGCCTCCGCGCGCACCGTAAAGCAACGCCCTCAAACAGGCTGCCTCTGAGTTAGCCAGAATGAAATAGACAAAAGAAAGAAAGAAGAAATCGCGACCGAGTTTGTTCCTTATCTGCACACGCGTCCCGCGAATCTTGCTGCTGCTGCTCCTTCCATGCATGCTATTATCAATGTGATGCGCTGTCTCTTCGGGCGGGTGACAGGCGAAGCAGTTGCTTTCAATCAGCTTTGTTTGGGGACGCTGCTTTACAATGCGTGCGTAAGCGTCGTCACGTGGTATTTTTCATATTTCGCGGGTTTCCTTTATCAGTCAGAACAAATGAGTACGCAATTAGTTCGTCGCTGAAAATAGCGCAGTTAGATGCCCCTCGTGATTACCCAAAAGTGCCTCATTGACACTTTAGGGATTAGGACAGTATTTCTCGAGTTAGATAATTAATTACAATTAATTAATTAAGTCTCATTAACGAAAAAATTACTCTCCGCTTCTTCACAGTACTACAAACATTGTGCACTACGTTTTCTTCGAGTTACGCAATTTCTCTTTTTTTAAATCTTGGTGCATGATAGCTGGGACGCCCGGTATAAGCCATCAGACCTTCTTTTTAAACCGTGCCCCGCATAAGGAGTTAAAAGCAAATAACGGCTCTGATAAAAGGTGAGCTCGCAAGAGCGTCCTCGAAATTGATGACAGAATCTTTGACTTCACTTTTCCATCAGTTCCCTTTTTTTTCTACGCGGCGGTTCAGAAGCAGTCGCACAATACAAGTTAACGAATATAAAGTCAGTGGATGGCACGTGCCTACAAGAAAGAGAGACTATAGTAAGGACAATGCTAGGGAAAATTCTTTACTAGAGTAGGGACAATGACGCAAAATGTCAGTTGCGAGAGAGGACAGCAATACACCGAATTCTCTCAAGGTAAACCTGACAAAGTAAACGAATGCATCAAAGATGACTCCAATACGAGCAAACGAAGGAATCTCAGTCACGGGCCAGCCCTTGAAGAACACTCGACTTCTCCACATCTTCTGAGTCGCTCGCCAAATTCCAGGGCTATTGGTGACGGCCGGAGGCAAATCCGTAGCGGCGGATTCGCGTTTGCATAAATAATGCAGCCTGCAAGAAGGGGCCTCGAGCGCTTGCGACAGACAATAGAAGTGGGCTGAGCCGTACGAACATACACACACACACATACACACACCCGCACGAGATATGAGGCGAAATGCAGATGAGTCTTACGGCTGGACAAAAGGGAGACACTGCTGCCCGACTATTCTGTGCAGTTCAACGTTTTTTATCCCGTTCACTTGCTCGCGAGTTGGGCGTCCTGCCCGAGAGAACCACGTGGAATACATCAGCGCCCATTTATAATGCATAAGTGGAGACCAGTGTCGCTGCCGGAACCTTCCATATTGTAGAGCCCTGTTTATTTTGACTGACTCGCCCGTCATAGTGCGCGGCACTAAGCAAAACAGGACTCACAAAAACTGGATTTCTGCCCAGCGATAGAGTTGCAGCGGAATCTGATTTAGTTTTCCGGGAAGCTAAACCACTTTACTCCCCTCTACGATGAACTGCGACAACAAAAATATCGGGAAAAAATGACCAGTGGACCAGTTGGCCCACTCTGTGGAGACATTGCACAAATTCTCCCGGTGGTCTGTTTTGTCTCACAACAACTATGACGAAGGCGTCACCCATTAGGTCAACACGGGGCCTTAATTGGATATTGGGAGGTCGAATGTGCTGGTCCGATGCCACAGAAATTCACCGCAATGCAAAGCACTTGTAGGCAGGGCAGTCCTATCGCAGCAGAGGGTGGGCTTCTTGCGGAGGAGATTTTGTAGTGCTCATAAATGTGCTTCGTTTTTTTTCATCAAACTTACATGTAACACGTCCACCTAGCACGCCAAGCTCTCGCGCGCTGCTCGCACGTTCTGCTGTGAGAGACTCGTTTTGCAAGGACTCGGGTTCGATTCCCGGCAGCAGCGGCCGCTTCTCTAATGGAGGCAAGGAGCAAAAACGCCAGTGTGTTTGACATTTCGGCGCACATTTCAGGTCCCCAGGTGGTCAAAATTAATCCGGAGGTCTCCTCTACGGCGCACCTCATCGTCTATGTAGCGTCGGCGCGTTAAGACTCCCACAATCAATCAATCAATCAATCAATCAATCAATCAATCAATCAATCAATCAATCAATCAATCAATCAATCAATCAATCAATCAATCAATCAATCAATCAATCAATCAATCAATCAATCAATCAATCAATCAATCAATCAATCAATCAATCAATCAGAGACGATTTTTCGCGCCCTGCGATGAGCCGTTCCCACTTGCCAGTGCCCTTAGATGCGACAGCGCAGCAACGTCATCCATAAGCTTAGCCCACCTCTGTACCCTCGTCCAAATTCCCTCTAACCTGGCTTTTTTTCTCGCATGCGCAATGAAATACAAGCGAGCAGTTTTTCTGCGGACACGGGACTGCCTGATTTGCTTTTTCAAAGCAATATAAAGGTCCGCTTGAAAAGTCTACACCTCCTGCTGCAATAGATGCGAAAAACTTTATACCACGTTTGACGATGAGGCAGCTGTATAATTTTGTTTGGCTTACCGATTAACTGCGTATTTACACGTAATTCGTATAAACCTGCAGTTGGTTCATGGTGGTTGTTGAGATCGTCAACGAATTTCGCTGGCTTTCAATGCATGGACTCAAGCGGGATGGATATGGTTCTGTAAAAACGCTCTGACTAAAAATATACGAAGGGCATTCCAACACAAACTAAACGAGGTTGGGTGGCCAAGAGAGAGAGAGAGAGAACAAACTTTATTTCCGCAGGACCTAAGTCCAGGTCCTAATTTGAAAGTTCAATTCACCGGATCCACGTAGTACTCCAGAATGTCCGTGCGGATCCGGTGCACGTGTTTGTAGAGAGCTTCCTGGGCAGCCTGGATGTTTACTGTCGGCGGGGGAGACAACCAGAGCTCCCAGGAGGTGATGGAGGCGAGGGATGGGTCAAGTGATGGCGGGCTGCAGTCCCAATAAGAATGAGGGATGGATGGGTAGGAAGAACAGGTGGGACAGGAAGGATGACCAGGGCGCCGATAGATGCGGTGAAGAATGGAAGTTCCCCGAAAACGAATTTTTATCTTGCCGGTAAACGCGCTGCTAAGCTTGCTCTAGAACGCTTGTTTGACCGTGATGATACTGAGAAACCGAGGGTTGTTTTATCTCAGTTGGTTGCACAGCTAATTAGAAGTTCCATTTCTAATCCAGATAAGATTAAACTGCCGCTTCCACAGATTTCTGGCGCCAATACGGCTGTGGAACGGATGGTAGCGGCCGCATGCTTGTACGGTGATGGATAAATTAAACGCGAATACGAAAACACGAAGCAGAACACACAATTAGCGCGATTTGTTTCCATGCAAGTGAAATGTTAGCGTGGCTTTATTACAGTAACAACGATAAAAATGTGTCCTCCCAAATTTACCATAAACGAGCCATTGCTTTATCTCCACTGTCCATATTCTTTGATTTTGCGTGTTCTCCTACATATTTCCGTGTTCTCATTGAATTTCTCAATGCTTGTACGTTGGGATGCAACTGTGAACCTAATAGATTTGACGAAGCTAGTTTCCTGACAATTATAGAAAATTGCGGTGTAAAGATGGCCGCACTGCTATCTCCGGGCTCGTTTGGTCACGGTTACCGGAAAATTCCTTTGCACGAAAATAAATTCAATAATCAACAAGATTGAAGATTCATTACAGTGAACAAGATTGATCAACATTCACTGTAGATAATCTAATTTCAATGGGTAATGCAACCATCATAAGCATGTAGCGCTTCCATTGGTTGATTAAACGTGTGGTAATGACAAATGTGTCTCATGAGTGTTGTATCAAAAGGTTTCATTGCCTCGCTGCAAGTAAAAAGTGTTCAAAACAAGAGACCACCTCTGGCTGCCAACAAACACAGCCGATATTAAAATTTGTAGGTTAACGCCCAGTCGCCGGAGTTCACCAGAAATTCCTAGGGTGCGAGTGTTTCTACCCGAAGCAATTCACATTCGTATTAGCGATACGGGAAAGCTCTACCGTGGAGCAAGCGAACAAAGCCGCATATATCTGCAAGTCATCATTCCCAAAACCTTCCACCTAACCAAAACCCCCCATCGCGGGATTTCAAACGTTGCTCGCGATTTTTTTTTTCATTTCTAAGGAACAATAAGACATTCCTTCGTGTGCCATTGATAGCTGAAAAAGGTGTCCCCTGTACCGCACACTGTCCAAAGTTTCTCGCGGTGCTCCAATTCTTCCCGTTCTTTGTAGACAAGGAATGTTCATAGTGAGAGAATCCAGGAGACATTCCACACGGCCTCGACGGGGAAAATATTCAGTTCAAGACCGAATGGCACGTCAAGTACGAATAAAGGGCGTTGTAATGAAGGACCGTCACTGCTCGGCGGAGCTAGTTTCTCAAGGCAACTTTTATTCAGAAAGTTTCGAAATACCTTTTAAATCGCTGACATTTCGAAGGGGCTCATGGAGTTACTCCTTCTTGTTGCAAGGAGAGCCTGATAGAGCCTCTGCTCGGGCTTCTCTCTTTGGTAGTCGCATTTCTTTGAGTATTTCCCCGCAATATCCGTTTAATTTGCTAAACTATAACCGTGAAATATTGTGACGGGGCAGTCCTTGTTCGCGCCAAACATGCGGTGGGCGCTGCGCGGCTGATAGAAGACGACGAGAACGACAACGCTTGGCCCCGGACTCACGCTGCTGCCTAATCCAGTGCTTCCCAGCTTGTTCGCACTTATAAATAGCTTCACCTTACGCGTCTTCGCCACGTAACATCCTTGGTGGAGGTTGCGGAGTTCGAGTGAACAACTCATCCCGTACCATCGCACGGGCGTGCTCCACCAGCTTCACCCACCACGGAGCTTCGTAGTGGACGCTCGGTTCCTCGTGTCACCATGCCGACCGATGGAGCGACCGCGTCGACAACACCCCTCGTCATCGTGTCTCATCCCCGGGAGCCTGGCCTGTTTACCGGAACAGACGACGTTGATGTCGACGACTGGCTCAGCCTCTATGAGCGTGTCAGCGCTCACAACAGGTGGGACCCTACCATCATGCTGGCGAATGCCATCTTCTACCTGAAAGAGGAAAGTCCCGCGCGCAAGTGGTTTGAGACGCACGAGACCGAAATGACCAGTTGGGAGGTGTTCAAAACGAAGCTGCGAGCGGTATTCGGAAAGCCTCTTGGCCGTCAGCTTGCTGCCCGAAAGGAGCTCGCATCGCGCGCCCAGACGTCGACCGAATCTTACGTCGCCTATATCCAGGACGTCTTGGCCCTTTGCTCGAAGGCTGACAGCACCATGACGGAGACCGATAAAGTAGGCCACATACTGAAGGGCATTGCGGATGACGCATTCCACCTTCTTATGTGCAAAGACTGTGCCACAGTGGAGTCCATCATTACGGAATGTCGCCGATTCGAAGAGGCCAAAGGACGCCGTATCGCCCATAACTTCACACGGCTTCCGCACACAGCAGCTACATCTTCATGTGAAGATGGACGTCCACCAGCCTGTATTTCACGCCTTCAAGATCCCGTTTCGCCGTCGGCAGATATAACAAAAATCGTGCGCCGAGAACTGGAGGCTATGGCCCCTACTACTGCGGTGCCATACGGGCCGGATCGGAACGAGCTCCATACCGTTTCCGCCATCCAAGCCATTGTCCGCGACGAAATAGCCAACCTGGGCCTTCACCCTGTGTGCGCGATTGGCTCTACTTTACAACGACAGTTTAGGTCTCCCGGTCCCCACATCGACCATCTTCCTCCCCGCTACCCCCGCCGGAACCCTGCTGAGTGGCGCACACCAGACGACAAACCGATTTGTTTCAGTTGCTCTGGAGTCGGCCACATTGCTCGGTATTGTCGCAACCGCAGGCCCCCGACCTTCCGCAACGGCTACGCCAACTACAGTAATCGACCATCCTTTGGCTACCCCAATGACCGGCAAAACTGCTTCTCTTCCCGCACTGACTTCAACCCGCCCAACTCTACCAGTCCCAACACCCGAATGAACCGATCGCCGTCGCCGCAACGCCGCCAGTCCCGATCACCGCAGCCTCGCCGCCCCTCCCCCATGGCCGACTACTCTCGACCCCCTCCGGAAAACTAAGTCATGCAGCTCAAGGAGGTGACGCTGCATCAACGACCTGGCCCGTAAATCCTCTACTGACTTTGCCGACTATACACAATTTACTTGAAGTCCTTGTCGATGGAGTTGTAGTACGAGCTCTTATCGACACCGGTGCCCAGATTTCCGTCATGAGTTCGAGCCTTCGCCGCCGTCTCCACAAAGTCCTTACGCCGCCAACGTCCCGTGCAGTTCGAGTCGCCGACGGCAGCACGCCTCCGGTCGTCGGAATGTGCACAGCTCGTATACGCATCGCTGACCAAGAAACAGCCGTTCTGTTTACCGTACTCGAACACTGTCCTCATGACCTCATTCTGGGCCTCGATTTTCTCTCTGAGCATTCCGCTCTCATCGACTGCTCTACTGGACTCCTCCGCCTCCAATTTCCTCTCCCTCCTTCTTCCGACGCACCCCAGCTGCGCTGTTGCAACACCGAACACGTTCGTTTGCCCCCAAATGCTGTCAGCTACATCTCCTTATCCCCGTCCTCCCCTGTTGCAAACGGCGACTACGTCATTTCACCTCTTCTGGATGTGCTTTTGTCACGCAATGTTACTATGCCGCATACTATAGTCACTATTGTTGACAACAAGACCTGTCTCCCGTTCCTCAACTTCGGTTCCTTCCCTCAAGTTTTACCGAAAGGAATGGCACTTTCATCACTGTGCCCTTTGGAAGCACATACCGCTACTACCCCGCTAGAGCCCGTGACGCCTTGTTTGGGTCCCACTGAGCAGTCATCACTCCCAGTGAATGAAGTCGCAGCGATGATCGCACCCGATCTTTCGCAAATGGACGCCGACGCTCTTCGTTCTCTCTTGACGTCCTATAAAGACATCTTCGATTTAGGCAGCCGTCCACTGAGTACGACACACGCTGTGACTCACCGCATCATCACTGGAGATGCAGCACCGGTGCGAAGACGGCCATATCGCGTATCTCATTCTGAACGCCTCGTGATCCAACAAGAGGTCGAGAAAATGCTCAGCAAGGACATCATTGAACCGTCTTCTAGTCCGTGGGCATCCCCTGTCGTTTTAGTCAAGAAGAAAGACGGCACGTGGCGTTTTTGCGTGGATTATCGGCATTTAAACAAGATCACGAGAAAAGATGTCTATCCGCTTCCGCGCATAGACGACGCCCTCGACTGCCTGCATGGTGCCAGATACTTTTCGTCGATTGACCTGAGATCATGTTACTGGCAGATAGCCGTTGATGAGCAAGACCGCGAAAAGACTGCATTCGTGACCCCTGATGGCCTTTACCAATTCCGGGATATGCCATTTGGTCTGTGCAATGCTCCGGCCACATTCGAGAGAATGATGGACTCCCTTTTGCGCGGTTTTAAGTGGACCACGTGCTTATGTTATCTAGACGACGTCATCATCTTCTCACCCACATTTGAGACACACCTGGAGCGCCTGTCAGATATCCTCGAAATATTTCGACGCGCTGGTCTCCAACTAAATTCCAAGAAGTGTCGCTTTGGCCACCGCCAGATAACAATTCTTGGGCACCTGGTCGACGCCTCTGGAGTTCAGCCCGACCCCGACAAAGTTCGAGCCGTCACCGATTTCCCCGTGCCGCGCTCGACTCACGATGTCCGCAGCTTTGTCGGGCTTTGCTCCTATTTTCGCCGTTTTATAGAAAATTTTGCCCACATCGCTCGTCCTCTCACGGACCTTTTGAAGAACGGTGCCACTTTTACATGGGGACCCGATCAAGCCCAAGCATTCAGCACTTTGATTTCCCTCCTAACGTCACCACCAATTTTGGGTCACTTCGACTCTTCCGCTCCCACCGAAGTGCGTACTGACGCAAGCGGCCACGGGATCGGCGCCGTCTTGGCCCAATCGCAAGCCGGCCAAAACCGCGTGATTGCGTACGCCAGCCGTTTGCTGTCAAAGTCCGAGCGCAATTATTCCATTACAGAGCGAGAGTGCCTTGCTCTTGTCTGGGCCCTCGCAAAATTTCGTCCCTACTTGTACGGCAGACATTTTAAAGTCATCACAGATCACCATGCGCTGTGCTGGCTTACCAACTTGAAAGATCCCACCGGAAGGCTTGGTCGCTGGGCATTACGTCTGCAGGAGTATACGTTTTCCGTCACCTATAAGTCGGGTCGCTTGCATAAAGACGCTGACAGCCTCTCACGTCAACCTGTTGAGCCCCCTGAGGCCACCCCATCTACTGATGTCGCTTGCGTGTTCGCAATATCTGACTTTCTCCACATCGGTGACGAGCAGCGCCGTGACCCGTCGCTCCGTTCCCTCATTCAACGACTTACCTCTTCACCACCCGATTCTTCCACGCGCAACTTCACCCTACGAAATGGCGTCTTATACCGCCATAACTTCCGTGCTGACGGTCCGGACCTCCTCCTCGTTGTGCCCAGCCACCTGCGTTCGACCGTTATGTACCAGCTACACGACGTACCCACCGCAGGCCACCTAGGGATAACCAGAACTTATGATCGAGTGCGGCGTAGGTTCTTCTGGCCTGGCCTTTACCGATCTGTACGCCGCTACGTTGCCTCGTGTGACAGCTGCCAGCGTCGGAAAAAGCCTTCCACACTTCCTTCTGGAGAACTTCAACCCATCGACATTCCCCATGAGCCGTTCTTCCGCGTGGGTCTCGATTTACTTGGTCCCTTCCCACTGTCGTCAGCGGGAAACCGGTGGGTCGCCGTTGCGACAGATTACACGACGCGGTACGCCATCACCCGTGCCCTTACAACAAGCTGCGCGACAGACGTCGCTGACTTTCTTCTCTACGACGTCCTTCTGCACCACGGCGCTCCCCGCCACCTTCTAACTGACCGCGGGAAAAACTTTCTGTCGAAAGTTATCGACAACATCCTGCGCTCTTGCTCGACGAAACACAAGCTTGCCACGGCCTATCACCCGCAAACTAATGGCCTCACCGAACGCTTGAACCGGACGCTGAACGACATGCTGTCTATGTACGTGTCTTCTGACCACCGAGACTGGGACCTTGCATTACCATTCGTAACTTTCGCGTACAACACCTCCCGCCATGACACGTCCGGTTTCTCCCCATTTTATCTGCTGTTTGGCCGTGAACCGGCTTTGCCTTTGGACTCGCTCCTTCCTGCCTGCTCCTCTGAATACGCTCGCGATGCTGTCACTCGCGCCCATCAAGCTCGTCAACTGGCTCGCGACCAGCTTCTTGCTTCGCAAGTCTCACAAAAGACACGGTACGACGAACGTCACCGCGCGGTCCACTTTCCTCCGGGATCCCTCGTCCTGCTCTGGTCCCCTGCACGTCGTGTTGGCCTGTCCGAAAAACTGCTCCAACCCTATTCTGGTCCATACAAAGTGTTGCGTCGCGTCACAGATGTGACGTATGAGGTTGCGCCTACCGTCTCTACTTGGGCCTCGTCCTCTACTGTCCCGCCTACCAGTGTTGTCCATGTCGCCCGCCTCAAGCCATATCAGCCGCCGCTGACCGATTCTCCTTCGACAGCACCGAGACGGTGCCTCTTCCGCCGGGGGTCATGTGACGGGGCAGTCCTTGTTCGCGCCAAACATGCGGTGGGCGCTGCGCGGCTGATAGAAGACGACGAGAACGACAACGCTTGGCCCCGGACTCACGCTGCTGCCTAATCCAGTGCTTCCCAGCTTGTTCGCACTTATAAATAGCTTCACCTTACGCGTCTTCGCCACGTAACAATATGCTCGAGGCTACACCGAGCGACTAAGGCTTCCAATTTGAACGTGGTTACGTTATTTCTCGCTGTGGCTTCAGCGCACATTCAATTACTGCGCACGCAAATGACTAAAACCTTGAGTGGAAAATCAAACCGCATCTAACGACCCATCAGCATGGAGATATGGGCTGTGGTAGCTTGAGTGTGTCCTTGCGCAAGCGGTTTCGCTACCTTGAAGAATCTAACTACGCGTCTATGAGTATAATAACAGCATAGATTTCCTTACTCATAAACAATTGCGGGAAATCTGGCGCTGTGGGCCGTCATGGGCGCCCCCAATGCAGCTAGCGACGTTCGTCGCCTGTTTGGCTTGGCTAGCCATGAGGCTGCTTTTCGTCCCGAAGCCAAAATCAACAAACAAGGGTAACACCTTTTTCTTGTTCATTCCATGAAGCCCTGAAAAAAATATTTTTGGAGCATCAATTTTACAAAAAAAAAAACAAATTTGAATAACCATCTACAATAAAATAGTTGCTTTTTTGTAGCCAGAGGACACTTTACAGCCTTTTCATCAGCCATGCCAAAGACAAAAGGAACGTGCGTGCCCGGTACACGACGGAACGCTCGCTGAAGCCCGGCTCACCTATGGTGGCGCCAGGTATCTCTCTCGTATACATTAGCATGAAACCTTACGGATATCGGCACGTAGACAGGACCGTCAGTCAGAAATCATTCTACGGAATGATCCAACCTGAGCTTGTGCCGTAAGTCACGTTCATTAGCTTAATTAAAAATAAAGTTCCACGGTGACCCACAGCGGGCTTACCTGCTCTGAAGGCAAGAGACCAGCGATATTACAAGAAATCCCGGGCCTTCTCCGCTAACGTGAATCTGGGGAGGGGCGAAGCATGCAGTGTATGTGTATTCTTGGCGCCTCGACGTTTTTCGCAACGCAGATGAAACCGTTGACGGGTTCAGGTATACAGCTTTGCTGTAATATCTCTTGTCTTTGAAGCAGGAAGCGTTCCAGCGCGAGGCGTTAGCGAGTTTCCCGGTGTCTTTTTAGTACCCGTGACTATGCTTTCCACGCGAGGCGTAAACGAGTGTCTGGGTGTTTTAGTGCCGTGACTACATGAGAAGACGCGTACGAGGACGTCGCTTACGACAACGACAGCCAGCGCCTCTTAGAAGCTTCGCCCCTAAAACGCGATTAGGTAACGTTTACGTCGCATGCGCTGCGCAAGTAACAGTGAAGAATGTCATAGATTTGGCACTGCTGTACCGTGAAGAGCTCCCTTTTGGCGCTACTTCAATGCTCCCGGTTGCCTGGGCTGATGCCGAAGCTTTCGCTCTTAAGCTTATAAACTCTGTGTCTCTCCAGCACCGCACCAGTCTAGCGCTTTGACTTCGGCGACGCCATGCCAGTTTCATTTCTTCTTACTCTCTCTCTCTCTTTTTCTCTCTCTCTCTATCTCTCTGTACGTGCGTATGTGTGTCTCTCGCGCCTCTCCACTCGCAAACGTTCACCCATTTGTGTAATGTTCTCCCATTCCCGCTAAAGCTGCACCCCTCCATCTTCGCCAGGAACATTTCGCGTGACGGCTGCGTGTTTGAGAGCTCCCAAGGAGAAGCTCTTTCTGCCTGCTTCTGTTCTTTAGAATATATATATATATATATATATATATATATATATATATATATATATATATATATATATATATATATATATAGAGAGAGAGAGAGAGAGAGAGAGAGAGAGAGAGAGAGAGAGAGAGAGAGAGAGGTGACGTTTTTTTGTTTTGTTAGTCTCTTCGAAAGAGACCTTAAGTCGGCCCCAACGAGCCACGAAATGCAGCACGATAGATGTAACACCTAAGGGGGAAGACAGAAAAGGCAGTTGGATGATATAGCAGCTAAAATAAGGAGACCTAAGCGGACTCCGGCTGGACCCTCAATGCGGAGAACCACCAGGATAGCGGAGTGACTACCGAGAAGCACGACCAGAAGAGACGGCAATCGATGCGGGGATGAGATAAAGAAATTGCGCCGCAAAGACCACAGGCGCACACCGCACTAGAGCAGCCTTGCGAGGGAAGCGCCGCTCATTTGCCGGCGCACAGAATTACTTCCAAAATCACTTTGCGGCGCAATGTAAAAAGCAGCATTCAATTAAAGTTTCACTTTAGGCTGATTCCCACCTATTCATCGTATTCAATTTCTTTAAAAGTAGTAGTGGGGTGTTCTTTGAAACATGCCACCGCAGATACTGCAATGCAAGGTAACGCAAGGTAAGCCAACAATTAAAAAAACAGGATTTATCAGTCTTAATTCCCTTTAGTAAAAATGCTACCGGATACAGCCGATCTCAATTATGTGCGAGTGCGCTAATGTAGAGCACTTCTATCCCGGAACACGAACAACATACAGTTGGAGCCTACCAAATACTTTGGCGCCATTATGTGAGTTGCTGGACGAATTCGTTAGTTTCTGACCACGTCCATGCCACAGTTAAGTAAAGGTCTCATGTATACCTTGCGAGGTAACTTAAATACGGCTCATTTCACGGAGAAATGGCGGATAGCCAAACGCCGAAATCAACGTGCCACACAGTGTACATTACTCATGAAATTGAAAATGCGATATATGGCATATTTCCGTTCACTTGGAGGGAAATGTTGGCTCGAGAACGATAAAAGACCTTTACCTAAACACAGTTTTATTGACGAGGCAGAAATGATAGCGGCTATGTTAAAAAGCTTAGCTTTCACACCAATTCCCGCCTTAACACAAATTTTACAAAATAGTCCGTAAGAAATCAACATCACCTGAGAACGAAAAATCCGCAATGTCTGGGCAGAATTCTGTGACACTTCTATAAAGGGATAACGTTTCAGAAAGACTATTGGGCCTTCGCCGCCCGTTTTTCTTTGCGTGTTCTCAGCTCCAAAGGCTTCAATACCGCACTATAAGGCCGGCAAGCCATACCAACCGGCTTCACTCCAAGGCGACGGGTTCTACGGAAAGGCGGGAGGTTTCATTACCGAACTGTGAGGACAGGAAGCCCTCCGAACGCGCCTCCTTCCAACGCGACGACAAGGTCTACGAAAAGGCACTCTTCGGTCTTCACGTTTTGTGTCATCTGAGAGATAGAAGCAACGCTGTACGGACGCGAATGTAAACAAGCTGACGACACGGTGGTGAATTTGCAGTCGACTGTGTCTTGTACACGATCACCGAGTAGACAGAGCATGGCTGCTTCCACTACCCCACGGGAAACGAATGCTCTATTTTATATAACGACCTTTGCGCTCTATCGACTAACTTTTTATACTTGGTTCGTTTACTAACTACCATTTGAAAGTGTCAGCGTGTAAGTTGGGCCCTGCATAGCGAAAAAAAAAAGCCAGAGAACCGCTCCACATGGGGACAAGGAAGGCAAGACACCGCTTGTCCTTGTGTTATCTCCAGTGTTCTACAGTGCTTCCTCTGTTACTTTTTTTGCGCGTCTCTTGATTTCCCATTAAAATAGGCATTGCTGCTTTGCTACGTCATCGCTGTTGTCCCCAAACAAGTTTCACGTCGTATTTTAGGTAAGTCCCCACCACTGAACGTATCCAATATTTGTTGTCTACAAATTTGCATTACCGATCGACGAAGGACACACAAAAGTTTAGAAAGAAAGCAGGAGAGAACTCTATAGCGACAAGGTGTCTATAGGGACGGTTGTTGCGGTAACAACCGCAAGAACTGAAACAACATAAGTAACATTTCATGAAAACCTTTAATGAACACCACATATAACTTCCCTTAGAAAAACCTTTGTCGTGCTGTGGGTGCATTAAACCGGCTGAGATACTACCTGCCTACGAGTGTAAAACTTCAAGTTTATTACGCGCTTTTTCATTCGCCATTAAATTATTGCTCTTTAGTGTGGTCCACCACCACGCAAACAAACCTAAACAACCTTACGATACTTAGAAAACGAGCCATACCAGCAATTTCAAACCTAAAGTATTCTGCAAGCTGCGCAGCATACTTTAAAAAACATACTTAACAGCATACTTTCACAAACATACTTTAACAGCATACTTTAACAATTACTACCAGTACGGCAACTTTACACACAAAAATTATCTCTAGAAATACTCCGCCAGTATAATTCTACTGAAACATTGTTTGAGTTGAACTATCGTGTACATAGAAGTCCGTATGAACTGAGAACGTGCTTGGTCGAACAATGCTGTTCTCGGACAGGCTATAGGGATCAAAGGTTAAAATGGCAGTTTCCTCACCTCCTCGATCAGTAACCTGATATTCTTGATCTCATTTGATATCGTAGCCCAAACAAAGTATCTAAAGTTATGAAAGAAAAATTGTTGAGGCAAATAAAAATTACCGGTGACAGCAGTTGTTACCGCTCTAATTTTGTAACTTCCCAGGGCCTGAAGGATGTGCATGGTGATTTCTTTGTTTTACATGCAAAGCATCTCTTGCTCGGGGCTATGTCCGGCGTCCGTCCGTTGTCCGCACCTCTACCCCTACACTATAAAAAAAAGAAATAGCGGCGCCCCGTTTCGATCCCACGACTCTCTGGCCGCAACGGGAGGTACGCGGCGCTCTTCCAACTGCGCTACAAAACCAAGACAGGAGCAAGTGCTACGAACGCGCCTTATGTCCTTGACTCATTCAAACTACGTCAAGAAGCAACTGATACAACGAAGGCACGCGAAGCTGAACGTCAATAGAAACGACGAACTGAAATCTTTAGAGGAGGATGTTAGCGTCTCTTCCTCGGGGGATGTCCCGCGTCCGTGCCCCGTCCGCAGCGCCTCTGATGCTGATTGTGGCAGGATGCCTCTAGGGACTGGCCAACCAAAGAATACATCACGAGATAGCTTCGCGTTCAACCACCGTTGTCATCTTCCCGCAGGGGATCGCTGAAGAAGGAGAAGACAAAGCTGCGAAGAGGAGGACGTGTACGTTGCTCTCAGCCGGTGCACCGACGTCAACAACCTTTACCTCACCAACGCTGACGGAGACTACCGATTCTACCACAGAGACAACAACATCGACAAGAACATGACGGACGAGTTTCGGCGCCTCGAGAACCACCGCCTACTCACCATAACACAACAGTACTTGCGCGCCTTTGCCACCGGTGTGGACCCGGACGTGGAATTCCCTCTGGCGCTACTAAACACCAGATCACTCAACATAACGGCAACACGCCAGCTGCGCGATAAGCGCACATGCGTGTCTCCTCTCTCATCTCCTCCTGTCCACTCCATCTGCTCTATATAATAAACACGGTCCACGCGCCGCTTCCTCAGTTGCTGCTTCGGTTGAGACACGCTGCGCCGTCCGATGAGCTGAATGGACGCCAACAATTCTGCTTTGCATCACCACATAGTTCCCTTCGGGGAGATGGTGTAATTTTTGTTTTGTTTTGTTGGTTAAGATATCAGATGTGTTTTCATATATTCGTTCTGGTATGATTACGCCAGTGTGCACCTTTTATTTTGGCGAACGTGTGTAACTCGCTTTTCGTATTTTTTTGTTTTGTTTGTTTGTTTTTGTTATCTTCTTCCTCTAATTGTTGTGATTTGTGATCCCGCTGCTCCTCTGATTGTTACGGGTGGCGGGGCCCCGTCAGGCAGTTTTTTTTGCCTTTGCCATGCCATTCAAGGATGTTTTGAATTGTCTAAAATAAATGGATACAACAACAACAACAAAGGATTAGCCACGTTTGGTCTTGAACGCCCCAAACTCAACGTTGTTTTAGAGTATGGTACAATGTTGGTTTAAGATGAGCGTACACTGACGGCAGTTGAAGCACTTTCGGAATGTATAGCCCTCTGCAGTCCCAAGGTCATTCCCTCCGAGAACTCTGCTTCAGGAGTCCATGAATCCAAAATCCACGCGTCCTAACGGGAAATCATAAGAGTATAACTCGAAATTAGCTTTCCAAATTATTTCGTCACGTGCACACATTAACTAAATTGTTGTGGCGGTTGTCCTGGCTCCAGAAGCGTTTTAAGAAGCAGACGTGGTATAAATCAAAGAACAGGTATTTGAGCAGCACGTGCAGCTCTTTTCAGAAAAAAGGTTTGCCTATAAGTGACGGACTTATAAAATCGACCAGAATAAAACCGGAAAGTCAGGCTCCCCAATATCGCCTTTGGTATGTAAACGGGCCAGTAGCGCTGACACCTGCATTGCTGAAAGTGAACTGATCTTATACCTTGAATTACATATTTGACGAGATACAACCTAACTTGTGCAGTACGTAACTGCGCTGCCGCTGGGCATTTCTAAACAGTCTACAACTGCATCGTAATAATATGTAACACCTGGAAGACATAATGACAATAAGATAAATGAGCTCCGTGAAATCATGTAGTCGATCAATAAATGAAGTTTCAAGGAGTCATCAAGAGAACACACAATCTCACTTCGAACCAGACAATGCGTCTCCAAAAACAACACGTACGTCGATATCAACGATAGTTTGATCAGAAGAGGTATACGGACAAGCCACTACTTTTCGGCTGCTTGTCACAAATATAACTTGCGCGACCGGATGAGACCATTATCATACAACTAAAACCTAAACTGGCTTCCTTGGCTTGCAACTCAAACGGTTCGTGGCTAAAATTCCAAGTACCGCTATTCCGGAATGGCTGCGCCTCAAAAACGTAGAAAACATGCAAACGAAACAACCGCTGGCTATATATGCTTGCACCATCCCTGCATTGACTCTGGTAACAATCCCACAGCATCCCAGGCCGAACCCTAAAATAAGATATTACACCCTCTGTTTTCAGGAATGCACATCCAGTGTTCATGATGGTGATTTTGGGTTCAAGTTATCCAATTCCAGACAGTTGCCGCCGCCCTAAGAAACAACAATGCCCATTTATGTGGCGTAGTTTCATTACAAGGCGAAAAGGACAGCTATGCTTCGCTATATACATGGGATACCGGTTTACCAACTTCCGGATTCTGCACGACATCCTCGACGCAGAGGCATCACTTTGCTTCTGTGGCTGCTTCATCATTTACGTCACAGGGCTCGTGGCAAGTCATATTCAGTGGTGCAGACGCGAAGGAAAAAGAACGCACCTCTAAGCATTAATTCTTCGAGGAAGGCAGCAACGCTTCGCATACAACAAAGCCTTTACGGCAGCACGAGCTCTCCAATCGTTCGAATAAAGTAAACTTGTATACTGTCTGCATGAGGCCTCTGCAGCACCGAAAAGAGCGCCTAGCTGCAACTTTTCTTAGATAAACATGGAAGTGGAACAAGGTTTTCTTTCACCTACTGGATACTCGTATTCTGACGGAGTTACGCCACAATGTCGTTCTAATTTGAAATACAACTTCGGCTACTTCTTTTTAGCTTTGTTTGACTAACATGTTTTTAGTTTATTTAGGTCTACGCTGTTTTTATACCATGCTTGTTGAAGCTCGTACACCAAAGTAATTAGTTTAATTAAAAGGTATTATAGCTCTATTCTTGGGGGAGATGTGAACAAAGGCCACAACGCGGCCATCAAGCGGCTGCTCGCAACGGATATGAGGATGAGTGCACCCGACCACGGCCGGATAAACCGTGGGCTCCGTCGCCGTTATCCAAACTAAACGGAGCATGGGATGCAGAATTTCCTAAACTTTTTCCGCCGTATGCTCAGCCAGCAGCATCGAAGTGGCTATTTGCGAAAACCCATCTACACTGAAATCCGGGCGCACATAAGCAAGTTATGCTGACAGCCGCATAGGAGAGGAATCATCTACATTTTACGAAAACGAGCTATGTTTATTTTCATTGCACGTGTAGACGTGATAAATACATCAGCCGGCACCAACGAAACACCGTGGTGTCACCATGCTGTAATATTACAGCGGGAAGGAGCTCGACCTGCGCATCACGTCTTTCCTCCGCACTTATCTCAGATGACGCTAGAGTACTCATGGAGAGCTTTTCTGCTTTCTCTGGCCTACTCTTGACAACCTTCCTTTTGCCATCGCTACCTCCCACTTTGGAAAGGCTGTACTCGGTTCCCGTACCATTACCTCTGGCGCACAACGAACAAAAAAAATGTGCAGACGGGAACGCCTCCTAAATCGAGCCCCCGTGAAGACAGCTGGCACAATTTGTTTCCCATTTACTGACTGCCACAACAAGCGAGAAATCAGACCTCGGAGGTTTCTCGTACCCATCAGACATGTGCCGCATGTGTTCTAATAAAATCATTCCTTTATTGATGGCCGCGTGCCCGTTACACGTCCTCACTGGACTTCTGCGAGCGAAAATAATTCAGGGAATCCTGGCAGAAAACATGCCTGGGCGGACGACTAGCTCGAATGTCGGTACAGAACGACTATAATAAGCCCCGCTCGCGGAAGTTCCCGCAACTTCAGAGGCGAAAATATCGAAGAGATACGACTGGTACGGCCCGTACGCCCCGCACGCGGCCGAACTGAGCTCCGCGCCTTCGATTATACGGCGTCTGCGGCGAACACCGCCCGTTCTCGCTACTGTGCTCGCCGAGGATGGATAAAAGCCAGAACACACTGAGACACGAGGTGTAGCGGGGTCTTTTTATCGCCTGCGTCGGCGACTACCACGGCCGTACTCTTCTCTCGTAACCGAATGTGGTTTCTTTGCCCGTATCGCGAAGCACGCCGCAGGAAATGTCTTCGTGCGAAGGGAAGACGCGCATGGAAAAACCCTTTATTGTTCGTCTTCGTTTCGAGCAGGCTTGCAAAACTGCACTCCCGAGACAAGTTTCGTTTCGGGGGACCCCTAACAGTGATAACTCAGAAGCGGAAGTGCTGTACGTATGCGTTCGTGCTGTGTGCAAGTGTGTCTATCTGTGCTACAGTTTTAATAGTTTTGCCCGCAGACGCGCGCGCGCACACAGTTCAAATACACAAGCGGCTAGACGGAAAGACGCTGATAATCAATGAATAAACAGAATCAAAATGCGTGCGACACAGAAAATGTGGCATAACTTCAACCCATTATTGAACCCATCCTTGAATATGGAAACATTGTCTGGGATCCTTTCACCAATGTCAATACTCACAGCCTAGAAAAAATTCAAAACAAGGCGGCTCGATTTATTTGCAACAAATACGCGCCTTATTCGGTCTCCGATTTCGTTGCCAAAGCGGGGTTGAAACGAATATCACAGAGGAATAGAATTTAGATTTCACTGTTCTTTTAAAAAATAGTTCATGGTCGAATAAATAGCCCCACAAGTGGATATTTAAAGTTCTCTTTCGGTTACTCGACCATACCACGGCACAAGAACACTGCAATTGGTCTCAATCCCAGAATTAACGTTCTTAAGTATCGTTTTTTTTTTTTCGCGCACTGCCAAAGAATGGAATGACCTTGATATTAAAATTACTGAAACAACTAGTATCGGTGAATGTGAAAAAATTATCACTAACTAACCATCAATGTTCTCTTTTGTTGGTATGTAAAACCTTTTTTTATTGTGTCTCAGTTGCATTGTTCTGTGCGTTGACTTCAGTATTGTGCTGTTGCTTTGGTTCTTTTTCATTATACCCCACTCTGCTTATGGCCCCATGCTATGGCTATAAATATATACTTTCGGCTCTCTCTCTCTCTCTCTCTCTCTCTCTCTCTATATATATATATATATATATATATATATATATATATATATATATATATATATATATATATATATATATATATATATATATATATATATATATAAGAGAAGAAAAACTTCGAACAAGGTAAAAGCACGATTGTGGCCTACGTTTCAGCAAAGAGAACTTGCTTTCCTCAGAACTTGCTTTCCTCGCCCTGAGGAAAGCAAGTTCTCTTTGCTGAAACGTAGGCCACAATCGTGCTTTTACCTTGTTCGAAGTTTTTCTTCTCTTGTGTTCTCTACCATCTTCAAAGTTCTACTACTCCCTATATATATATATATATATATATATATATATAGCGAATCATAAATGGAAATTGAAGGGCTCAGTGAATTGTGAATTAAGACGGAATACCGTTGGGCTGTCAGTCAGTCGTCTACAAGGTATTTACCAAGGTAATCGCTAACCGAATCTCTGCAACCTTAGATTTCAGTCAACCTAAAGAACAAGCAGGGTTCCGTAAAGGTTATTCAAAAATGGACCATATTCACACGATCAATCAGGTGATAGAGAAGTGCGCTGAGTATACTGAACCCCTATATATAGCCTTCATAGATTATGAGAAAGCATTTGACTCGGTCGAAACCCTAGCAGTCATTCAGGCATTACGGAACCAGGGGGTAGATGAGCATTATGTAAGAATACTAGAGGATATCTACAGTGGGTCTACAGCTACCATCATCCTCCATAGGGAGAGCAGTAAAATACCTATAAGGAAGGGTGTCAGACAAGGAGATACAATCTCTCCAATGTTATTCACAGCATGCTTACAAGAAGTATTCAGAACGTTGGATTGGGAACAGGTGGGAGTAAGGGTTAATGGAGAATACCTCAGTAACCTCAGATTTGCTGATGACGTTGCCTTGCTAAGTAACTCGGGGGACGAATTGCAAAGCATGCTTTCCGCACTGGGCGAACAGAGTAGAACCGTGGGCCTGAAAATTAATATGCAGAAAACTAAAGTAATGATCAATAACCTCGGGACAGCACAGCAGTTTGAGATAGGTGGCGAGGCAGTGGAAGTGGTAAGCGAATATATCTACTTAGGCCAAGTTGTGACCCCAGATCCCAACCATGAGACAGAGATAATTAGAAGGATCAGAATGGGTTGGGGTGCATATGGCAGACATTCTCAGATAATGAATAGCAGCCTACCATTGTCGCTGAAGAAGAAAGTGTATGACAGCTGCATCTTACCGGTACTCACCTACGGGGCAGAAACTTGGAGGCTCACTAAGAGGGTTCAACTTAAATTGAGAACGACTCAGCGGGCAATGGAGCGGAAAATGATAGGTGTAACATTAAGGGACAAGAAGAGAGCGGAGTGGGTCAGAGAGCAAACTGGTGTTAAAGACATATTAGTAGAAATTAAGAAGAAGAAATGGACGTGGGCAGGGCATGTAATGCGAAGGCAAGATAACCGCTGGTCATTAAGGGTAACAGAGTGGATCCCTAGAGAAGGCAAGCGTTGCAGGGGGCGGCAGAAAGTTAGATGGGCAGATGAGATCAAGAAGTTTGCGGGGATAAATTGGTCACAGTTGGCACAGGACCGAGGTAATTGGAGAATAATGGGAGAGGCCTTTGCCCTGCAGTGGGCGTAGATAGGCTGGTGATGATGATGATGATGACCGTTGGGCAGTCAAGAAAACCACGGAAAGCGAACGGGGGAATGCGTTAGGTCATAGAAACAGATGAAGAATTTTTTGAGTCAGAAAGAAATTGGTGAAAAAATTCCCGCCGGCTGGGATCCGCACCAGACCGGTATTCTGGTGGTCGTGGGTTCGGATCCCACCCGGCGGGCATTTTTTCACCAATTTCTTTCTGACTCAAAAAATTCTTCATCTGTTTCTATGACCTAACGCAGACCCCCATTTGGTTTCCGAGGTTTTCTTGACTGCCAAATCTTATTCCGTTTATATATATAGGTCGCGGGTTCGGATCCCACCTGACGGGCATTTTTTCTCCACTTTCTTTCTTTCTTTTCAATTTCTTTATCTGTTTCAATGACCTACCACATCCTCCCCTTTGCTTTCCGAGGTTTTCTTGGCTGCCAACTGTTATTTCTGTCTCAGTTTCAATGAGCCCCTCATCTCCCATTCTGATTCGGTATATATATATATATATATATATAGGGAGTAGTAGTAGTAGTAGAGTAGTAGAGTAGTAGTACTCCCTATATATATATATATATATATATATATATATATATATATATATATATATATATATATATATATATATATATGTATAGGGAGTAGTAGAACTTTGAAGATGGTAGAGAACACAAGAGAAGAAAAACTTCGAACAAGGTAAAAGCACGATTGTGGCCTACGTTTCAGCAAAGAGGACTTGCTGAGAACTACGTTTCAGCAAAGAGAACTTGAAAGCAAGTTCTCTTTGCTGAAACGTAGGCCACAATCGTGCTTTTACCTTGTTCGAAGTTTTTCTTCTCTTGTATATATATATATATATATATATATATATATATATATATATATATATATATATATATATAGAAAGAGAGAGAGAGAGAGAGAGAGAGAGAGAGAGAGAGAGAGAGAGAGAGTGAGACAGAAAGAGAGACGAAAATAAGAATTGGCAGTTAATTGTCCTGGAAAGCGAAGGGTAGAATGTGGTAGGTCATTTATTATCCTTGAAACAGATGCAATTTTTTGCCGGTAACAGACTGACACTCACCAAAAAGGTAAAAGCAATAGGTAAAAAGAAATGACGTTTCGGGGCCCGTACGGGTCCCTTGTTCACACATGAAACGAAAAGCGGTTCGGCCGTATTCATACATGCGTGGAACGCTACAAAGCGCATGCGTACGTTGTAGGCATGGACCCACCTGTCCGATTAAAAACGTGCGGGGTTGATCGGATGTGGAATGATTCTCGGAGTAGGCGCGTTGATAATATTTTATCGGTGGCAATGATTCTGGCCGAGTCCCAAGCGATGACATGAGCTGTTACGTTGTGGTGTTCTGCCAAGATGTTTAGCTAGGTGCGGCCGATAGCAAAGTCGTTTTTTGGCTCCCTTAGTCGCCTCTTGAAGTTTCCGATTTCAACAATATAGGCTGCGTCGGAAGTCTGGGAAGGGATCTTAAAGACCACCCCGGGGAATCTTTCACGTTCTAGCGTGTCTTTGGCGCGTACAATTTGCTTACCGATCTTACTTGTAGGCACACGGCAAACTTGGACGTCGTAGTCACTGAAGATTTGTGATAGCGTTTCGCTTACGCCGTTAGCTACAGATAGTTTTTTTTTTTTTGTTTGAAAGAAAGAATGGGGAGGAAAGCATGTCCGCCGGGTGCGTCTGGTGCGATGACCACTACGCTACCGGCGGCTCTGTGCTTCCCTCCACTTTCTCTTGTATTAATGTTAGAGTAATTGTTTGCAAATAATTGGAAATTGCAAATAATTGCAAATTGCACCGCGAGACGCTTTCGCCTCAGCGACGCTAGACCTTGAACTGAGCGCTATACATTCCAAATTACGTCTCCAGCGAAGGTGAATGCTCCAGAGTTATGCTGACTATGCCAACACTGGCTGCTCAGTGCGGCGTACGTTCCTCTGGGTGTGTCGCTGTGTGTGCTACCTACAGAATGGACCCTATATTAAAACTGCATGGCTCCCATTTTGTATCTTTAAGCCACACATCCCAAGATTCGCACCGTGTGGCAATCCGCCTGTAATTTAACAAGCGGATCTTGTATCTGAATTGAATTTCTGGCAATGTTGTTGGCACGTTATACTATACCGTGTACTTTTGTTGGCGCAGCCAGCGTACTCGCTTTGTGCGCGTCGTGTAATGAAAGCCGGCGCGAACTGAACTTCAGAATTTCCTCCTATAGAAATAATCGTAAGAATCTTCAAGAAGGAAAAGGGCCCTTTTCAATAAACTCCACTAATGGAAAGGGTCCCGAACATTTGTGAGGAAAGAGAATAGAGAACTACACGTCTAACTCGTCGAGTGGTGTACGTGCTTTGAAGTAAACATATCAAAAAGGCATTGACGTAGACATTCCCGTCAAGTCAATCCGCTAAAGCATTCCTGAAAGGCTTTAAAAGAGCGTGCTTTCTATGAGAATAGTTTAAAGTTGGGGATAATATATTTGTCCTATTTGCGTACTCCTCTCTTTAGCAGGTACAACAATGTACCAAAAATATACTGAAGTAAGAACTTAATGAACCGATTTTCCTGAGCCCTTAACTAGACAGCGCACAGGATTAGAGCCGTGTCACTACACAGCGCACCAACACACAACCGACAAAGAAAAGAGACACACACAGCGCTTGTGTGTGTCTCTTTTTTTGTCTGTTGTCGGTTTGTGCGCTGTGTATCGTTATGGATTACCAACTAGCCGGAACCCTTGCTCTAATCGAGCGTCAGTGGTCTATTAGAGCTTTGTGTCGTGTGCTTTTGTGAATTGGTCAGGCAGCGCGGTTTTCGCAGTTACACCGACATCCACGTCTGGAAAGCACTGATTTAAAAAAAATCACGCCATATCCAGGGAATGAATGATGATAAGTGGGGCGAAGCTCGAAGGGGAAGATCATCGGTAACCGTAACTCTCCCGTGAAAGTTCGCCCATTACATCATTAAGAAAGACGTAAGACTGTGTGCGTACATTGTACAAATCAACTTTTATTTTCGGAGTCAATGCTCCCAGGCCCAGACCTGGTGAAAGACCCCGCGCCATCGAGGACTACCCCGCACCTCCACCACAATTTGTCACGTAGGATGGGACACAACGGTAAAGAAAGAACTTTTATTCAGGGCGAACTTGTGCCCGAACAAGACGAGAGGAAACGAGCAAAGGTCCTTGCGTCTCGTTCGATCTCCGAGAACGACTGCCTGCGTTCGTGGCGTGATCTCTCGCGTGATCTCCCCCTCGCAGTGCACGTGCGCTCGCGCCTCCGTTGGCGAACACAGACAAGCTCGCGCTCCCGGTGCCGAGTTTGCGCTGCCGGTTGCAGCCGGTTCTTGCGCGTGCAACGCGGCCCACTTTGCGACATCTCCGAAAGCATGCGGCGGTCACGTACCACGAGACACAAGGGATGGACAGACCCATGGCTTTAGGAGCTTCGCCCCTAAAAAAATGGGCTGAATATTTTCCCAGCGCAATCCAGGCGGGCGAGCGGTTTCTATCATAAAGGGCCGCAAGCTGCATACTATAAACCCATTAAAACCTTAACATGAACCGCTGCAAATAAACGTATCAACATTTTTTTTTGAACATCAAATGATACAATGCGCCCATCTGTCACTGGGCCGAGGACATTGTACACCTCCAACGTCAGCCATCTTTGCAAGAAACTCCTAGTATTCCACGCCATCGGCTACATTTCTCAAAGTTACACGGTATCTCTTTAGAACTGATGCTTGCGCTAAGCATATGAACTGCGATCAAAAATGTTTTTTTTGCCATAACCACCGCTTCCACTTGTTACCCATGACCCAGTGAAGTACAATGCACCGCTCTGGAAGCGTACGTGCCTATCCACTCACTCAAGGCTGTTCCTCAGCATCGCCCCCAAACAAGCATTGCTCCAACCCACTCCCCTTTCAACCCCTTGTTTCGAAGGGAATGTTCCTTTGGATCTTCGCCCAGGGGGCTCATGCGGTAGCTGGTGCTGCTGTTGTTGTTGCCGCATGGTGCTGCTGCTCACTTTACAGTACATCCGATAACGCTTGGTGGTCCTTGCCCTTGTAGCTCCTGCGTGGCCAGTAGGACTCAAGTGTTGTGGGAGGGCGGTAACACAAGGCAATGCTGCCTGCTTGGACCGCGCCTGATGGGTCGGCCGGAGCGCCTGAGGTAGGCCCAGTTCCTGAGTGTGTCACGTTCTCTGATTTGATTGATTGATTGATTGATTGATTGATTGATTGATTGATTGATTGATTGATTGATTGATTGATTGATTGATTGATTGATTGATTGATTGATTGATTGATTGATTGATTGATTGATTGATTGATTGGGGGATTTAATGCGCGACGCTACAGAGGCGATGAGGTGCACCGTAGTGGACGGTTCGGGATTCATTTTGACCACCTGGGGATCTTGAACGTGAGCCGAAATCTCGTACGCACGGGCGTTTTCGCTTTCCGCCTACATCAGTAAAGCAGTCGCCGCGGCTAGGAAGCGATCCCGCGTCCTTGGGCTCAGCAACACAACGCCTTAGCCACTGAGCAATCGTGGCGGGTGTATCACATTCCTTGCGCTTATATCTTGTGGCACCTTCACCAGGGAAATTAAGACTTTCCGTATCTCATTGAGTCTCGTATTCCTCGACGCAGCCGCCCCTGCTAAGCGTTCTGAAAAATCAGCAGATACGCCGAGCACAAGTTCAATCTAACAAAATGCCGCACAGAATTTCATTTCAACCCAGGTATGCCACAATAAAAGTTTCGAGTTACGTCGATTCCGACGTATGCGTGGGATTCGTAAATTTCTCTCTTAGCCGTTTCCCGAAAAATATGGAAATATCCAGTGCTTTCGTTTCGTCCCAAAATATCACGGCACAAACTTTTTTTATTTATTCTTTGAATTAGTTTATAGTTTATTGACTCACAGCCTGTATCTGCAGTTTGAGCAGGTTTAGTCGCCAATTGTAATTATTGTTGCGCCACATAGCAAAGCCCCAGCATGTGGTCTCTAAACTTCGGTATTAGTTAGCTAACTGAACTTCAAAATAAAAAGTATCATTCCCGGAGTGGAAGGGGTGCTAATGCAAGCCTAGCAGTAGACGGAAAAGCCCATGCTAACCCAGGTTGCTCGGCCAAGAAGCGACCTAAATGCTCTTACAAGTGAGAAGAAAAATAGGCTGTATTCAAGACAATTAAAAAAAAAAACTTCTACCAAAAAACGCTAAATCGTTGTATAATCATAGGACAACGAAGGCTCTAGACCACTGTCGAGAACCCTTAGCATTAGAATTCCCTGTCTAGATACTGATTGTTTCTGTCAAGGAGTGCGACCAAAAACACACATGCACAGGCGTCAGCCCTTTCTTAATGCAGCAAACGTGACCTGTCTCTATTGGACGCTGCCCTGGGTACCATCCAACGATGTCGCAGTGATTGCCCACCGCGGTGGCTCCGCGTGGCTCCCTGGCTAAGGTATTGTGCTGCTAAGCCCACCAAGGACGCTAGTTCGAAGCCGGCCGCGGTGACTGCTTTTATACAGTATGTTATTCTTCATAAGAAAATGTAAAGTCACAAACGATACTGTCACAAACGAAATGCCAGAAATCTGAAACAAAAACAAGGTGAACTTTAATCCTAATTTCCTTTGATTTCTCTATTTTAGGTATGGTGCTAACGAACTAAAGGAATACACTCGGCACTGCAAGTAACGTGCCAGAAAGGGCGTCCTCGCACGAAGATTTGCTGCCCCGTGCCGAGAAAAACATGCTTTATCTGAACATCGAAACATGAACATGCGCATTTGTGTGGTACCAAAAGGAACATTTTACCTACTCCTAGGCACGTGAGCGACGGTCGAGGAGACTTATTAAGGGAAGTCAGCTGGGCCAGTCTGTTATTGTGTCATGTGTCTTTTCAGTAGTCTATGTCTCTTTAGTTCCCCCTAACCGTTGTCACCTCTTCAGTTTTTCGCCCGGCAACTTACACACCTGCAGTCGTTAGTCGGCAGCTAAGTTTGCTTTGGCAATGCAGTCAATTCAAGTGAAGCGCCCTAATCTAGTGTCTTACGCGTGTCCTTCCTTGAACCCAAGCTTTCACCCTTCGTTATCGAAGACGATGGCAAAGGAAACGTGGAGCTTGGATTCTCATAAGCTTCTCGGCGCCAGCGTCGACTTGCACTTGCCGTGGCGAAACTTCGGACGAAGCGTTTCTTCAGGTCATTCTTTTTCATCGGCCGCTTCCTGATGTCCCTCCAACGGACGCCATTGTTACGTCGATCTTCATTCTGCCCGTCTGCGCACCGGGATATCTATATGTGGGTGTTTCCACCGCTCTTTCGAAGTTTCACGCCACCGTTATCAGTGTTGCCATCGCTGGGCGTCAGACATCCGCTAAAAAGCAGTGAGAAATCCGCCAGATTCCGCTAGATTCTAAAACATATCCGCTAAATTTCCCGCTAGAGCCTATTTTATTAAAAAAACAGTGCAATTTCGTATGACAAATACCTTTATCATTCTTAAAAGCTCCCCAAAACTACGAGAGCTGAAATAACATATAAAAGAGTCTCACCAAAGCGTCGAAACTAGAGCACTTGAGGCTTCAGTGCTGCGGTGGCCGTCATTGGTCAACCTCATCACAGATGAGGCTAAAAGTTAGAAATGTTCACACTGATGAAAAAAAAAAGAACTCACAGTTCAACGAAAAACACATCGAGGTCTTCGTCGCCGCTGTCGTCGTCTGACACCATCTCCACAGGACCGCTGGTACTTGTTGAGGGAGACCAGAAAGGTGACTTGGTTGCACACACGTTGCAGATGTCCCGATTGCACTAACAGCTGCCGCGGGAAGTTCGAAATCAGAACAACTTTTCTGGTGTCACTTCAGTCCTGCTCTTACGACAAGGATGACGTTTGTTGTTTCACTAAATGTCATCTCTACTTCGGCATTTGAATACGGCAGCACGAGCATCGACATGGCAAATCCGGCAAGCTCGGCGAACGGGTTTTCGCCGCAGGCGCCTTTATAGGACTGAACTTCACACCAGAACGACTGCGTGGACGATATTTGCTTCCAGTCCAGGAGGGTGATTTTGCTCCACTGGTTTTGAATTTTTTCGATTGCCTCAGATCCGTTTTGAAACCTCACGGATTTGTTTGTCTGAGATACGCGGAGCAAGTGAACAGGAGGAGCTCACCCTCCTACCCTCTGAAGTTAAGCAATTTCTGCATTTTTAGAGGACACGGAAATGGTTTCTTGCAGGGCGATTTTGAACCGGTGCACTGCGTGAGGCATCCGCCAGAAATCCGCTATGTATGAAAATGGCCCGTCAAAAAATCCACTAGCCGCTAGAGTAACTTTTTCCCCGTCAGAATAAAATAAAATCCGCCAGATTTAGCGGAAAATCCGCTAAATTGGCATCACTGACCGTTATTGAAACTGGCTTTGATTCTGCCGTAAGACTAATTGACCACTTTAGCGTCTTACACTAGAACGACACTCTTCTCTGAGGCCTGGAGAATGATGTTCTGCAGAGGACACCTAGACCAAGAACTCGAACGTTGTGAAGAACTGAGCGTTCCTGAAACTGGTGCAACGGAAAAGAGGATACACATTGCATTCTGAGTACACAATCTGATTTCATCAATGCAGTTCAGCCTTCGGCACTGTGAACGATGTAATTGGAGCTGTCTCTGATGGTCACATTGGCCATAACTAGGTGGCATCGCCCAGTGCTTAGGTCGTTGCGTATCGGGCACTTTTGCTGTTGATATACAGCACAAACCACGTACGAAAAAGCGCACTAGAAGCTGCGCTGTGGAACTCCTGAAATCATTTGGGAGAGATCCGCACAACGGTCAGCGTGGTGTCACAATGCGCGCTGCCATGAAATGTTGACGTTTAATGTAAGCAACTTGAAGTAATACCGTGAGCCCAAATTTTACACTCACGGGCTATTTGTGTTTTTCGTCTGGGTAAAAACGTTCCACGGCCAACTGAGCCGGTGTGGTTAACTCATGGGTTTGGTGATAGCTTCCACAGCACAACTGGCAAATTGAAGTTGAGCGAGACTTTTAAGCGAAGCTTATTATTCTGCGTACAAACCCTGGAAACGCCTAGTAGTGTCCGTCTGACGTTCAAACAAGCTCCTTGTGTGGTCGAATTCAACCAAGCGCCTCGTGCCGTTGCGGAAGGCGGACGGAAGCGCCACCGACCAGGCTTCGGCCACCGGCCGAAACAATTTGTTCCGAGGGGAGGGTTGCGCACAGGGTACAGGGGTAGGAGCAAGACAGCATGCCCTCAGAAAATTATCCAAGGGGTTGGCTGCCCCAACGTTCACTGCGCGTACCACCCTACAGCGGCACTCCGCCGTCCAGCGTCTGTTTCGCCGTGGGAGTTTACTGTGCACTGTGGCGCGAAAACCGAGCGTGCCCTTGACAAACTCTTTCTTAGGAGTGACCATTGTTCACGCCGTAAAGGCATAACTTTTGGTCATGCTTCTATGCCGAGACCGAAAAAGCTTTTCTTGTCGTCCACCTTCATTGAGTGGCTCCTTTTTGTCCAGCGTTCCATTACTACGATATTCGCATTGCCTCGAAATTCGCCCGAACTGCTTAATTGTTAGAGCGCACGTCAGGCATATAGGGCATTTTGCAAATATTTGCGAACCGTGACTGCATTCCAGACCAGATTGAGCTTCCCTAACTACAACTAAAAAGTTAGGTGGGCTAGTGTTTAAATATGGATATTCGATTTCACCATTTTAAGGTTGTGATAAACGCAACATGCATTTGCAGTGATAAAATTTATTTCCTTCTTGTTGTGTGAAATGCAAATCTGCGTTTTCTCTTACAAAACGCTGGTGCCAAAATAAAACTGCTGTGCCTTCGCTGTTGAAGAGCACTACACGAAACAACCGAAACCTATGACCTATTGGAGGCTCGCTGCACAAATTCGTGAACAACCGGCTCCCTATTCTGAAATAGCAGTAAGTTATCTCCTCGACTGCGTCTTCCTTTCTGACGGTCTTTGCCATTTTGCAAAAGACACCTCGATGGCATGGTCAAAACAAGATGGTGTAGCCTCCTTCATACCACCCTCCAATGTCAGCAGACGGGAGAAGAGATATCGCAGCATATACCGCTGTTTATATTGACACTGCTACCTCCCCCCCCCCCTTCCCCCCAGAACACTCCACACCTTCCTTGAATACCTCATTGCTTACAGGTCCCGCGCCATACCTGGCGTATCTGCGACCGCTTTAATCGCGCCCTTCATCGCTCTGTCGTTCAAGGCTGCGCCATCTGCCGACCCTCACAGTGCACGTCCTCCGACGCCACCCTTGCTCTTAATCCGAGAAGAAGGTTGGCAATGCGTGCCCAGTAGCCGGAGCCTCATTTTAAATACCAGTCTGTGAACTCGCCATGACAGTTTGCGACGCGTTATTTTTGCGAAGCGAAAATCGAAGCGAAAGTTGTTTACGGGGACGGGGACGAAGCCGTCGCTTCGCTTTCGTCTGTAGTAAATGCCCAGTTTTACCTATATTTTCGGGAAGCTGAGAAGTGTGGTGATGTATGTTGGCCATTAAAGTTTTGAATAGCATGAAACACTCCTTCCCATAACCCTAAGTTTCTCTTATTATTATTATTTCTTTCTTATTATTTTTAATATTCACTTTGTCGCGATCTTAGCCAAATAAAGTTGCTACCCACAGGGCTTCATAGGTGACATGAAAGCCAACATCGCGGTCTTTTCTAACTCGGTTACTTACAGGCCGGACCAATCGGTGCAAGAAAACTCGAGCCAGAAGAATCGGAATCAGAACTAGTTTTGCTGCGTTAAAGTGTTTTTGTACAGGCTGTGTGCATTAAGACCTCCTAGAAGATGATGATGACGGGGAGGATACCGCTGTTATACCGCTTCATTTACGGATCGGCAGGCTGTGTCAGGTGAGCAAGTAAAGCTATATAAAAAATAGCTACCTTCCCGCAAGTGGTGGCCTTGGTAAAGGCGCGGTTTTCAGGGGGACTCACCGGATCACCCTGTTATGGGAGTTACTAATTCATAACTAACAGGCTTGAAAAGCATCGCGTAGCGGTACAGCGATACATGGAAATGCTCCTAACGGCATAGCTCTCTTTCCTTCTAGAAATATATCAGTTCGTTGTCGAAATAAAAGTAAAGAAGCCCATTTTGGTTTATCTAGTTGTCACTAGATGGCGCTGGCTGTATAGCAGGCTAGAGTTTAATTTTTTTTTATTTTAGTGCAGAAGTGACACATTTCCGAAATAAGCAAACTAGGCCGTTTGGAGCATTCTCATGCATCTCCAGAACTTTTCGTATAGGCGCACGATGGTTTTTAAGCCCGTGCGTGATGAAGTAGTCAGTCAGATGGGAATATGAACGGGTGCGTCCCCCTTAAGCCACTTGGTGGAGTTTTAGAGAAGCAGAATGAATAACGCACATTTTTAACGCCTGACAAAAAACGGTGTTACTCACCCTCCCGAGAAAGAATTAACCAGCGTGAAAGTAGACAGTTTCGATTTCAACTTTGATACAAATTTTGCCACCTGGACTGTACCAAGGCGTCTTTAGAGGCCGTATCAATTCATATACGAGACGACAGCCCAACGAAACATGATGCGGGTGCCACGGGCCCACACAAAACCATTTGATAGTGTTGCCCAACAAATAAAAAAAAAACCACTGCTCCGTTTGGGGAACTGTCAGGTGATACTGTTAAAGCGGGATTCCCACGACGGAGGAACCCTCTCTTTTTTGGCCCGCGGGACCCGCTCACGTGACCGGTTTTAAGCTCCGCCCCTCGGTGTGGATAGCCGCGGTGGCTCCGCGAAAGAAAATGCCTCCGCATGTTTTCGCTCGACGGCGGTGGCCCTCGGCGGGGAATGGAACCTGTTCCTCGGCGCTGTCGTCTGCTAGTCACTCCGCGTAGCTCCGCATGTGTGGATGCGCCGCCAGGCCGGATAATCCGGTCACGTGATGTTGACGTCACATATCCGTCCGCCTCCGTGAGAGGGTTTCTCCGCCGTGTTAATCCCGCTTAAGACGCCAAAGTTGGATGGAGATCTCCGTGTATCTGCCTTTTCCTTCCTCTGTTGCGCTTTCCTGCTGTTTTAGCAGAATAACGGTGACGTAGTATTAAACGACGTGCAGCCGGTTGTTATTTTATCCAAGATTTTATTATTCCATTTATTCCCGCCACTCCTCTTTTCTTTGTAAATACGTTGATTTTTGTTCCTCCGCGCGTCACCCAGCGTCAACCTCTTCCGCTATTATGTTCGGCTCTACCTTGAGTGGTTTGCTTCGTTTTCCGATACCGTTTTGCTTTAGCGCTCATATACTGCGTTACCATTTTGCAGCCGACCTCAAAGGGAGCTCTCTTACGAAGCGTGTGGCCTCTTTCGTGACAAGCTACGCCTTCAAAGAACCTTGTTTCGTTTTAATTATAGACGCCACTGCCCCTAATCCTGCGAAGAGAAGGCCGCCGATCGGCCGAGTCAGCATATGGTCTCTATGCCTTGGATTAATGAAGAAAATGCGAGGGCAAAGCAATGTCGCTGGACGAACCTTGACAAAAGGCTTTGCCGCAATCATGTGAACTGCGGTGCTCAGAAAAGCAGCATCAACCAGAAGCCTATAAATGCGCTCTAAAATTTTACAATGCGTTTACAATTTTACATGGGCAGTCAAATGTGTTCCGTTTTTACTGAGGCACTTATTTAGTTTTTGGGTGGATCCCTGCACCATTTTGTAAATCCCTTTAGCAGATTAGTTGGCTAGCGCCGCAGATATTTGCATTTCTCTGGGCAGGGCAACGTTAGTCTATTCTATGCGCGCACGTAAAGTTTCCACGGCCCACACGCGCAGCCAGAAGAAGTTAAGTGCGCAAGCAGATTCGCGTCAGCGAGCAACCATGCGGGTCTAGCAGCGATGAGTGATGGGCGGTGGCGCTGCTCACCTGACAGACTCAAACGTTCCCAGCGGGTAAAAACGCCGCCGCGGGATCCACAACATCTAGCGCGGATGAATTGAGACCGCACATCCGGAACCCGTGATAGCAGTTTACGTTGCTGTCAAGCACTGCTGCGAATGTTTCGTTCGCAGAGAGGAAGGAGAGAAATGATGAAGTACGTCCGTCGTTAGTCAGCGTGACGAACCTGACAGAGTTGGTTTTTCGCGAGAAATGGGGACAAAAAAAGGGACAAGAAAATGAATTAGGACTGTCAATAACGGCATCGTCGCTCTTCTAACGCGGCCTAGTCTAGAGCAACGTCGCTCAGCAGCGAAAACTATAAAAATACGCCCAACTCACCGGTCAATACGCAGCAGCTCGGCGAGATGCGAAAACATTGGAGCTTTACTGCTGCTGACTGATTGCTGTCGATAAAAACTAGGGATTGTGGTTTTCCATACCGCGGTGGGTAGTTCGCAGGACATATTTTGTATGTGTGAGCCGGGAGCTCGTCACTGTACGAACTCTTTTTTAAGCGCTGATTGATCGTTGAAGATTTTCTGTCGATCGATGAAACAGAAACAATGGCAATAATGGGAACCGCACTGGGCGAGAATTCTAATCAAAAGCCATCAATCGCTATAGCAGCAGTTCAGCAAAGTTTTGCTACAGGTGGAATTATTTATTTATTTATTTATTTATTTATTTATTTATTTATTTATTTATTTATTTATTTATTTATTTATTTAATTATTTATTTATTTATTTGTATACCCTCAAGGCCCATACGGAGTTACAGAGGGGGTGGGTAACAGTATTTTATAACACGCAAAGGGAAAAGAAGAGAATAAAATACAAGGAAAAAAAGAAGCGAAAAGAACATCAATAGAAATAAACTACAAAAAGAACGGATATGTAAAAAAGAAAACAAGCAAACCAAACACAACAGAAAACGAACACTGCAGAAGTGTAAAAAATATTGTTGAGTAATGGCATTTTTAAACAATGAAGGGTCTTGAATGATTACGATGGAAGAGGGTAGGTGGTTCCATTCTGCACAAGTTCTGGGTAAAAAGACAGCTGAAAATAATTTTGTGCGGCAAAAAGCAATGGCAACCTTATGCTGGTGATCAATGCGTGATGAGTGGTATGATGGTTCTGAAATCAGGTCTCGCCTCATTGATGAGTTGTGAAAGAATATCTTATGAAAAAGGTGAAGTCGTGCCAATTTCCTCCGTACAGTTAAATCTGGTAGTTCAAGGTTAGATTTCATTCGGGATACGCTCGCAGTACGGGAGTAATTAGAACAAATAAAACGAGCTGGATGGTTCTGGACGGATTCTAGCGTAGTGATTAGTGTGTGCTGCAGGGGATCCCATATTGCGGAAGCATACTCAAGTTGTGGACGCATTAGTGACCGGTATAGTGGAATTTTGAGGAACAGCGGAGATGAGAAAAGTTGCGCCGCAAGTAGCCCAGCTTTCGATTAGCATTGTTACACATGTAGGCGACGTGTGTGTGCCAAGAAAGGTTATTGGTAATGTAAACGCCGAGGTACTTATATGAAGAGACATGCTGGAGGGGCACTGCGGTAATGGTATAAGTACAATTGGTAGAAATAGATCGCCGGGTTATTGTCGTGAATTTAGATTTGTTCACCCGGTCGACACTCTACTGATTGTTGGTGTGCTCCCCCACTCTAAAAAAAAAAAACAACTACACGACGCCGCCTGCAAAAGAACGTGGTGCGAGAGAATGTAGAATAACAGATAAAATTTGTATTGCCGCACTATCAAAAGACTGGCTTCCGCCTTGAGTGATTCGTAGACGCTTATTTACTTATTTATTTACCTTATTTATTTATTTACCTGATTTACTTATTATCCATTTACTTATGATTTACCTTATTCACTCACTCCCTTTTTTCCACGATCTGGACGACCAAAGTAAGGGGGGTGCTTAGATTCGAAAAACGTAAGTATACCGCTACTCCTCCCCGACCCCCTTTGATTTTTTTTACGGTTCTATCTCGACGTGACGGGCGCAAGTAATAATGATTTTTTGGCAAACATTCCAACGAAAGATAGGTACACACACTGAATCACCGCTTACGTCTTATACTCAGGCAAATTTGAGTCCAGTGTGCCGCTTGGGCCGCCGCTCTCAGTATCGCGGTATACCCCACAGGTCTTCTGTTAAGTTGAAGTGGTTTGCAACTGAAAACTTCATAAGTTACTTGGCTACAACGTCAGCTCTGGTCCGCTTCCACGCGTCTCAAATCCACCTTGCGACAATTTCTTAGAAAAGGTGTGCTTAAATTCGTACGCAAACTTTTTTTTTCGATTTTCCCACTGAAAGCAGGGGAGGGTCCAAGAATGGGATGTGGTTATAATCGCAAAATATCGGTATATTCTGGTAAATTTAATACCAGGGTGCACGAATACCGACGTTCTTGAATTTGTTTTTAAATTTTATTCCGGAGAAATCCTCCCACTGCACGACAACAGACGCCATCCCTCATTGAGGAAAGGAACTTAAAGGCCCAAGTATGTTTGAAAAGCCAACCTCCTGTACCAGAGTTTGAATTCAAGCAACCAGCTTAGCTACCCCGTAAGAGCATAGGTTGCCTAGCAACCTGGCTGTTTCTTTTCTGTCTTCAGACCGCGCTGAGCGTACCTACAGCTGACTTGAAAGGCACACGCGGACATCGGAGTTCCTATCGCGAAATTCCATCTCGGTGCACGGCTGCTAATATCTCGTTCGGTATCGGACTCACGACCTCCATCGCATTTTTCAATGATCGCAGTCAAGAGAGAGGTTCTGATGAAGGCATCCGGTGAATGTTAATCGCCCACACACAAGACTCCGGCGGTGTGCCAACACATCGGTCTGTGCTTCAACGCATTTGAAGTCGACATCCCAGCGTAGGCCATTTAAAAATCGCCCCTTATTAAACTCATTTTTGCTCAGCGGGATCCACGCCTGCCCTTTGAAATGGCTTCTATCCGGCTTGCCATTCTCAATACAACAAACTTATCGCTTTCACCGAGGCGGTGCACCACTAGGTGTGGTTGTTGCTACCCCTTGTACTACCTTTATTTTATGCCTTCTTTAACTGGACCGCCACCTATACGATACCGGAATTCGACTAATGCGGCCGCTTCGTGTTGCATAGTAATGGCGAAGGGCCACGCCTGCAAAGAGGATTGGATATTGGGCTCGGAAAACGCTTCTCACGCGTGGAAACATAAGAAACGTGAATGTGCTCTTTCAATAGCAGTGGCATAATTCGAGCACGTGGAAATAGTACGTGCGGGGCATATTTATTGTTGGTTTTGCTGCTGCGAAGTTAAGCGAAAAAAGTCGTTGTTTCTTACGCACATTAGATGTCAATGAACTTCCTCATACCTGTTCGCCACCGGCAGCTTCCGCTATTAAACAAAAATCGACTTATGCGGTTACTACAGGCTATCCGGGTTCACGATAACAGCAGTATTTGGCGTGAAGACGTCCTAAATTGCAACCGCAATTATTTTATTTTTGTGGTTATGTAGCTTTTGTAGAACTACGTGGCTCGCTAAAGTGGCTCCCTCACGCTGCAAATAGGCGCGAGTAGCATGATGCATGCGACAACAGAAAACAAGCCAACAATTTTTAAACGAAAGAACGCATAAATTTAACCATTTAGTTAGGCCAAAGCCGCTGCACGCAGATTGGCAACGACATAGGTACGCCTAATGTGCTATGCGTACATAGAGCCATTTTTCCATCGAATCACCGCAGTTGCTTAACTCCGATTCGGAGAAATGCTGTGACACTCAACGAGCGGATGGTTGATTTACATAATCGCGTCCCGACTTGAAAAATTTAGGCGAGACCAGGCGCCTTGCCGGAACAGGTGGCGTCATTGTAGTGACTTTGTGGCCACGTCCCATTCAAAGCACACACGAGTGAATGTATACACTCACTTAAGAAACTTTTCGTCAGTACCGGTCCTCTTTGAGATGCAGGCATGCGAACGAATTGAACACGTTACTTGCCCACTCCATATTAGATTATGGCTGTACGAGCGCAGTGACGACCTGGACCTCAAGTGCCCAAACTAAGTTGGTAGTTCAAGATAAGTTGTCGTGCCGATTTGTTTGAGGGTATTTGAAGCTCCTAGGAACGCACAGGAGCTGTCGCATGGGCAATATTTGCCCTTAAAAGCGGTCTTGCGCTGGGAAATGGAATTTTAATTATCTCTATGACCTCGAGTTAAATAAGCGACTTTTAATACAAGCGTCTTTCCATGACCCTGGATAAAGCTACCCGGCTGTTTTCAGAGGGCGTGTGCCCTGCGCTACCCTTGGAGCTGCGCGAAGGTCTTCGGTGAACAAGTGGTGCGAAGGCTTCTCAGTTGCGGTTGAAACATCGACATATCTAAAACAAAAACTATGCGGAATGCTTAGAACTTTCCTAAGAATGCCAAGCCTAAAGCCTACAGTCACACCTATCATTGGTGTGCTACTTTCTGCTGTTGTTCTGGCCTCGATCCTCGTTGCGGCGTATGCGTCCTCACCCAAAGCGAGGGGACATGCAGCCCTGGACCCAGGTGGCGGCGTAGTATACAAAGCGCGTCCGCCACACCTCCTAGGAATCCTCTTTGGCCCTGCCTTTTCCCTTACCCTCGAGAGCGCTTCGAGTTTCTGGGGGATTCTGTGTACTTCAGGACGATGGTCTGCACGTCGCGCGTTCTATAAAACATAGACATCCATGGCTCTCGTTGGAAAAAAATGTATTGCACTGGCATTATTCAGGTTTCTAAATGGGCCCAACCGGACGGAGTCTAAGAACTCGCCTCAAACGGCATTCACGAACCCCAGACAGTGGAGGGGAAAATAGGCCCGCCGGTAGCATAGTCGTCATCGCACCAGACGCGTATTCTGGAGGCCGTGGGTTCCGATTCCACTCGGCGGGCATTTTTTCTCCACTTTCTTTCTGTCTTTCCAAATTCGTCACCTGTTTCAATGACATAACACATCCAACCCTTGCTTTTCGAGGTTTTCTTGACTGCGAACCCTTACTTCTGTCTTAATTCAACGAGCCCCTCATTTTTTAACTATATATATATATATATTAGTAGAGAGGAGTCCTCTCCCTGAAACGTCAGTAAACTTATTTCTATTTTCTACGTCTTTCTCGTTTGTGTCTGTCTCTACTAACCTTATTTTTTTCGCGCTCTGTGTGAGTTTTTATCTTTTCAGACTATATATATATATATATTTATACATATATCGAAAGGCGTGGGTTCGGTCCCCACTCTGGGCGCGTGTTTTTTTTTATTTCTTTCTTTCTTTCTACGTAAACAATAAAAAAAATTGGGCCCATCTCCCCGCGAGGGGGACTCGAGTAAATGCGTCGCATAGGGGGTGGGTGTATTGCGTTAACGTTTAGTGTTTGGGGAGTCGGTGGTAGTGAATGCGTTGTATCAGCAGCTTCTTGACGTAGTTTGAATGAGTCAAGGATATAAGGCGCGTTCGTAGCCTTTAATTCTGTGTCGGCTTTGTGGCGCAGTGGGAAGAGCACCATGTACCTTGCGTTCCTCCCGCAGGGTCGTGGGATCGAAACCTGGCGCCGGTAAGTATTATTTTTTTATATAGCGTGGGGGGAGGGGTGCGGACCTGTTGTTGAGAGCGAGGAGGGTAGCGTGACGCGGGCGAGGAGGAGTTGGGGAGAGGGCGCACCTGCGCGCTGAGCTGTTGCGGACGGACGGCGGACGCTACATGTGAGTTAAAGAAATGCTCTGCATTTAATATAATTTCACTAACGGTCAAAAAATACTCTAACCAATAGTGTAACCCTATGCCTCCTTTGGCGTTGTAGACTGCCGGCATTTCTTTCTGTATATGTGTATGTATATATATATATATGTCAGTTATAATTTTTCGTATTCTCCTACTTCTGCCATTCCTGCAACCTCCCCGCCACAACAGCCCATCTTGTATGGTTCTGCCCGCACCATTCCGATCCCCTCCCTTCCCCATCCCCTGAGCGGTGTGAACGCGCACTGACCAGCCTTCACCCGGAGGACCAGCAACTCCTGATCAACCGGGCCACCCGGGCTGCGGAAGCGCCCGGCTTCCAGAACTGAGGACGCCACCCACCTTCTTCTTCTTTTTTTCCTAAAAAAAAAAAAAAAACGTTTGGCCTCGTCCTCCTCCCCACTTATTTACAGCTACAGCACGGCCAGACGCTTTAGAAGCACCCTAATTGACAAGTGGTAGAGAATCTCTGGCTAACACATCAGCCGACCACTGCCTCTACTCTGCACCGGCTCCGTTTACACAAAGCACGGCGTATCACAGGGACTCAGTTCAATGGAGCACTAGGTAATCTATCCCGTGTTTTTAAAACCGGCGCGTAGGTGGCATACTCTGCAGAGCGCCCCCGTGAAAAGAGAGCATCGAGTTACTTGTATACGACCGCTACCTTTTTAATGACCTCTGTAAAGGGACGGCATGATGAAACGCGACAGGCTACCTTCGCCTCGTGTGCTCGGCCCGTATAGTGTACGGCTTGCTCCCACAGTGCGCTTTCAGGAGCACCGGACAATTTTAATGGAATGGAACGGAGCACGACCTGTTCTTAATTGGCGACATGTAGATAATGTACAGAAAGCTTGTATCTTGTATATAGCTACCGCATACCGCCCGCCTACAGACGACTCAATTTTCTCCGAGCAAAAAACATCACAGATCTCTTTGTGGCAAAGCGCGCTTTCTCGCGAAGTCTCTGTAAAGCGCAACTTAAACACCTTGACGTTGCCATTGGCCACTAAGACGAGTCTTCCATTACGCCGAGTTTCATTTACTCCTCATAATTAGGCTACGGAAGTGTAAACATTTCGGAGTCCCCTTCTGCTGTCTAGGCGGGAGCTTCTACGGGATGGGCATGTTTACATAAACATCCGCACTTATTGTTTTATCGGAACTATCCTGCAACAAAGTACATCACGTTGGATTACTCAAACGACTGCATAAATATTGGAATTTCTATTTAAGAATGAATTATGAATTACTCTCGTCACAGTTTTATTTCAAATAATATGAATATGCCACTCCAAAGCGTTTCCAGCAGCATCAGAAACCCACCCTGAAACGAACAGCACCCTGTTTGTGCGCTAGCATAAGTCATTCCGGGTTTTACGAGGTGTAGTGTAGTCATTCCGAGGAGCAGCTTTCGCAGAAAATTTGATTGGCGCTGTAGATAGGCTTTTTCTTTTGTGTGCAAAGCCAGCGACGGAGTGCTCCCGCATTCGTCATTTTCCTTGCTAATACAGAACGCCTCGAAGATTTCTCTTTGTAATTGCGTCCTCAAGCTGCGCAGGACGCGTGTTACCTGAAAGTCAGGCGTGCAAAAGCACCGCCGCCAGTGATCTGCCAAATGTCCTCCCCCGGCCAATGAGTTCACGGCTGCGCGGTGCTCTCTCAATCTTTCATTAATGGAGCGTCCGGTCTGTCCGACGTAGAATTTTCCACAATGCAGTGGAATCCAGTACACCACACCGACTTTACATTCGACGAAGCGTGTGGTGTGCTTAGTTGTGCAGCCAGCCTTCCCAGCTTCGTTGTTCACGGCTTTGCACATACGTGCAAGCTTGCCTGGCATCGAAAAAACAACCTGGGTGCCGCAACTTCCGGCCACTTTTTTGAGCCGATGGGACAGCTTGTGCACGTACGGCACGACAACAGGCCGCGCCTTCTGGCGTTCAGGTTGATTCACTCTAGCCTGGCTCCCTGAATTTGCCTATTTTATCAAGCTTCTAGCTATGGAAGCCAGCAATTATGGAGGAAAACCGGCATTGCTCAGACGTCCAGCTTGGTGCTGAAGGCTACATGCAACTTTTACCGTGTGCGCTTTTACCATGCGCTTTTTACCATGTCGAAGTCCTATCACCAACTAGCCCAAACTTCTGCGTTAAAACTAATACACTGGTGTACGCCGAGTTACACCTGAACATGGTGGCGCGTGAGCAGAACAGGTGCACACAAGCCGCGCAGAACTTTGTTTCTGGGGCAGCTGCGGCATGTGCCAGCCTTCAAGCTGATTCGCGTCTTAAGACAAAGAAAAATACGCAAGTACGCCGTAGCCGTAAGGAAGTCGTTGATGACTTAGCACGTAAGCAGTCCTAAGCACCGTAAAAAATGTTTTATGTTCCTCAGCTGCAACGGCTTCGCCTTCCTTTGTCTCTTTTCTTTCCAGTCTAGAAAACCCCGCTGCGACCGGGGCCCATGGTTTATTCTTGAATAAAACTACATTGTTTTGATTGGTGGATTGATTGTTGCATTGATTGATCGGTTGATCGAATAACTGATCGATACATTGATTGATTGATTGATTGATTGATTGATTGATTGATTGATTGATTGATTGATTGATTGATTGATTGATTGATTGATTGATTGATTGTAAGACGACCGTGTTAGCCTCTGGGACCCCTCATCACACGGTAAGTGTTTTTTATGCGGGGGAAACCTCTTATCTAAGAGGACGCCTAGCTGATGCTTTCATGGGCACCCGCGCGAACACGATCAACAGCCGACATGTTCCCTACCACAGCAAAACAAGCTAAAATAAACAGTTCTGCTTCTACTTGAAATGCTACATTCTGTGCCCCTTTAAGCCCAAAGTTTCATCAGGGCTGCTTGTACACTATAGTTACAAAGCTGTTCTGCAGATGTATCCTCTCAATTCCTTCGAGAAGACACCGAGAGAACAGCGAATAAGAAAAAATATACGAGGTAACACGACTGTTGAAGCAAGTTGAAGCAAGAGAAAGCACGAAAAAAAAAAAAGACACAAACTGCATAAATATATAATGACATGTTTTTATGAAGCGGTTAACAGCACAGAAAGACGACGACACGCAAGGAAGAGAAGACAGGACAAGCGCTGAACTAAAACTAGTTTTTAAAGCAAAGCTTTTAACCTATACCCCCTCAAGGGTTCTTTCGCGACCGTTGGTGTCAACAGAAAACTCCCGCGAACAAATAAAAGAATTTATTGGCACCGCCAGGAATCGAACCTGAAACTAATAAGTAACAAAGCGAGAGCCCGCTGTCTTACCGATTTAGCTACTAGCCCACACGGAGACAGGGAAGACAGGTGGTGCACTCACCAAGCATATCTACGGGTTTACCTCCTGCATTCTTGCTGAATGCCACGTGACAGCGTCACGGCACCTCTCGCGCCGCTCGGCATGTCTAGCGGGCCTGTGCGGGCTTTGGGGGTGCGCTAGGAGTTAAAAATTAAAGGAAGCTCACACGAACTCATGGCGTCTCACTTCTAGTACGCCAATGTGCTAAAACCTGTGGCCTCCACTGTTAGCGTAAAAAACCACAGCTCATTGCCGTCCACCCTCGCACCAAACGACACATCAAGGACAACATTCAAATACTCCTCGATGGCCAACTCCAAGCCCCAGATCAATATCCTGGGCCTACATCTCCAGGCTAACAGCAAGAGTGACGTATTCTTGCAGCGCCTCAAGCACAACATAAATCAAATCACACACATGATCGGCCGAGTTACCACCTAGAAGTGACGCCTCAAAGAATCCGATACCTTTCGATTAATTCAAGCATTTGTCCTCTCGAGAATCACTTACGTCAACCCCTGGTCTTCTTGTCTGCAAGGAGGACCAAAAGATGCTTTATATAATGATTAGAAAGGCGGTTGAGCAGGCCATTGGTCTTCCAGTAAGTGCGTCCACATGGAGGCTGCTTAGCATGGAGCTCCACAACACCATGGAAGAGCTCATAGTGGGCCATCTTTCTAACCAGTAGCTCCGAATGAGTAGAACTGCGGCGGGTCGCCGCATCCTTCAACACATTGGTTGGGAAGCACAGAATGTCACTCCGCTTGATGTACTCCCGGACTCATTGCGACAAGAACTAAATATGGCCCCGTTGATTAGAAATATGAACCCCTCATACGACGAGGGTCGCTGACAAGCACGGTCTCAAGCGGTCAAGACCCGCCTCAATGGGGATCATGCAGATATCTCCACAGACGCCTCCCAATATCGAGGGAAGCAGTTCGTCATCATCGTGGCTACTTCCAGAACCAACCTCCTTGCGTGTGCCTCACTCAAGACCCAAGGCATGACGGTCGCAGGAGAAGCAGCCATCGTCTTGAGTGACGTGAGTGCATTTAAGGGGCGTCGCATGGGTAATCGTTGTGGGTGCCGTTTATAGCTTTGCTTTCCAACCACATTCACAGGGTGGATTGGCGCGAATTTTTTAAGTAATAAAGGGTATGGTTACCGGCGGGCATTTCACTTCTTTCTGGTTTCAGTATTTGTAGAGCGACGTGAGTGAATTTAAGTGACGCCGTATGGGTAATCGTTGTGGTTGCCGTTTATAGCTTTGGTTTTCAACCATATTCACATGATGGATATTTGCGCAATTTTTTTTATTCCACCAAGAAAGACGTATAAACTAAGACGCATCCAATAACAAGCCGCAACAAATATGACGTACAAACTCTGATCTCGCGCCCAGCCTTCTACGCTCGTTGCTCCAGATATTGTTTTTCTTTTTCTGTGAGCGCAACAGATGGCACAGTGACCCAGATTTCATCAATTCGGCTAATCTCGAGTGCCTCGGTAACCTCCTGCGTATGCTTGCCCTTTTCTCTAGAAACCACTGGGCACTCCCCGAACAGCCGAACGCAGGCATAATCTTTGCAGTGCAACGCCAGAGGTGGCCCGAAACAACCGTCTTTCCTACGAGGTTTTTATGCTCTCTCAGCCTATCTTTGAGGCCTCTACCCGTCTGGCCCATATAGGTTCTACCACAATCCAAGGGGAGAAACTTAATAGCGCCTTAATCCCATCGAACAAATTGTTCCCTGTGTTTCTTTGAGCAGCCCACTTTTCCTCTTCCCCCGCCAGTCACCATCCGACACAGCTTCGAAAGTTGTTAGGGGCAGAGAAAATTACTTCAACACCTGCGCGCATGCCGATATTGTTTAGGTTATGCGCAACCGTGTGCCTATAAGGAACCACCACATTTTTTTCCCTTTCTTCGCCTTATCTCCTGGCAGTCCTGGTCACCACGTCTTAACACTTTCAACAAGTCACGAGCCACTGCTGTCAGCAAATGTTGCGGGTACCCAGCAGACAATAGACGGTTAATTTTAGCCATGAAGCTTGAAACCATGAAACCCGCAACGAGTTTTTACGTCATATTTGTTGGGCCGTGTTATTGGATGTGTCTTGGTTGATATGTCCTTCTTGGCGGAATAAAAAATCAGTTGTAGATCAGCGCTCGTCCTGTTTTCTCTTCCTTGTGTGTCGTAGTCTTTGTGCGCTGTTAAGCCTTTCATGATGCCCCACCAACTAGGCTACCAAGCCATCCTCGTATTTTTTAAGAATTTTTTCCTGAGTAACACAGGGGTGCGTACTCGGTCCTGTTTTAATACATGTTTATATTAAAGATATGACTGAAGCAATAGATCGTAGCGTATCAGCCAAACTATTCGCAAATGACTGCATTCTTTTCAATGGAATCAACTCGACGGCAGATCAACAAGTTTTAAACTGGAATATCGGTCACTTGGAAACTTAGTGTACGGAGTGGAACATCGTAATTATCCTAGAAAAAATTGCTCACTTGTGTATCACCAACAAAATCAACAAGTTTAATTTCAGATTCGGATATGATATAAAAGGGTCTCAGATTACACATTATAAATATTTGGGCGTAAGAATTACCTCAAGCCTCAACTGCACAACCCACATAGTAACCGCATGCTCTTCTGCACGTAAAAAGTAGGGGTTCTATAGCATCGATTATTTAATGCCCCGGTTCCAGAAAGCGTAAAGCATACAAAACTATGGTAAGACCGTCTTTGGAGTACGCCTCCGTAGTATGGGACCCTCGCACAAACACCAATATACAAAAGATTGAAAAAATTCAGCGCCTGGCATTCTGTTTTATTTACAGCAGATTAACTGTAACTCCGTCGCGATTCCCTGTCGGTACTGTTGCAGTTGGCAAATTTTGAATCTCTTGAGGACAGACGACGAGCTGCTTGGCTTAACGTACTTTGCGTAATATATTTTTCTAAGTTAGAAATAAAGCCGGATAATTACATAGTAAAAGATTCTTCCATGCCTTCCGGTCACCAACACATCTGCAGCATCAAGCCAATCTTCGCAAGAACTTTTATTCCCAAACACTCTTTTTTTCCGGAAATCAGTAACTGAGTAGAATCAGTTGCCCCAAAACTCAAACTCAACTCTACCTTTTGATCCAACCTAAAATACGCTTTCCTGTTTCCTTACTTTGACATTGCGTCTTTCATTTAACATGTTGTGTGCCTAGTATTGCGGTGCTTTGATTTTGGGTTGTCTTTCAGTGTCTACCCTTCCCTGTGAAAACGCGTAAAATTTGATGGTGATTGACATGTTTTTCTTACCTTTGATGTATCCCAGTAATAATTTTGTTGTAACTTTGTTGTACCTTTGTTTTACCGGTGAGCGTGCTGTACCTTTTCTGCTTGGACGTTAATGGTTCGAAGTATGTATGATAAATAAACAAATATAGATTTCGAATACATTTTAACAATAGCCATTCGCTTTGTATCCTACGTCCGAATTTTATCTCTCGCACTCTTGAATATTGGAAGCGAACTCTTGGCGTGACGCTGAGGGCACAAAGAGCCGTGCTAATTATGACTTCTCACGTATCAGTTGGAGTCGGATAACATAGGCTTGCTTCACTGTCGGTATCTCGATTTCCGGCATCCAGATGACACAGGAGAGAAAAACCTTGCATGCACGAAACACCCGCAAAGAGACCCGCAAGGCGCTGACTTTAAATTATTACAGCCGTATTATTTCAAACGCTGGTATACCGCCATCACGAAACGAATACGCAACACGCGCCTGAACTTTGCGCCTAGCACAGACTCGGTAAGGGAGGCTGGATTTCGAAGCAGTTCAAGTTTGCTAACTGCGCAACAGCACCTAACATCAAGGTACCGGTTCTTTGGCGCCGTCTCAGTTTTTCCCTTTCTTCGGGGAGAAGGGCGACGGAACAGTGTGATTGCTGATCGCGAACGCGACAACAGGGGGATTCTTTTTTCGGAAGCTCGGCCAAACAAGTGTTAGGCAACAAGTTTGAAACATCACTCAAGTCATCCTAGCAAAGGCATCCGACCCCACATTCCTCTGCACGCGCCAGCGTTCTCAGCTCTCAGGCGGCCGGTTCAAGGGGCCCTGAACCCAAAATACAAGTTTGGTTCGTTAGAGAGGCTGCTTTGTCCCGATAACAACGATGCCAATTTTATCGCAAACTTCGAACAAATAACGGAGATAGTAAGGAAGACAGGCGAACCAGTGGCGACCGCCCGGGCGCTTCTCGGCTATTTCTGTCTGACATCGGAGAATCTTATTTGAGCCATTGCCGGCCGCCGAACCAACCAATCGCTAAGCCACATCACTGAATGACTGTGGTGGGGCCTTTAGTCCCGTTTGATCGCATCACTCGCATGCCAAGGTGCAATTAACAAACTCAAAATTATGGTCTTTGTGGTCGCTTTTTAAATGATTAGCAGCGTGAAAACTTGGGCGAGTTGGGGATGCATGTTGAACTACAGCGTAAAGGACACGACAAAGGACGATAGCAAGAGGACACACGAAGTGCTGACTTACAACTGGATTTTATTTTCGTTTATACTTGGCGCCGTTGGAGAAAATAAAATCCACAAAACAAAATAAAATAAGATAAGATAAAATAAAATAAAAAGCACTTCGTGTGTCTTCTTGCTATCGTCCTTTGTCTTATCGTTTGCGCCGAGGTTCCACATCACTAAATGATGTTATAACTGATTGATGTTATAACTGATGTCATCACTAACTCACTTAACTGAGACCAATAAAACGCGGATGCGGTCCCTCTTCCGCAATCACCGCATGACAAGAGAGGTTTGTACAACCGCGATCACGATGGAGCAATATGAAGGTTAAGGGAACGCATCGTAGTACCGATTCTGGTACGTACCACGCATCTGACCGTCAACAATGACCAAGAGGCGGGCGCGGAGGAAGTGTTCGTACAAATGCTTGAAACCATGACGGAGGGATGAAATAGCGCAATCCGGGGATAAACCGTCGTCCCAAGCAGCGCAGGAGAAAAGCAGTTGGTGACCAACGGGAGAGGCCCTTGTCCTGCAGTGAAGATGAGTAAGCTGATGATGATGATGACGGAGAAAGCGATTAATTTTGCGCGGTTAGTTCTCAGCTATTATGAGCTATTATTTTAGTTGCTAAGGGAATAAGTGGCCGACACAAATGGCAAGCAACTCTGAAGAGAACTAAAGGAAAGAGAAACCTATGCAAAATACATTGTAGGGCAAGTTGGTGAACACTGGTCCCAAAATCAGAGCACGATAAACACAACGACACAGAAAACGCACGACGGGACAAGCGCTCACTCTCTACTACGAGACTCACTTTGAATTAAAACTGGAGAATGAGCGCTTGTACCGTCGTGTTTTTTCTGTGTCGTTGTGTTTATGTATCGGGTTTTAACTATGATAACAAAACCCTATGCATTCATTTTCAAAATGTACTTCCTCTCTCTTGTACTTTAAGGTAACTTTTACAGTGACAAGAAATAGATTACTCAACACTTCAGCCAGCCGAATGGCCCAGGTGTTTGCTTGGCACGAACGCGTCAGCTGAAGTTTTATTGTTTTTGATGAAGGGAAAACACGGAGAAGAAAGGCATCGACTGTACAGACGCGGCGTTAGGCGACTTCCCACGGCATCGCCGAGTCGCAAAGGTAAACTGCGCGCCTCACCCCTGTGCACGGAAGCGCATCCAGAATAGCCACCCGTCGCCTTCTCTTTCGTAACTCGGCCAATCGCGGCCCCCGGCTGACGCAACCACGAGACCGCTCGACGAGGGCTCCGGTTGGATCCGGCGCCGCCTCCGGCTGCCTTTGTCTCCCGAGGCGAAACCTCTCCGACGGTTTGCTGTTTGTATTTCATTAAACAGTTTACCTGCGGCCGAGCTCATCTTTCGCCACCCCGGGAGCTGCCATCCAGTGCGCTCCAGCAGTAGCGTGCAGCGCCCACAAAACTGGAGACCCGCAGCGGTGGCTCAGTGGCTAAGGCACTTTGCTCCGCTACGGCGTGCCTCATAGCCGAGGTGTAGCTACGGCACGTAACCTCCCCCCCCCCCTTCCAAAAAAAAAAAAAAGAACGCTAAAATTTTGCGAAAGCGCGAATGCACGTCGGGATTACGTGGTTACCTTTCCCAAACACTGGGACATTTAACGTGGTACATTGTCGTTGTTGTGAACGTCGTGTTTCTGATTGCTGCCGCGAGCAGACATGTCTTATTACTTTTCTAGCCCACATAGGGGATTTAACTCTCTTCGTTGTGCACCGTGGCTATGACAGAAAAAGTACTCTGATGCACTCAGCAATGGCCGGTTGTTTTTCACTAGTCGACAATAGTGCAACAGGTACCCTCTGCACACCTTAATGTCGCACTCCGCGATTTAAACTGATTTATATTATTCTTCTCGGGATCAAGAACAGCTATTGCCTACTGTCTGACATCACTTGAAAAAAGAAAAGCAGTAGCAAATTTTATTTATGACTTCAAGAAATGTTCACTGATGCTTCTGTGAGCTTTGAACATAAGAAAGCTGTTAATGAGTTGTCTGTGACACTAAATCTGTCACACCGCTTTAATGACGTACGCAGACTTCGCCGCCATTCTAGAGCCATAAAGTACTCTCTGGAACTTCTCACATACCATTGTGCCATATTTTTTGAATTCGCGCTAGTAGAAGATGCCTGGTATTATCAGGCGTCATTTTGACTCTTGTATGCCACAGTTAATGCGTCAAAAGCTTCTAACGCATTCAAGCGCTTGCACATGCTGTCTCACCTCGTACACAGCCTCCTGGCAGTTTGTTTTGCAGGGTGCGCGGTTTCTAATGAACAGAAAGTTACAGCGTGTCACATTTGAAGGCTCAATAGTCGGCCCCTTAGACCCAGAATCACTGAAAAAAGAAATGGCCACAAAAGAGACGGATCACCGACACACGTTCGTATAGAGACACACGCACGCACGCTTTACGCCTCTTTTTCTTGTCACAATCAACACGACTTTACGAAAACTTTGCAGAATTACTGTAATCCACTTGGTCTACTTGGTGTCCAACAGGGCAGTCTCAGCCCACCGTTTTCGTTCTGCCTTTCATGCAGTTGCCAGCACGAACTTTTTATTAACTTTTTTTGTTGGAATAACGGTTGGCTGGTAAATTTCGTGTTGCCGTTTCTAGTTCCCTAATGAAGTAGACATGCGAAAATTATGCTCACTTTGGATATAGTAACCCTCCGTTGCTAAAACTAGCAGTGCGTTTTAGTTCCAATTCTCAACACCTCTCTCATAGCATTACGGAAAATTCCACAAATTATCCCAGAAAAGTACAGATTCTTGTGTCACGCAGGTGCCTTCTCTTCTCGCTGACGTGCTGAAGGACCCCCTTGAAACCACTGCACGCAATTAACGCCAAGGCGGGTGCACGGCAACGGTGCCTTTGTGTGCCGACTGCGGGTCGAGATCGGGGCCAGCTCGCTTGCCAAGAACAGGCCGGCCGACCCCGAGGGTGCGAATGCGCCTGTGTATTTATACAAGCGCTCCCCGCCGGGCGACGCCTTTTGTGCGCTGCGGGCAGGTTCCAGCCCGCTGACCGCCCTTCTTCTCTTCCGGACCCTCGCGCGGGCAGTGTGTCGCACCTGAGTTTGACGACCAAACAGCTGCCCCCGTCGTTGGGCAATCCGAGATCACGTCGACGAGGCCGCCTCGACGAGAAACTTTCTCTTCCGGCCGATACATGTCGTAACCTGTTGCCGTGGCTCAGAGCGTCGGAAGCTTTAGAGCTTCGCACCTTTGATGCTGTGGCCGTTCGTGTAGTACGAATGTTTAAATACCATGGTATTTCCGACTCATGGATTCCATCTTCAGGGCAGAACGTCGGATGCGGTTTTAAATGTATAGGGTATTTTCAAATCTATCAGATGCACAAATGCCACTTTTGTCAGCCCTTTGATTTCTTGGATTTGTTTTTGTTGTTGTTGTTGTTTTGAAAAGTGAATTATTTCTAAACCTGACCCCCGCGAGTGCCTGCTTCAGTGGTGTCATGCACTGCATAGGTCAGTTGCCCTCTTACTCTTCTCTTTCTCTTCATTTTTTTTTTGTAAATTGAACCTTTTACACAGATGTCTGAGTGCACAGGTGTCTGACTGCCGTTGTAGTTTGTCTTCATATGTGTCGAGTAACCTTGTTTTATTTGCATCCTCCCCCGCCTATGTAATGCCCTTCCGGGCCATTAGGGCATTCAAAATAAATAAATATCTAAACATAATGCTGCGAAGCCGACAAAAAACGCTTGTAATCATTACCGTCATTGTTGGTTTGAACTGCGCGCGCACCATATAAGGACTCAAGTTAAACAAAAGTCGGGCTATTTGAAGCGCAAGAAAAACTGCTGTACACTGCCTGAGCAGCGCTCAGAACCAAATGCTCCCATTTCAGGAACGAATGTGTCGCTTCCTTTTGGGTCTGCTGGAAAGCCGTAGTCGGAAATTCTTGTCCGAAGCGGTAGACGGTGGTGAAAGGCATCTTACTGGCCTTCATCACGCTTCACTGGTGATTCTCCATGTGATCGTGCGACAATTGTGGCATAAATAGGCTCAACAGCACAAAATTTTCATTTTTATTTGTCGTTGTCCACGCCGGCTTTCACAGCCGATTTACTGCCTCACAAACCCGCCATGGTGTGTTTATCCAACAGGAATGCGCAGCGGACTGCAAAGACTGTCCGCGTCGACACAGTCTCGTAGATCTTTCCCCTTGACTGTCGAAGCAATTCATGGCTTCCACGCTTGAAGCTCCACAGCCGCAATATCGAAGACACTTGAAACTTGCCCGCTCTGCCCTTGTGTCATTCGCGCAACGACCTATATCATTGACACGCCTGCAGACGCCGTTCAACCACGAGCATTCATTTCTCACCATGCCACCAGTGGACAACGATTTATGTTCGTGATCCCACCCTGGCCCTTAGACTATCACTGTTGCTCTCCTTGTGCCCACTGCGCGAGTTAAGCCTCAGTACACGTGCAAGCAAGCAGGCCCCCAAGCGTCAGTGACAGTGCCGACTTGCATGAACATTGTCCCATATTTTTATCTATAGAGAGTTAGACAAACTATTACGAATATTTGGAATTACAAAAAAAAGCCTGAAACATCCCATTGATTGGCTATTACAACATCAGTGGTCGCGTATATATGTTGTCGAGCATTGCATTGTTAAAATTCTTTACATTGCAGTCTTCATAGGTATCATCCGCAACAACAGCTACTTATAACTGTTCTCCAGGTTTGACTCGAGAAGATGGAGACGAAACACAAAAGTTTCCCTACATCTACGAAGAGTGTCGTCGACATTTCTATGGACTCAGCAGTTGGTACTGCAGTGCATCGTAGGCTTTAGACAGGTGTTTTTCGCTAATGCTGTGGCCTGAAAACGTGCTAGAATCATTTTTTCAGCTAGAAGACGAAGCTCCCGCGCCATGTAGCGGTAGAAAAGATCACGTGTGATAATTTTTGTCGCCGCATTAAACCATCACTGATTGGTGTTGCAGGTTGCCTGCGCCACCAGTCACTCCCCACTCGGTTGCTTCGCGAAAGCGTTGTAATCTCAGTTGGTACCATGAAGTTTTATGCACTTTGCCAGTGCGCGTCGTGTGCTCACGTAAACAATTAGATAACTTGGGTGCATTCATAAGGCCTATCACCTTGACTTCTTATATCAGTTGCTAAGGTGTTCTGCTGCTGAGCCCAAGGGCACAGGTTAGATTCCCGGCCGCTGCGGCCGCGTTATGATGGAGGGGAAAAAAAGGCGCCCGTTTGTTGAGGTTTCGGCGCACGTTAAACAACCCCAGGTAGTCAAAAGTAATCCAGAGCCCGTCACTACTCCTACGCCTCATAACGTATGTGTAGCTTCAACGCGTTAAGCACCCAAAAACTTCAATTTGAATTCGAAGTTTTTTTACCTCGTTTACCGAAGCTTTGTAAGCAGTCTTGCAACAGAGCGCCGTCTCGTGTACTCGTATGCGTCTATGAAATTTTTCGTGCTGTACCCAATGATGAATTACCAACTCGTCCTAGCTTATACCCCAGTACCTTGCCCGCAACTCGGGATTATCAGCGAAAAGTAAACTAAATGTGCAAGCATTATTTACTCAGTGATGGATTATCGGTAAAGTGCGCTTCGATTCAGGTTGAAACTCACAACACATTTTTTATATATAAGATGCAGAAAGTGTGCTTGTTTTTATTTGAACATGTTTCTTCTTTCTACGGTGCTCAACTTGGAAGGCATAAAGTTGCGCTAATGAATGAAATATTTCGCTTATGAGCTCGACGCGCAAACAGGGCTAGCAACGACTAGCGGACGTTCAAACGTCTGCGACGGCGTGAGCACCAAGAAGATTCAACAAAACGTTCTCTGGACAACAAGCAAAGTGCGCGAAATCTGAGCATTTTCGTGCCTAATTAGCCTCGACAGCTCGACATTTTCGGGAGCGCGCGCAACATGTTGCAGCGATACTGACGGGTTTGCGAAGCGGGTTTTTGTTCCTTTTCTTTTTTTCGCGGCGTTCACAGAGTTTTCAGAGTGAAATAAGGATTTTTTAATTCATTTGAAGTGAAAAAAAATTAAATTTTATCCACGACTTTTGTCTTTCACACATACGCGGCACTCCTGCCCGCACGCGGGCATGAGATCACTGAGCAGACAAATGCAGGAAGCACGGGGAAACTTTTCAAAGTGCTACGAGTTGTGCCGCGCCTCCGCCAGATGGTGCCACGGGTCCCGCGACCGAGAGAAGACGCAGTGAAACATCCCCCTCGCGAGGGGCACGATCAAATGCAGAGCATTTCCTGGGGCGCACGACGTTAAGTAGTTTGCGTTACGTTAATGTTGTTGCACTTGTGGCAACTGCTGACGAGAGAGAGCGCTCGTCAGCAGTAATTTGAATAAGTCAACGATATAAGGCGCGTTCGTAGCGTGCTATTCTGTGTCGGCTTTGTGGCGCAGTGGGTAGAGCACCATGTACATTGCGTTCCGCCCGCAGGGTCGAGGGATCGAAACCGGGCACCGGATAGTATTTTTTTTTTATATAGTAGGGAGGGGTGCGCACTACGGACGTCAACGCCGGTGACATCGTGAGTTACTGAAATGCTCTGCATTTAAAAGACCTTCGAGACTATTCTCTGCTTAGAGCCATTAATATAGCGGGAGAACATGATGACCCGCCCGCGATTGGTGCGTTCATACGCTCGCAAGCACTCACTCCTACCCCTCCCACATCGGCCCCTCCTCCCAGCGGAAGGAACGGACGACGTATATTGTTCCTCCCGATGAGACAGAGCGTGAACGCGACCCACGGTCCGCTGGGTGCCAAGTCACCGACGCCCAGGATGGCAAGGATCCCGACGCCAGTCCTGGACGGCGCGTCAATGTCGCCGTTATTGATCTGCCACCCAGCGCCGATGACTTGAGGCGCCGGAGGTAGCACACGCCGCTGTCACTTCTGCTCGGCGGGTCGTGACGACGACGGGGATGACGTGGCGCATACGTACGAGCGCACGCATTCCGAAGGCATCTGACGAAGAGTTCACTCTGGGCACCTTCTAAGCGTCACTTCAAGCGGACAGAAAGCTGAACGTAAACTTAGTGCCGTATTCTACATTTATGACTAGTGCACAGAACAGTGATCGATTGTACGAACCCCGTGCCTCGACTGAAAAGAGGCACTGAATTGGAGAACCTGCTACGGCTGCAGCAGATGGTTTCCAATATACAGAGTTCCTCCTGGTAGGGCCGGCGTGTCAAACATTGACATGTGATCAGCCAGGTATAGGTGACGGTTATGCTTTTACGTACTGGCTTACAACATTGACAGTGTAACAGGCTGACTTTTGTTACTTGCTTTTTATTGAATTATGATTCTGTGAACAGTTGCATTTTGATGTTAGTTGCGTCTTGTTTGAAAATGTTGCTGTGCCTTATTGATGTGTTTTTGCATCTTGTACACTGTTCGTCAGTGCCCGCTCCCCTCTGCAGTGCTGTAAAGCCCTGACGGTACAATAAATGAATGAATGAACGAACCTGCCGACGAAAAGTTCAACATTCCAGCGATGGAGCGTGATAACCAACTCCTGAGATGTCAATAAACGCCGAAATTACCCAGGTTATTATGGTAAACTGTGGTTTATAACGTTTGAGAAAGTCAAAGAAAGTCAACAGGACTATCAGTCGTTTGGTGCGCGTCTACATTTTTTGCCCACCGACAAACGTTCCAACAAGTGGAGGGAAGGCCGCGAGCAGACGTCCCAGCCCTTAACAGACAGAGATTCGCAACTGGCACTGGAGAACCTCCTTTTACTTCGGCTCGCGATTTGTAATGGTCCACCGGAGCATTAGCGAGATTTATTGATTGATTGATTATGAGGTTTAACCCACCGGCGCTACACAGGCAATTAGGCGCGCTGTAGTGGAGAGCTCCGGATTAATTTTGACCACCTGGGGATCCTGAACGTGCGCCGAAATCTCGAACACACGGGCTTTTATGCTTTTAGCCTCCATCGGAAAGGCGGCCGTCTCGGCGGGGAATAAAACGGGCGTCCTTGAGCTGAGCAATTAGAGAGATTTAGCATTGCGGCTAGCATACACTATGCCGGGACCCGAATAAGTATGTTCTGATACCCGCCGCGGTGGCCCAGTGGCTAAGGCGTTGCGCTGCTGAGCACGAGGTCGCGGGTTCGATTCCCGGCCGCGGTGGCCGCTTTTCTGATGGAGGCGAAAAGCAAAAACGCCCGTGTGTACGAGATTTCGGCGCACGTTAAAGATCCCCAGGTGGTTAAAATTTATACGGAGCCCTCCACTATGGCGCGCCTCATCGCCTGCGTTGCGTTGGCGCGTTAAAACCCTACAATCAATCATCAATCAATGTTCTGATTCATTCCAGGGACGGGAAGCCCGCTTCACTGTCCCGACGCGCGAATGCGCAGTCAAGTCCCGGTATCTGGTATCTGCCGCCGCTGTTGTAGCGTACGCTAGCCGCAATGCTAAAACTATAAACTCGATCCCATTACGCGGTTCTACTATAAGAGCAGACCTAGCAGGTTCCGAATAGGATGCTATGTCGCCGGATATCAAAGAGGCCCTTTCTTTTTGTCGCTTCACCCGTGCGCCCTGCTGTTCAGCGCTCTTTGTTCTGCTTTTAAAGGCACCCTGAAACACTTTCTTCACCTGTTTTTTGAAATCTTAAATGCTTGCAGAACCCAACACACCCAGTACTTAGATTAGAGGGTTGCAAACTACCTCAGCCAAACATTACTGCTCTATCTACGCCCATCAGATAACTTGTAAGCTCGATCAAAAAATGTTTCTGTCTTTTCCGGTCTTGACGTTCTTCAGCGGCTCAAATCACGTCACTAAGCCCGTGTAGTGGCTGTTGGCCGGTTTTCCTTCAGTTGCAGCAACGAACGCTTTCTGATAGCAACTAAAAACAAAGAGCCACAAAAACAAAGCAGGAATTGAAGCTTATCTAGTGTGAGGAGCTAGTCACGCAGTACCGCTACCTGCTGGCGATAACTACAGCTTTCGCAGTGGTTCCACACGCCAAGGAAAGACTGAAAGCACTATTCGAAAGTGTTGCAGGGTCCCTTAAAGCGGCCATGAAGTAAGAATGCAGGCTTGGTTCATTTAATAGCCTTCTTTGTCTCGATAGCAACTATAGCAATTTTATGGCGAACTTGAAAATATACCGCAGATGTTAACCAAAACATACGAAGCAGGCGCGACTCTCAAGCAACTTTTCAGTGATTTCTGTATAACCTTACGGAAACGTAATTGCAGGATTGCGGGCCACCAACCTCGGCAGCCATCAATGAACTTCCCACGGCGATTGCAGTGGGGCTTCATTTGGATGTATCACTTGAATGCTAACGAAGTGTTAACACACTGGTAACTGCGTTTCCAGGGCTAGCACATATTGCGCCACTGCAGCCTGAAATTTGAAAGTTTTCTCATGTTTATTGCCTTTTTGGGCCGAACAAATGCCTTTCCTGGCTGAAATAGAGCTGGATGAGTAACGAAAGACTCGTCCTTTCAAATTGAACAACGCTGCATTTTGTCTTGATGGCCCTTCTGAGGTTAAGACGCGCTCTCCGAGGGAAACGCGCGACGGGACCCACCCACACGGCGCAATCTCGTCGTTTCCCGCTGCGCGTGCGAGCATGCGAGAACGGATTGCTCAATCTCCCCTGCTGTCACAGGGAAAACGAAAACAAATGCTCGCCCTTCTCTTCCTTCATTCGGGGCTGTTGTTTTGGTATGCGGCATGTACTAAAGCAAACAAACTCGCGGAAGTTTGTCTTTAAAGCTTTTCCAATGCGTGTAAGATATTCGAATGAAAACAAAAGCCCTGCCACCAATGCTTTCGTCCTGCATGTGGTCTGCCATGTTAAGGTTGTATTCTGGTGTCATATTATTTTCATTCCTGGTTATGCCGCCAACTAAGCAGTATTTTAAAGCAAAGCTTTTTACCTCTACCCCCCAAGGGTTCTTTCGCGACCGTTGGTGTCACCAGAAAACTCCCGCAAAGAAATAAAAGAATTTACTGCCACTGCCGCGAATCGAACCTGGAACTAATAGCCTAACGAAGCGTGAGCCCGATGTCTTGCCGATTAAGCTACGAGCCCACGCGAAGACTGTGAAGACAGGTGGTGTACTCACCAAGCACATCTACGGGTTTACCCCCTGCGTTCTCGCTGAATGCCACGTGAAAGCGTCACGCGACCAGTCACGCCCGTCTAGCGGCCCTGTGCGCACCTTTTGTAACTGTGAGCTAACAGTTACAAAAATTAAAGGAAGCTCACACCATTGCATAGCATCTCACTTTTTGTACGCCAGTGTGCTAAAGCCTGTGGCCTTCAATGTTCACGTAAACAATCACAGCTCCTTGTCGTCCGCCCTCACGCCAAACCAAGGAATACATTGAAATACTCCTTGATAGCCAGGCCATCACTCCAAGCCCCAGCATCAAGATCCTGGGCCTACATCTCGAGGCTAACACCAAGAGTGACGACTCCTTGCAGCGCCTCAAAAACAGCATTATTCAAACCATACACATGATCAGGCGAGTTGCCACCAAGAGGCGAGGCCTAAATGAATCCGGTACCTTTGGATTAATTCAAAGGTACCGGATGAAGCTTTCGTCTTCTCGAGAGTTACTTACGTCAACTCCCTGTCTTCTTCTCGACAAGGAAGACATAGAGATGCTTTATATAATAATTAGAAAGGCGGTCGAGCAGGCCACTGGTCAGCTCATGAGTGCGTCCCCACAGAGGCTGCTAGCACGGGGCTCCACAACATGGTGGAAGAGCTGATAGAAGGCCATCCTTCTAACCCGAAGGTCCGACTCAGAACTGCGATCGGTAACCGCATGATTCACCAGATTGGCTGGGCAGCCCAGAATGTCACTCCGCTTGACGCACTCCCAGACTCTTTGCGACTAAAACTAAAGATGCTCCCTTTGCTTAGAAATATGAACCTCTCATATGACGAGGGTCACCGAAAAGTACGGGCTCAAGCGCTAAACACCAACCTCGGTGTGGATCATGCAGTTATCTACACAGACGCCTCCAAAACTCGAGAGCAGCAATACGCCATCATCGTGGCTACCTCCAGAACCAACCTCCTTGCGTGTACCTCGCTTAGGAACCACGAAATGACGGCAGCAGAAGAGGCACCCATCACCTTGACTTCCGCTCAACCAGGGGTTCGGAGGGTAGTCATCGATTCCCAGCAAGCCTACTGGAATTACCAGTAGGGTTGGGTGTCCTGACCTGCACTGCGCGTGCTAAAAACCCACTCCCCAAACGGTTCTATTCAGGTCATCTGGACACTCCCTCGCGCTTCAATGGAGGCCAACAAATACGCCCACCCAACAGGCTTGCGCTTTTACCTCCCGTGCTATGGAGCTGCACGAGGACAGTCACCCGCTTGTCACGTTCAGGGAGATAACCCAGCATTATCGCCTTCTGAGACAGACCGTACCTTCGCCTTACCCTGACCTTTCCAGAGAACAACAAACTACCCTACGGCTCATACAATCCGGGCTCCTTCCCACAGCCTACGCGTCTTCACTTAATGTATCCGAATCGCTACGACGCTGAATGTAAATTTTGCTCCGAAGTACGAACACTCCACCCTGTAATCGGGGTGTGCGACTTAAGCCCTGAGCACCCTCCACTCTTTCCGTCAACTACCCAACAAGAGCAATGGGAGATGCTGCTCTCCAGACCCTCTCTACCTACCCAGCTTCAGCGGGTGGACAGAACACGGGCCGCGCGGTCTTCATATCGGCCCCACAGAAGAAGGAATCACTCCCTAAGGCTCCACTCTGGGCCATTCAGAAATCAGAACAGAAGTATTTCTTCCTCCTCCATCTTCTCTGCCGCAAATCTCGTCGCCTCCGTCCGTGGCGCAGAGACGGAGAAGACAGATCGTCTGACACCGGGTTGGAAGTTACTTTAATTTTATAAAAAATGTTTGCACTCTTGTGCTACACCAATACAACTCAACCAAACACCGTTCATGCTTCATGCATTCATTTACACTTAACAAGAATATCTCTTTGAAGTAATAAATGGTGTGGTTAAGTGCATTTAACTTCTCTCTGGTTTTGCTATTTGTAGAGCTATGTGAGTGAATTTAATTAAAGTCGCATGGGTAATCATTATGGGAGCCGTTGACAGCTTTGCTTTCCAACCACATTCACGGGGTGGATTGGCGCGATTTTTTTGTCTTGGCTTTAAGCGCGCAGAACACCGATAAGCATAACCAAGTTTGCCTGTTCACTCTTTAAACAATCGCAATCTTATTCACAGCTTGACTTGCTCGCGTGAATGATACCTAGAGCGAAACGGGTTTTGTTGCAATGGAACAAAAAACGCATCATACTCCTATGCACCGCTACGTCGTCTGTACATATATAGAAAACGAAAAGAAGCACGAGCATGAACCTTCTGCCGACGTTGCGACTGTTTGTCTTAAGCAGAGAAGCAAACGCGTGCACGAAACTGAGGCCGCTACTAATTTTAATTTTTAAAAGCGGATTCCCATGCGGTCACTATCGTCGCAATTTCTTCCGCCTGTGTCGTGTGCAGAAATACGTCGCAAACGAAAATGTCAAAACACCTTTATTTTTTTTCTTTCCTTTCATTCTGGTCACGCATATGTTAGAACATTTTAAAGTTATCTATAGTTTTAAATATTTATTAGTTGATGCGCGAGGCACGTTGATTTAGACAAAATCTCTCACCTGCGCTTTTCACATAAGCAGTCGTTGCACATGGTCTACATAGCAAAAGGATAACAATGCGAGGGATGTGTACATTACTTAGGCATTTCTATCTTGCTCGTTGCGAGCAAACATTGTGTGTGTTGCGAAACGGAGTGTCGGAAATGCGTGGGCGTTTGCGATTCCTATAGAGATCATGGCGCGTTTCGACACCGAAAAGAAAAGATCCTGTATTCACCTTTCCGCGACAAATAGCACCACAAACTCGGCAGGTAAGTGCCCGACTGTGATGTGCAAACAAAGAGTTAAGCGATTTTGCTCGTGTATACTTAATACTCTTGCAAAAGCGCATTTTTTTAGGAGAACGCGCGAGATCTGGAGGGAGCGTCCAAGGTTCCAGGAATAAACGACGCTAGAAATGTGGCACTCAGCGCTAGCAGGCGGTTTCAGTACAAGCGACTCGTGCATTGAACTATAGTTTATGCGCGCTGAAGAATGGCTGTAAAGTAGCAAGGGGACGGATTGAATTTTATGCCACCCAGCGAGCATTGCAGAAGTGTGATATCGCGCAGAAAACCCGCCCGCCTCGCTGTGATCTCGATGCGTAGAGATTCTATTACTGCAGCCTAGAAGCAAAATATCTGAACGGGTTGCTTGAGAAATCCTTCAAGCGGGGACCTAAGGACCCCTGCACCTGTTTTTCAGTGCGTTTGTCTCTTTCGAAGCCGCTCGGCAGCAGAGTGACCGTAGGGGAAGAGACTAAGAAAAACGATGCGTAGAGGTTCACAAAAGTAGGTGCGCCAGCCCGAACGGCTCCAACCAACAAACAGCTTTTTACAAAGCGAAGCTTTCTATGCCATTCTGCTGCCGTTATTTGTTACTCCATAAACAACTGCAGGAAAGCCAACTTACACAAAGAACGCCTCAAGAAAACAACCGTTCCTGTGGTGGGAATCGAAGCTGGGTCCATGGCGTTATGAAGCCGACATCTATCCGACTGCGCCCTTCCGACGCGGTGGAAGGAACTTGAATTTCGTACTTCGACTCACGCTAGATGGGAGAAAACTTTGTGTTTCGACGATGTGTCTCTTAAGAAAGGGGCTTTGGTTTGTTCAGCAAGGGAACGTATATTAAAAAATAGCATTATATGCATGTGCGAAAAATTGACGGTAAAAGATGAAGTAAAAATGTAATGCCATACCAGGAACAAGACGTGCAGCCGTTTTTATCCATAAAGAAAACGAAACAAAAGCCAGCGCAATCAAAGGTGACTAAATATCACACCCAAGAGTCTTGTCTAGAATTGCTATCTCAAGGTTCACTAGGGCCTCAGAAGTGGAGCTGACACAGGCTTCGCCCTTCGTGAGGATCAAGTATACGCCTCAAAAATTTCTTTCGTGCGTGCATCCTTGCAACGCCCGGCCAATTAACACAGCAGGCCGTGGCGTACATTTGCAGGTATTGCAGTGGATGGCCGATCGAGTTCCTGCCGCTAAAACTGCGCATGCCCCGCAGGCGTGTACCGTCAGTCTATCATCGATGCATCCGCCCGGTTGGCCAACGTGAGATCGCCCGCAACCCAGAGGGGTTTATCAACCGCACAAGCGCTGTCCTAATGCACACATTAGCCCAAGGTTTTGGAGGAAAAGGTTTTGGACAACGCAGGTTGAACGCGCTTGTACACCAAATGAGACAGGACGAGTTCACAGATTCCTAGCGTTAAAACGCTTTACGGTATAGCGAGCACTGACGGAATGGATGTTCAGTTCCAAGAATAGTTGAACAGGGAGAATACGGAGAAACTGGAAAGATATAACCACGGCGAATGATTCGATTTTATTAGTGATGCTGTCAGAACAAACATTGGGGATCAAAAATTCCAGAAGCCCTAAAACATCGGTCAGTATTCTCCTTGACACTTGTTTTAAACTCAGATGGTGTTGTTTTGCAAAAGTTTGAAGAAGCGTGGTAAGGTGCACACCAACTGTTTCCGCCTGTTCGTCGGTTAAAATCATCAGAAAAACAATGCGGTGCTCGTGTCTTAGTCCCACCGTCGTTGAGGCTGTGCTTGTTTCTTTCTGCAGATAGCCTGTGGATATGCTTCACCCCAACGCAGCTCAATGACCGACCAATGCGATAAAAAACACAAATCGAAGCGATGACAACGACATTAGATTATTATTGGGCTCCAAAATTGTGGTCTGGGTAGTGGTGTTCAGCTATGCAGTCACGACTCTTGGCAATTGCGTGTTGTCTAAATGTAACTTTACCACGCAGGTGGCACTTTTTATCCTAATTGTATGTCAAGCCACGTTATTCGTCCAGTTCGCTCGCCTTGACGCAGCGATGGTCATTTCGGTGCGTTGCGGCAAAGTATAACCGCGAAAGTGGATAGAGTGAGGACAGTTGAATCAAATACTGTTCAGCCTGCGTGCACCGCGCTGCATTTACGATTGCGATTATGGCTGACCATAGCTAATGCTCTACCCCACGATTCTTGGTTGAGAAAATCTCGCGACAAACGACCTTTCATTTTTTGCTTGCTCCGGGAAAATGACCGTCGCCGTCAGTGCCCAGCTTTCTGCCCCGGCAAGTGACGTCAGGATGCTGATGTCCTTGGTCCCCTTCCACAGACGCCACCTCGTGCTTCGCAGCAAATGTATATATATATATATATATATATATATATATATATATATATATATATATATATATATATATATATATATATATATTTTTTTCTCCACTTTCTTATTTTCTAAATTCTGTATCTTGAGCCACTACATCCTCCCCTTTGCTTTCCGAGGTCTTCTTGACTGCCAATTCTTATTTCTGTCTTATTTTCAACGAGCCCCTCATTTCCTATTCTGATTCGCTACATGCATAGCGAGGGCCACTGTTCTGGCAGTCTTGGTGCCATAGGTAGCTTAAGAGGGTTCAACGCTGGTCGACCACTCTCGACATGTCGTAGACGCTCGAGTTACGGCCCGGGGGTTAAAAAGAAGGTCTCCTTCACCCCGAGTAGTCCGAGTGGCGCTGGCTACCACCTCCAAGCGCAGGAAACGAAAACACCTAAATAAAAATACCCCAGAAAGTGGAGGCTAAAGTAGCCCCGCCGGTAGCGTAGTGGTTATCGCACCAGACCGGTATTCTGAAGGTCGTGGGTTCGGATCCCACCTGGCGGGCATTTTCTCCACTTTCTTATTTTCCAAATTCTGTATCTTAAGCTACTACATCCTCTCCTTTGCTTTCCGAGGTCTTCTTGACTGCCAATTCTTATTTCTGTCTTATTTTCAGCGAGCCCCTCATTTCCTATTCTGATTCGCTATATATATATATTGTCACGTGCCAGTCTGTGGGATGAGAGCATTATTAAGTAGGACAGACATGCTAATCCCCCGCGTGGGTACGTGCCGTGTGATGGGCACAGCAGAGGACGACGAAGGAGCGCGTTAGCTAGCGGCTCGTGTGCTCGGTTCGTGGTCGCCATATTGCTAGCCACCAACCGGTGCTCTGTGTGTTTCCTCTGGCAAGTTAGGCACCTCGCCTAATAAATACTTTGCCCCTGCGTCTTCGCCAAGACAACTTCTCTGCGCCCCTGTTTGACAGGACGCAACACTGGTGGAGGGTGCTTCCGATGCCCCGTACGCCCCCGGACGTTAGCCCCGAGAGACATTCGCCCGTCCACACTCCGGTTCATCGGTGTAGCCGCCGGAAACTCGGCCTTCCTCCAGAACAGGGCCCTCTCTTGGAGTCTACATCAAGAAGGCACGCTTCTCAGCCAGAGGTAATGGCGCAGGCAATGCCTACTACGGTGACTTTTCAGCAGCCGCGCGAACCCGCCCACTTCCAAGGAGAGGATTACGAAGACGTTGAGGACTGGCTTGAACAGTTCGAGCGTGTGGCTGCATTCAACCAGTGGAGTGCCACCCAAAAGCTTCAGCAAGCATATTTTGCTCTTGAGGACGGTGCACGAACGTGGTTCGAGAATTGGGAAGCAAGCCTGCGCACTTGGGAGGACTTTCGTCGACGTCGGGCGTCCGCCAAACCCAGTTGGTCAAACACCGAATAATTACTGCCGCAAATGAAAGACCGGTTCGGCAGAACCCCTACCGAGTGTCCGCGAAAGAACGCGATGCGATAAGGCAGCAGGTGGACCAGATGCTAGACGACGACGTCATTCAGCCATCGACAAGCCCCTGGGCGTCACCCGTCGTCATGGTCAAAAAGAAGGATGGCAGCTTGAGATTCTGCGTCGATTATCGCAAACTGAACCAAGTCACCAAAAAAGACGTATATCCTCTGCCGAGAATAGACGACTCACTCGATCGATTACGACATGCCCGCTACTATATATATATATATATATATATATATATATATATATATATATATATATATATATATATATATATATATACACAAAAATGGTTTCGACCACGGTAAAAAAAGAGAACAGATTTAATAACGTTTCGGCCGAGGGACCGGCCTTCGTCAGATCTATATATATATATATATATATATATAGGCCCTGAGGAAAGCAAGTTCTCTGTGCTGAAACGTAGGCCACAATCGTGCTTTTACCTTGTCCGAAGTTTTTCTTCTCTTATATATATATATATATATATATATATATATATATATATATATATATATATATATATATATATATAGGTAACGACACGACTACTGGACTAATATTCACTCTCATGTCGTTTGAGGTAAGCGGCTATTTCACGTATCCCGCAATAACGTGGTCTGGACTGGCGCACATGCGCAAGAACATCGCAAGATGCGCAAGAATCTCCTGCCACACAGAAGAGGCAGGAGATTCATGACAAAGTTGCGGTAGCAGACCAAGTCAAATACAGAATTGTTTTTAAGTTTCGGGTTCCGTACTGGATCCTTGCTCACAATGAACAAACATCCTGTATGGGTCCCGTATGAAAATAGATGCCGCATTAGTCCCGAAACGCCACAAATTCTGCATTTGATTAGGTCAGTGACCGAAACTTTGCTATAAACTCCCAACCTGACCAGACGGACTTCGGTCGAACCGTTGACTAAGAGGAAGTCCAGAGAGCCCGCCGTCCTCACCTGGTCTCCGTGGAGTCCGGCGTGGCCCTGGACAGCGGCCTGGAGCGGGAGGCCGAGGAGTCGTAGCTGTCCTCGCCCTCGCCGGGCGCCAATGGCGAGCCCCCGGGCCGCTCATCCTCTTCGCTCAGGCCGTTCTCCAGGATGAGCGGGAACACGGAGGCCCTGCTGCTAGGCTTCGTCGCCGGCTCCATGAGCAGCAGCGAGCGGCGCGACGACGGCGCCGACGAGGGCAGCGCGGGGCAGAGCACGGCGCCGCCCGCACCGCCGCCGCCGTTGATGGTGGCCCCGCTGGCCGTGCGCAGCAGCATGCACTTCTCGGACGCCCGGCGCGGCAGGGAACGCCGGGTCACCAGAACCGAGGAGGCGCCCAGGCCGTCGGGCGCGGAGAAACGACGGATCAGCTTGGGCCGACTGGGAGTGCCGTTGGCCGTGGACACGCGCCGGCAGACCTCGCGCCGGACCTGCAGTGGCGGGAGTGGGCACCAGCTTTGCAACGGTCGCTTCGTGACAGTCTGGTCATGCATGACCGCTACTAAATATAAGTATTTGGGAGAAATTTTATTGAATAGTCTAAGCTGAAATTCGCACGTTAATTCAATTCAATTCAATTCTTTAGTTTCCCAGAGGTTCCTGAGAAGCTTCCTGGGCTAAAAGCTGTTTCACACCGCTTGACGGTGCCCGAAGCCATTACAAGACAGCAACGGCGGAGCAGCACGTACAGAAAAAAAAAAAAAATACGAGCGATATAAGAATGAAGACCAGAGAGAAAATACAGGGTGTACAACTTCATAACTAACGGAATTAACTTCGATACTGGAATAAATACACACCTATTGTACGAGAAACACAGTTAACCACATAGTTAATTAAATAAACACTCTTCAAACTGCTACTAAAAAAATCTAAATGACACGAAATATATCATAACATTAAACATATCAAACAAGCTATACACGCGAGCCGAGCAACATCAATTTACATGCTTACAAAACATTGTCGCATATCTTAGAATGTTAAGAAAGTGTAACTGTTTAATGTAAACGGCAGATTATGATGGAGCATCTGAAATTTGTAATTGGTTCGAAACCGGGCTACAAACCACTCATCTGTGCTTCGTGTAGCAACACATTTGATATTGGGCGTCAAAGAGGCAGTTTCTGCCAGAAAACATTTGTGCGTACTGGATGAAAAACAAAACATGCGCAGTATTCGGAAGTTCTACATGTTTTCAAATATAACAATATTATACAAGGGAAACAAGGTACGCGTTGAGGTCAGATAACCAACGTCAGCAACGTTGCGAATGATTTTCTTTTGCAAGTTTATAACTTTTTCGATGTTTTCCTTCGTAGTAGTCAACCATACCAAACTGCAATAATTAAGATGCGAAGCAAATAAAGCATGATAAATGCTGAGTTTTGCGTACAGTGGAATTAAAGATCGGCAGCGCGACAGAGCACCAGCGGCTGCGGATACTAATGTTCCTCCCTCTGGCTTTCGTAAATTATGTCTATTTCGGCATAAGCTTTGAGACGCGCCAACTAATGTAAAATTACTTGCATATACAACGAAACTTAGGCATAAACTGGAATATGCTTGCGCTGTTTGGGACCCTCACACAACAAAGAATATTGACTTAGAAAAAACTCAAAGAAGAGCTACTCGGTTTGTTTATTATAAATTTCGTCGCGCTGATTCTGTTCCCAAGGTGATGAGCAACAACGGAATTCAATAGCTAGAAACCAGAAGACCGTTTCTCTACCTTAATTTGTTCTATTTAGTTTATCCCCGCAAACATGCTTTACACTGGAGTACCATCTTGAAACCCCTTCTAGTCTCCGTACTCGTCAATCCCATTCTCTCACATTAGCCCCAATGTTCGCTTTTACCTATCAGTTTATATTTTCCTTTTCCCTCCGCAAAGTTATAAATTTGAACACAACACCGGAACATTTTCTTACCTTTCTCGGTTTAATTCAAGCAAACGTTTAGTTGTACCTGGCGACCTCTGTTTTGTACTGCCTCTTGTTGTTTCTGCTTTTGCTGTTTGTATTATTGCCTCATTAATATTGTAACCACCTTATGCCCCTCCTGCTTGGGCCTCCATGGCCTGCAGTGGGGTCTAAATTAATAAATAAAGGAGTAAAAAAATCAGAGCCACTTCGCCCCGGGAAGAGGTCAGTCAGGCGAAGTGAGCTCTCTGGTAGGATTTGCTGTGTTGGGGTTTATGGATATTGTAGATTTGCCTTCCCGAACTGCAAGGACGTCACAGACTGAGGACACTAATGATTTGTGGGCACAGAAAATGACTAAGGACATCCTTAGTAGGGCTAAGAAAGGACACAAAAGTAGTAGGGCGCGAACTTACACTGTTTATTAGCAAAAACTAGCGTCGTACATTTAAAGTAACATTAGTAGTCTTTGCCAATAAACACAGTTAAGTGTAGCGCCTCTTTCTTGTGAGCCGTTTTTAGCGGTACTAGTCATGTTCTTAGACCGCAACCAACAGGCCCAGCACCAAGTTCTCCAGAGACATTGCTGTCTAGTGCGTGGCAAAGTTTTCCGCCCAAGAGCGCGAGGCATAGCAGAATGAATGTCAGGGAGAGAGAGACGCCGCGCGTGACCGTGGCTATACGCGACTCCGGAAAGGGACATCTACGGTGGAGAGTGGTATAAAATGGGGCTATAACTATGCTCGCCACGTAGATGACCATGCTGCGCAGTGTGGGAAATACAGCTTACAAAGCGCGAGCGTAAACAGATACCCTTGAGGTACGCGTAACCTTTTAGCATACATGCAATACTGGATGCACTCCAAGCCGTCATATATAAACATATGGAGGCCCTAAGAATTATTTATTTTTATAATTTTTTCCTTACGCTCAAGCGTTTTGTACGCGTGGTCTGAAGCCCGAAATGATATGCTGGATCCAAGCCATGGAGAACTTCGTTCTAAAAGCGTTGTAGAGATTTCCTTCGAAGAGCTTTTTAAGCCTGTGCATCGCGGTAAGTTTGTGCGTGGTCCCGTTTAATGTGGAGGAGTAGCGCAACTCATACTTCACATGTAAATTTTGCGTAGCCGATCGAGCAACACAATCAATATATTGCCCGCGTTCTGCGTCGTCCCTTGATTCTTGCCTAGTGCCTAATTTTCGGCTGACTTTCTGACGCACGCACTCACCTATGGCACTCTCCTGCCCGCCACCAGTTCACGCTTCTCATTCCTTTAATTGTGAAGCAACAATTACTCGCTGGCTGCAACGAACTTGTAGATCGTAAAATACGCGCTCACTACGCTGTTAGGTTGCTGGCGCTTCCCACAGTTTTCTGAGGTTTGGTTGAACTGAGAAGCGGCTTTCGCTCCACGTTTCCCGACTGTGGAGATATGAGCAATTCACCAGCGCGCGTGTTTACTGTGGCTGCAGGAACGTGGTAACAGAAGTGTCTTGCCCGTATTAAAAAAAACCCGCTTACCCAGGTAAGCGAAGCGGTTTCTCAGTGACCTCACGGCTGCTGGCGAGCCAGTTTTAAACAACTTTTCTTTGTCATCTCGCATTTGAGTAGCCATCTAGTGTGGCTAATTAACGGCCGCTGAACAGAACACCGGCGCCATCGCAAATGCCCCGTGAGTTCGCGTGTCCGCGGAGCGCGCGTGTATCTGTGCGAGGTAATGGCGGCGGGTGTCGACAAATGGCGGCGAGTTTTCTGGGGAAGCTAGGGTAATATTAGCAACGAAAAGTTGCAATTACCTCACGCAGCCTTTCCCGCAAAGGATTTGAAGTACATCAGCTGCTTGCCGCAAATCACGGATGGAGCCTGGCTGCGTGCTTGTCTCATGGCCCTTTACGAATGGCAACTAAAAGTGGAGTGCACGGCTCACTTTAGGTCACTTCATTTAAAGAAGAGGAAAAAAAAATCTTTTAAGTAGCAACACGAGGTTTAAATTAAAATCTAGTGAGGCCGTGTCGGAAATTTTCCGAAGTACGCAAACATCCGTCAGCAGGAAGCAAGTTATGAAACAGCGACAAACCGAACAATTGTTTGGACGCCTTGTTGAAGATGGTGGTCCGCAGGTCAAGACGAGAATAGGGCACGTACCTTCCACTATTTCTGGTTGATCTTTGCTCAGGCCAGCATTTTTTTACATATCCATTTTTTTTTTGCGTTTGCGACACAAGATCATCATTAAGAATTTGTAGTGGCTTGCGTACGAACAAGCCGAACTGACGTAATTCTTTCTGTTCTTTGTGGTCACTTGTTTAATTCATTTTGGGGGGGATCCTGCTGCAACTTCTGTCGCGATTTATCAGCAACACCCCATGCAGTGCTTGCTCCAAAGCAGACCTTCTGTACGGCAGAGGGATTCCAAAGAAATTTCCGGTAGGGGAACTCGGGTTTAGTTGCTGTGGTTTCTCCCTCACGAGGTTCGAAAGGACGTAACCTTTGTCAAACAAGGATTCGTACCTATCCACGAAGCAAAATCTCCTAAGCAAACTTTTACTACATCAATAATACGAACTCGCTAGAAACAATCTCTCGACAAGCAAAATATTCTACTGCGTGCGGATGCAGTTGCAAAGACCGATCGCGGCGACGAGCCGGTTATTTCAGCCCTGCTTCTGTGCAGCATGGCGGGTGGGAAGATGTCGTGTGCAGTTTCTGTTGTTGTTGCTACTGCTGTTGTTGTCGTCGCTGTTGATGTTGTTTGGTCACTGAATGCACACCTTCTACGAAGCCCCATTTCGCCGCCACTATTCACCTGCGCGCGCACGCACGAGACACCGAGTTCGGAGCGGGCGAGAAAGTTGCCGGCACGCGTGAGCCCTGCCCTTAATGCCTCCCACGGCGACGTAGTCGGCGGAGAACCGACAGCAGATGACCCAGCGTCCGCCGCTTCCCCGAGCGCTGGATGCTGCAGCAGCGCGCTTCCCCGAGGCACGTAATTCCACCGTCGCAGCGAACGTGGTTCTCCGCAATGACCAAGGAGCGCGTCTACCCTCGGCGCCAGCCGCGCTTCCCATGGTACCACGTTCGTACAGGACACGATCTTCGCAAAATTGAGCCCACGAGAGCTTATCGACGTTAAAGGAAACCGCCTGGCTACATCTATTCTGAGATTCCGGGACCGCTGCCCACCGCCATCCCAGAGCGTTGGATTTCCGTGCGGAACCATTCCCTGCAGATTTGACAACTCCCGCATGGTAGACAAAGCTCTCAAAAGCTCACGGGCCGCTTCCCATCGGCTAGTTAAATTCGAACACCTACGGTAACGTGCTCACCTGCATGTGCACCAAAGACTAAGTGCTACTGAGGAAGCGCATGTCTTATATGATCGCCATTTTTGAAATCACATTGAGAAGCCCCCAAATGTCAACTGAAATAGGCGCCAATGCTCACTTTGAACGGCAGGAAACAAAAAGCGTTTCTTGGGCTTGTTAATATAGAGAATCTTAATAGGATCGGAGTGCACTGACAACAAGTTTAAACATGCTTCGTACGGCAGGAAGGAAGGTGGTATAGTAGAAAAGGAAGAATTATGTCCACGCTAAAGACGTTACCTTCACGAGTGTCTCTCTCTTTTTCTCTCCATCTGTTTCTTTCTCTCTCTCTCTCCCTCTCTCTCTCTCTCACACAAACGCCACTTTCAATAATGGTCGCCCACACGTGGTTGATGTTTGAGAAGGTGCAGGGTGCAAACATGTGCACACACAGTACAGAATGGTTCCCGCTTTATCAAGACGGCAACCAACACAGACATTTCTGGGGTCAAATCTACCTCGTTTCAATAACCAGCTTTCCTATAAAATAGCATACCATTTCCATGCCGGAAGAAACTTGAACCATGACAACAGCTTTAATAGTTGCAAATGGTTTTGCATTATAAACAGCATTTTCAAGCATTCGTTCAATGGTATTTACTCTCAGGAACTTCTTCAACGTACTTTTTTTGTGTTCAGCCAAACGCAAAAAAGCATCAAAATAAAGCCAATCAATGGGACTCAAGAGAACTCCGAATGCGACCGAGCTTACGCATGTATAGCGTATTTGAAACAGATGCGCTATGCTGGACTCCGTTTGCGCTGGAAACACGTGGAATTCGCTTATTATTATTAATTTAGGGACGAAGCACCTTAGAAACTCTGGCTGTCGGCGTCTCTTGTCCCATGTAGTTACGATACTGAAACACCGGGACGCTGGCTTTCCAACGCCTCGCGCTAGAACGTAACGCGTACCAAAAGAACTTACCGATAGCAATCAATCAACGAATTAATACGAAGCATGGCGTGGCGGGCCTGCTGATTCCATGCTAATTACTAACAAAGCAAATTACTGAATCGTTGTATATAGGGTATGAATATTGTTTTAGCTTTCCTGTCTATTCCGACATCTAGAATCTCTGTTTAGTATGTGATGACGTGCATTGAATTGTCAATTTAAGGGTGGTTGTATGGCCGTTATATCTGATAGATGGCAGCACTAAAAGTAGGCCTGAATACTTCAAGAAATATTTTGTATTACAGTGTTTTTTATGTACTGTGTTTTTTTTTTTGCCGAACGAGATTGTCTTTGAACAGCAAAGAAAGGGCCACGCATTTAGAGGTTAAGACGCCATCACGAAACCAGAAATTTCAATGCAGTAACCGTAATACTGGCTATTCTGCCATTATTTCGTGATAGATTCAAAACCTGTAAAAAAAGAAATGCGTCATTCACAAATTTTCTGCATGGCCTCCGATGTCGTAGAACGCTAGTACTTTGTGAAGGGAGGGTTATGGCGTACATGCCCTGCACCGCGGTGAGCCAGTCACGTTGTTTAATGCTAAATATTGCGCTAAATGGACAAACACAGGAAGGAAGACAGACAATGCTCAACTTACAGCTGTGAGTTTTGCATTGTCTGTCTTCCTTCCTCTGTTTGTCCATTTAACGCAATTTTCCTAATTCATAATGCACCAACTAGCCCAACAGCACATTTGATTGTCTAATGCTGTTCGAGGTTGGCATGAGTCAATTACCGTGCCTCTTAAACGAAGCTATAAGAACAAAATACAAGTTTATTTCATTAAAAAGATTATGTTGTCCCGATAACACTGATACCCACTGCATCGAAAACTTCAAACAAAGCAGATATTGAAGGAGCGATGCCTGTCCAGCCAGTGTCCGGCGACTTTCCTGTGACGTCACGGAATCTTGTTTGTGTGATTGGCGGACGCCACCCTGAGCAACCGCGAACAAATATGGCTGGGAAATTGTAAAGGGGCCTCCAGTTCTGTTTGATCGCACCACTTTTGATACCAACGTGCAGTTAACAGTCCGGTAACTGTGTTACGTGCTGGCTCGTATTACGTCTCTCCTGCCGGCATTACGTCACATTGGCACAACGTTTTAAAGTTTTTCCATACCTCTTTTGTATTTTAGCTTAAAAAACATTCAACGCAGAAATTTGGGCTAGTTGGTGGGACGACTTCGAAATGGTAAAAAGCGCACTAGACGGGGACAGAAAAAGAGACAGTTACACGAGACGAGTGGTAGACATCAACTGGGGCTTTATTGACAAGAAAGGGAAAATACACACAAATGAGGAAAACGCTAAAAAGATACTTAAGGCACAGCCTTCACAGAAAATGGGATTGAAGCTGTAGATAGGCTTTTTATTTTGTGTACAAAGCCACAGACGGAGTGCTCACGCACTCGTCATTTTCCTTGATAATACATGTTTCATGGTCCGAATGGCGAGCATGGCTAGCCCTTTTAAATCTAATACTTGTGCACACAGTCGTTTCAATTGCCTTCCGAAGGTTTTCGGACCAGTTGTCTATCGAGTGCCCCATTGCAAACACGTAACGTGCTCTTCCGAGTGAGTGTTCAACTGCCAGCTGAAAGTTGTCTATCAAAGGCGTTATTTCTTCATGGCCCATTCGAGGTCTGCTTGGGTGAAGACATGTAAGCTGTATAAAACACACACGTGTTGAACATCGCTACTTTTCTTCGATCTCGTGAACGGTGTGCACCTCTTTATAGCGAGGTACCTTCTGCTCCGGCTCATTCAGTGACAATGGCGTAGTCCGAGCATCCCGCAACATTTCATACGGCCAGTTTACACAATGCGCTCATACGGTCCCCCGAGATGACGAATTGGAAAATAGTCTTACAGAGCTGGCGACGTGCACCGAACGCGTGATTTTTAAGGACGAGAATTATTCTTGAACCACCCAAGCAAAAATTTGCCGTCTGTCCATCTGGCATTCAATTCAACTACCGGGCTACAAAACAATTGAACGAATACTTGAACATTCACTTTAGGTGCGCAAAACCATTTGAAACTATTAAAGGTTTTGGCATGGGTTATACCTGTCCACATTATAGCTTGCAATAAAAATATCTAACAACACCGCCAATACCTGCGTTATTTTATTTAAGAATGGTGGTTTATGGTGGATAATGAACAACAAAAAACGACGCGTTAAAAATGGCGTTGAATGAAGACTTGATGAAAGCATGGCCCAAACAAAAAATGTCGGCTTGAGCTTCCCCAAAAAGAACACAAACAACACGTCCGAACAGATGAGGCACGGGATGCATAAGCGCGGGAAAATTGAATTGAATCGAGCAAACATGCATTGCATTCATCATGGGAGGAGAGAGGGACATAGAGATAGAGTAATGGAAGGGTGTGAGGGAAGAGAAGAGGCAAGAGGAGAGGGAGTTCTTGGTAAGTGCGGCACAATAGTACTTTGATTTGACGACATTGCAGTGACGCAGGCAGAAACTCGGCAAACTTTTTTTTATTCTTTTGTTCTCTGCTGTTTGCCTTTCTCAGTAGGCGGGAATTATTAGTTTCTTCACCAGTGGAGCAATAAAATTTACCCTTGTACACTGAGCGCTAAATGCGGGTTTCTTATAAACCCTGTCAATCTACTTGTTAAGTACTGGAAACTGGAAGCAGGAAAATTGATACAAAGCTTCTCCTCTACTGTAGGTTACTTTGCTTCGAGCCCGGGAATTTATCTTATGTGGAGCCAGAGGAAGTGAAAACCCGCTTTATCTGTTTTTTGGGTTGGATGAAGTCGGGATCCCCAAAACAGGTGATGCAACAAAATTGTTTTGCGTCGAAGCATATAAATCGAAACATATATAACTTGCAAATGTAGATTATAAGATATTTATGAAAGTTGTGGCAAAACGTTTACAATGTGTTATTCAGTCTCTTGTTGGCCAACACCAAACCTGCGGCATAGAAGGTCGCTCAATAACGACAAACCTCCACGTGTTTCGGAGCCTTTTAGAAACCGTTGATTCATTGAGAGGACGAGTTGCCATCTTGCCGTTAGATCTGGCTAAGGCCTTTGATCGTGTAACACACGATGCCCTGTTCGCAGTACTCAAACAGGCGAGTGGCGGCTCGGTTATTTTAGAGGGGGTTTAGATGAGTTATACAAACATTTTCACAAGCCTGATAGTAAATACAAATGTTTTCGAGAGCTTTGAGCTTTTGTCGGGCGTGAAGCAAATATGTCCTTTAGGCGCCCTGCTGTTTGCTATTTACTTGGAACCATTTTGTCTGAAATTGTTAAATAGTAACCAGATAAGAGGTTTTACGTTGCACGAGAGTGAGGTAAAGATTCTTTGCTATGCTAATTATGTCGGTCGTGTACTGTGACAAAAAAAGCGTCAGTAGAGCGGTTCGAGTAGCGGCAGAATTTTGTGAGCAGACAGGAAGCGCTATCCATTGGAGCAAGTGCATAGGCACTTGGCATGGAGACTGGGGAGGCACGCCAGAGGAATTTGCAAACGTCAACTGGAACACCTCCCCCACTAGATACCTTGGTGTGCCATTACAATGGCACCAGAAATGCACGGAGTTGTCGTCTAAGGAAACTCAAAGAGTACGGAGTGAAACGGTAAAATGTGGGGGTCATGATATGTCAATATTTTCGCGCGCTTCTGTCTGTAATGTATTTTTGGTTGCTAAAATACGGTATGTGCTTCAGGTGTTGTGTATGTCAAGGGTCAACGTGCGAAAATTCACATGGTTTTTGCGGTGTATATTTGACGCTCAGGATGGGAGCGCATGAGCCGTACGAATCTCTTCATTTCCGTTAAAAAAGGAGGTCTCGGACTGGCGCACCTATTTCTTAGGCAGGTTGTCTTTAGGTCTATTTTCCTGAGAGACCAGACAGACTCTTTTCTACGAACAGTTGTGCAGACGAGGTTGGTGAAATATTTACCAGGTTTTGTTGTGTCTTCCAGTGCACTAAAACCAAGAGCCCCACGAGGCTACTTGAAAGAGGTCGTTATGGCCTTTAAGTTCCTGAAGGCCAGGTGTTGCTACGAATACCATGCTCTGGTACCTATAAAGAAACTGTACAAAGATGTGATCTATGTGGCATTACTGGTACCTGTTTATCGCTCTTTATACCGTGCAGGGACGGGGAAAGACGTGTTAAGGAGAGTTAAACAAATGCCTGTGAAGTCAACAGTCAAACGTTCCTTCTTTAAATTACATACAGGAACGCTACCTGTCAGTGCTTGGCTGTGGGAGAAAGGAGTATTTGTAGCGGGGTCAGGGAATTGTCGACATTGTCGAAAACTGGGCACCATAGAGCACATTTTCTTGGACTGTTCTGACGCAGTGTTCCACTGGGACATTCTCCAGCGGACACTAAAGAAAGAACTGCCGGTATCTCCGTACGGAATACGTTTTCTTCCATCGCGTAATGATGCAGGCATGCCACTTGACATGTTTATGGCCTTGAGCCTGCAGTCTCTGGAAACGTCGTATGGCCTTGCGTCATGCAGACCCGGATGCACGACCGGCAAGGTAATACTTTATTGAAAGCAGTGCTTATATCAGAGATGTAATGAAAATGCAAGACGAGCAACCTGACTGGGCTAAGATATTGGATGAACTAGTTAACCTGAAACGCTTCTAACAAGCGCCACCCGTAGCAGCGGGAGGAGTGTTATCATTATGTTGGGTGTTGGCATGTGTCCTTGTTCGAAGGGCATTTTTTACCATTATGTTGTGTGGAGGCGTCTGCAATTGTTTTGTTTTTTGTTCACTGTGCCAAGTCGGTAATAAAGAAAAAAAAGGGGGGGAAGCATTTGGGAGCGGCTGAGGCCTCCGCAGCCCCGCCTGAGCTGTACGGGAGCGTGAAGTTGGCCGCGGTATGCCGTTATGGGGGCCTCGGAGTGTAATCGCGCAGTGAGGCAAAGATGGCGTGAAATAGCTTCCTCGTGTCGCAGCCGAGCAAAGAGTGTTGAACACACTTGGAGCGTAGACGGGATTTTATATTGATTTCCTTGTCTTATGTTTTATTTGCCGCAAGTTTAAGAGCAGTATGCTGCAAGTGTAAGAGCAATAAGAGCAACACCGGCCGCGTCTGTTCCGATACTTATAACAAAACAATGTGCTGCTTTTTTTCGCTTTCTTGCTCGTGCATTGTACTTTATTTTATTTTATTGTATTTTATTTTTATTACTTTTTTCTCTATATATTTCAGTGCACTGGATTCTACGGCATGTATACCGCATTGTTGCTGGCTTCCGTTTCGCTACAACCTGCCATGAGCTCATGTGTTACGGCTGGCATTCGCACGTAGCTTGGTGTAAATTGTAACCATCTTAGTGCGGTTCTTTTGTAGGAGATAAGGGCCCGCTGCGTGGATACGGTAACAAATCTCACCACAAAATCCTTACGTTTTGCAGCGTCGTGGTTTTGTGGCGCATTCTAAAATCTCTGAAAAGCAGCTAAGCCGCTCTTACGTCCTCGATTGGTCGCAGTAGCGACCACCAGAGATTAATGATAGGCTAATGGGATTAATGATAGGCTTTTAGGCTTCGTTATCTTACTGGGAATGCTCTGCGCACGGATTCCCAGTTGTATGCGCATGACCTGCATGTTACTGATAACAGTGACTTCTGCGTTATATTTAAGTAGGCGAGAACGCTTTTGAACGCCTCTGTTTGCCCTAAAGTCCCTCCCGTATACACTGTCGTTTTCACTAGCGGTCCTCCCGGTCGATAGGGTTTGTCCTCTGTGCTCTTCTGGTTTTTTGCCTCAATTGTTGCGCTTGTAACCATGCCAAAGCTTAACCCCCGGCTGCAAATGGATGTATTATGCATCCATCGAAAAGATCCGGAGCCGGAAGGCATCATATTTCTCCTCGCCATGCATATCAGAGCTTATGGAAGAGCTTTAACTAGCTGTGGTCAATGAATTGTTAAAGGAGTAGTGACACAAATTTTCAAAGCTTACATAACTATGTAAAATGCTTCCTTTATATAAGGAGATATTTCCTTGCAAGGTTCAACAGTAGCCGTTGTATTACATATTTTAAATTCAGTTTAATCTCTGCCCGCAACAGAAAGCCCAGAGTGGGCCAGCATGACATCACCTGCTACTTGCCCCAAACCGCCGGCGTCGGGGCTCCCGTGACGTGGCCGACGCGCTGGCTGCGGTTGGTGCGCGCTGCTACACCGTGTGTACACGTCATGGTTTTGGGACTTCCCGGGCGCGCGGCGATAGCGAAGACTAAACTTTCTTGGTGAAGAACTTGCCCGATCAAGGAGTGCTCAGAACTCAAAAAGCTGATAGCGAAGCAGAACCAACAGATTAAGACGCAAAATCAGCAGATTAAGGCGCTAATAGAACGCATGGAGGCATTAGATAAATCAGGGAACACAAAGGACAGCGCTAAACGCAAAATAGCTAAAAAAGACACCCATCCGGAATCGCCGCCGGTGGTGGCCATGGACGCCGAAAGAACGGAACCAAGCCCGCCGAGGCTACCGCAAACAGAACCCACGATGAAAACGGTCATGGACATGCTATCACAAATCACTAACCAGTTAACCCAAACCAACGGCCATGTATCCCAAATAGCCAATCAGGTGGGAGGGCTCACCGAACAGATGGGGAATGTGACGACGAGGATTGACAACCTCGAGGCCAAGTATAATCAAATGTCGGCCAGGATGACGGCCTTCGACGCAAAGATCAAGCATGCAACCTTAGTCAAGAAGAAACCGCTCAAGGATACGCTACACAGCAGGCCACACCTAGGGAATAATCTCGCGAACGAAGAACACAGCCAAGATGAAGAAGAGTAAACACGACCAGAATAGCACGACGATAATTTACCAATGGAATTGCAGAGGGATAAAAAACAAATTAGGGGAGCTCAGCCTACACATCGAAAATCTAGAACAGAAACCGGACGTCATAGCGCTACAAGAAACCAACGACAGACCCAAGCTCGCGGGGTACATTACCTACACGGACCCGAGCGAAAAGAGCACGGCCATCCTAGTCCGCAGTAACACAGCCGCAACACAACACGTAACCGCCCAACGCGGATGCGAGCACGTGCTGATCGAGATCCATAATAGGAGCATAGGCAACGAGAAGAATATTTTCGTACTCAATGCCTACTGCCGGTTATCGAGAAAAGATCCCGACTTCGATGGCACCCTTCTGGACTGCATCAAGGAAGCAAATACAAGACCGATACTAATGCTGGGGGACTTCAACGCTCCACACACACAATGAGGATACAAATTCCAATCAAAAAGGGGCAGACAACTAGCTAACGTAATACAACACAACCTGGTCATAATGAACGAGCCGGACACCCCCACCAGAATGGGTACGAGCACGTCGAGGGACACCACCCCGGACCTGTCCCTGTTGAGGGGGGATCTCGACTTAACCTGGCGAAACAAGGGGACGAATCTAGGATCGGACCACGATATTATATGCGTGACAATAAGACGACCCAATTTCAAAGCGAAACTAGGACAGGCAAGAATCACGGACTGGGATCGCCTCAGGAAGAGAATGGAAACCGAAGAAGAAGAACAAGGGGAAACGGAGTCCAGGTCCTACCAGGAGTGGGCAAAAAACATTTGGAGTGGGTGGACAAGTACACGCAAAAGATAGCTACCACAGTGCAAACCCCGTACGTGGACAGCAAACTAGTCCATATATGGGAGGCTAGGCACGGGTTAACCAGAAGATGGAAAAGGCAAAAACACAACAAGAAGTTGCGGAAACGCATACACGAACTTAACAGGCAGGCTGCGGAATACGCAACCCAGCTGTGCAGAGAAAACTGGATGCAGCTGTGCGACGGACTGCAAGGCACTCTGTCGACAAGAAAAACGTGGAACCTCCTCAGACACCTGATAGACCCCCTAAATGGCAAGAGCGCAAGCAACCGCAGCCTTACGCGTACGTTGAACAACTACAAGGGTGGCAGCGAGCAGCTAATCAAAGATTTTAAGACAAAATACCTAAAAACGGAAAAAAACGCCACGCCACTTCCCGAATACGAGGGAACGAGTAACGCTGACTTGGACGAACCATTCACCGATCAAGAGCTGACAGCGGCAATCGACGAAAGCAACCATGGCAGCGCACCGGGCAGAGACACCATAACCTACAAGATGCTCAATAACCTCAGCATCAAAAGCCGTCTCGAGCTCCTAGGACACATAAACAGTGCCTGGGAGACAGGAACGCTACCCAAGGAATGGAAAGAGGCGGAGATCAGGTTCCTACCAAAACCAGGGAAGACGCCGCACATAAACAACATGAGACCCATTTCCCTCACATCATGCGTGGGGAAGGTGGTAGAACGCATGGTCCTCAAAAGACTTCAGAGACATCTGGACATCACCGACCAGATGCCAACAACCATGTACGGGTTTCGAGAGCACCTGAGCACCCAGGATGTTCTCATACAACTAAGCGAACTGGTCATCAAGAAAGCAAAAAGTAAGACGCCCAGAGCGATACTAGCACTCGATTTGAAAGTGGCATTTGACAATGTCACCCACGAGAGCATACTTCGCAACCTACGCAAAACGGGATGCGGAGAAAGGACCTATAGGTATATCAAGGATTTTCTCACCAACAGGACGGCAATCATCAAAATCGGAGAGGAGAAGTCACAGCCGCTAGCGTTGGGAAACAGGGGCACCCCGCAAGGGTCAGTTGTCTCTCCCATGCTTTTTAACCTGGCCCTTCTCCCCCTTCCGGCCTTGCTGGAGACATAGAAGGGATAGACCATGCACTGTACGCAGATGATATCACCATATGGACATCGAAGGCGGGATCGGAGGGTTGGATAGAGGAGACTCTCCAAAAAGCAGCAGAAACGGTCCACGAATTTGCAAGATCATGCGGCCTAAGCTGCTCACCGCAGAAATCCGAGTTAGTGATAATAAAGCCAAGACAGAAAAAGGATGAAAAGAAAGAGATAAGAATCGTCATAGACAACACCAATATCAACCCGACACCCCAAGTCAGAATCCTAGGCCTGCTCATACAAGAAAATGGCAAGGCCGGAGCAGCGATACGCAGACTCAAGACCACATCAGAGCAGATCATGAACATGATCAGAAGAGTATCAAACAGAAGGGGACTGAAAGAAGTTGATGCCCTCAAGCTAGTTCAAGCCTTCGTGACATCAAGGATAGTATACTCAGCCCCATATCTCCAACTACTAAAGAGTAACAGGGAACAGCTTGACGCAATCATCAGGAAAGCCACAAAACTGGCCTTGGGCATCCCAGTCCACTCATCCACCGAGAAGCTCCTGGGAATGGGTAAGCACAACACAATAAGTGAACTGGTGGAAGCCCATCTGTCCAATCAAAGAGTCAGGCTCAGTCAAAGCAAAGCGGGAAGAGCCGTTCTAGCCAAGATAGGATGGCAGGAAGCTTATCACCAAATGAAGGGCCCCATACCCAAGAACTGGGCCGAAGTAATTGAAACCAAACCGCTACCCCGGAATATGAAACCGGACCGCAACGAGGGACGAAGAGGGGCCAGAGCGAAAGCCCTAGCCAAAACTCTGGAACAAGAAGACGGGATCTTGTATACGGACGCCTCGCTGCCCAAGTTTTCAACGAAAGCAACGATCGCCGTCACGAAACTAAACAAACTAGTCACGTGTGCATCCATTGCGTCACCCTCCCCCGAGGAGGCCGAAGAAGCAGCGATAGCCATTGCCCTAACTCAACCTGGCACAAAGAAGATAATCACGGACTCCCAGAAGGCTTACACAAACTTCAGGAAAGGATGGGTGTCTCTAGCGGCGCTGAGAATCCTCAAAAAGAAAACGCCTCCAAACCATAAGACAGAGCTAGTATGGGTACCGGCACACTCAGCGGTGGAGGGCAATGAATTTGCCCACCAACAGGCCCGAGAAATCAACCTCCGGGCTGAGGGGCCAGAGCAACAACCCATCACGAGCTACAAAGATATCTTAACTCATTACAGGGACGGCAGAAAACGCTTCCCCGAACCACACCGCTCCTTTAGTAGAACCCAGCAAGCCATTTATAGACGGATCCAAGCCGGATCCTTCCCGCATCCATACCTCCAGAACAAAATGTACCCAGAGAGACACAAAAAGGAATGCAACTTTTGCAAACAACCTGGCACACTCCGACATGTCATAGGAGAGTGCAATTTCTCGAAAACGTTCCCCCCGCTCCTCCCCCTACCCAATAATGCCCTTATCGAGCGATGGGAGATCTTGCTGTCCAGCCCCGCCTTGGAAGACCAGCAAGCACTGATCACCAGGGGCCTGGAGGCACGGAAGCATATGGTACCCGAGAAGAGGGAACTACCCCATCTAGCGCTTAAGCGCTACATGCTCAATAAAGTTGTTCCTCCTCCTCCTGGGCGAGCGCGTGCGCACGCTCACGCACGCGTCCAGGCCAGCAGCGGTGCGACAAGAATGGTGACGTCACGTGCGATTTCCTGCAATGGCGGCCGCTGGGCGTTCGCCGTTTAGTCGAAACCGAAACTGACACGAATAAACGACGGCGTAAATGACCGTCTAATGTGCCATTCTATGATTAGTGGACTAATACGCACAGATAGCAGCGAAAAAAAACGTAACATACAAATTTCGTGTCAGTACTCATTTAAGGTAAGAACAATAAAATAAAATCGAACGAGAAATTGGTACCCTCTCCGGCTCTCTTCCCGTTAGATCGCGTCACATCAGGCCCTAGGGAGTTTTAGCATACCGTTACCGTCTTCGCGTAACCGTTTACGGTTATTCCGGGAGTCAACTGCGCTTTCGCGAGCAGTTGCCGTGAACGGGAACTTACTCTCACAGGTTTCACCGTCACCATCGTGACGGTACTAGCAGTGTCTAAGGCGTGGTAGAATCGAGAGAAGAAATCTTTGTTGATGCTGTTTACCAAGTTATGGTTGTTAATTAATGCCCATCAAATCGTCACCCGACGAGATTTATCAGACTGGCAAGGAATACGGCCGCCCTATACTCGTGCTAAGCCTCGCCGGCGTCAAATAGTTCCGAGAAGTTTCTGAGTTCGCAGAGTGTTATTACGCCTCCGAAATTGTGCTGGGCGAGGACATGAAGGCGTAACTGTTACAACGTATTTTGCTCATTTTACACCGTAAAATGAGCGGAGCGGAGCGGAGCCGTATTTAGCGGAGCCGTAAATTCAGGTTTGTGTTATTTCATGTGAATTGTGCCCGGCATGTCGTCATCATGTTCTGTTTTTAAAGCTGCACGGGAAAGTTTCGTCTACCATTATTTTAAAAGAAAACGTATGTATTGTGGTGGTTGAATCTAAATAGTCCAAGATTAATGCTATCTTTCTGCTTCAAAATTTAACTATCTTCCTGCAAGATTAAGGTTTGTCTTACTGCTCTATCACGGTCGTTTCAAATCGGGCAGGAAAGTTATCTCAAGCTACCTTCGAGTTGTACAAACCACAGTTTGCAGTCCTTCGTTTCCTATTGGGCCCCTTTCAAACATTCCTTCTTCCCGTTGGCTATGGAAATGAGGATAAGATTACTGCGTGAGGCGTAAACGTGGGTTGTGCCCACTTTTTTGCTGACACACTCAAGGAACAATGAGCACACATGGATACTTAAATATAAACCATGTTTCTTATGTGGCTGCAGTATCTATTGCCTTCATATCAGTTGCGCATAAACTCCGGACGAAGTGTGTTTTTCCTCCTTTTTGTGCGGTCAGTTGAGCGACAGTTCATTTATTTTTTCATTTATACGCTCTGACAAATTTTAGCGCTTGTCTTGTGTTTTTTTTTGTGCCTCCTCCTGTATGTGCTTGACGAAAGCTCACAGTATCTATGAATAGATGAGTAATAAAATAAAACCTTACACTTTCACATAATAGTTCTGGAGAACCGAGTTTTCTGTCACTTGCTTTGGGAATAATTCGTTAGTTGTCGCTGTTTTCAAGACGGTGGTCCCTAAACCGGAACACGGAAAACACAAGCGGAGTGCTAAAGCGTGTATATCGTCGTTTTGACGGGTACACGGGAACTCCTGATTCCGGTAACACGGAAAACGGGAACGTGGGTATGTCAAAAGTATGCTATAGCTCCCTAATGTTGAAAAAGTATACCGATATTGTCAGTACTGAAGCTTTCCATGCGTTACGACAATGGAAGGAAGCTGTTATTCTTTATCGGCATTGAACCGGCACGACGTAGTTATTTTAGTCAGCAGTACTTCCAGGCCTCGTATTCCTGAATAATATCACACAGGATAATTTCTGCCGGGTTAAACATGGGCTCGATTATTTTCGAAGTCAGGCTCCTACCGCGCTAGGGTACCAAGTATGATATGCTCAAGGCGTCCCTCATTAGGAAGCTCGGATGGCCATTACATGACACCAGCAAGGCTTAATATGTGAGCAGCGCAAACTGTCCCTGACCTGAGTTTACCCTACTAAGCGCCACAAAAATAAATCATGACGCCTATTACACGACACCGGCTCCACAAGATGCATTAGAGTAGTTTTTAATTCTTAACGAAGCGTGTCGGGCCGCGTCGAAAAGCGTTTTCTCGTTGCCGTTTAACCTGTTCCGCAATTCCGACTGGCCCCACAAAACGGCCGGAGCTAATTCGCCAGTAAATTTGTCGCGCCAGCGCGGCGGGCCAACAGATAGTCATTCTGTTTTGCTATTTTTCTTTCCTTTTTTCCCCGTGCATCTGCGCTGTCTGCTTCGAGGCCGATACTGTTACGGAAACGGCTCCACACGTGGCCGGCTTCCGACGACAAACTGCGGGCGCAATGGGTCCACGAATAATAGGGCGTCGTTAACGCAAACTGGGGCCCTACTTCAGCCGCAGTCCATCGTTTGCGCCGCAAATGTCGCGCCATGCTGCGAAGCGGCGGCTGCTCTCGTTAGGTCGCCCTTCTTTGAACGACCGTTGTGTTTCTTCATCTGCCCGCACGTGGCGCCGTGTCCTTGACATTTCAGCTGCTACGAAAATTCCGCAAATACGAAAGCGCATCCTGCCGACCAACTGACCCTTCGTTTTTATCGCTTTAGTAGCGGAGTTCGCTGTCGCAAAGCACGCGTAACTCAAAACTGGAGTAATAGAAGCCACAACTGCGCGATAAACAAGGTTAAATGAAGGATTTCACCTTGGATACGACACACTCGCGTTTCAGTGGTCTCGTATCATTTAGAGGTCAAGATGTGAGTGAGTGAGTGAGTGAGTGAGTGAGTGAGTGAGTGAGTGAGTGAGTGAGTGAGTGAGTGAGTGAGTGAGTGAGTGAGTGCGTGAGTGAGTGAGTGAGTGAGTGAGTGAGTGAGTGAGTGAGTGAGTGAGTGAGTGAGTGAGTGAGTGAGTGAGTGAGTGATGATTGATTGTACACTCTAATCCTGGTAACCCATGATGTAACTACTAAACGGAATTAACCTATAGAATAAAGGTTACAATAAAGCTTATGTCATATTTTTTTTATCCCAGTCGATTTAGAATGTTGGAGGCGTGAAGTTAAAAGCGATGCAAGAGTTACAACCGCGATTTATAGGTTACTTCAACAAAATGTGACTTGTAACATTTACGTTGTAACATATAAAACGACCGGTAACCTATAAGAGATGCTTGTCGCGCCATCTCCCCTGGTAACCTGTGATTTCTCCGTTGCAGGACGGGATATAGAGAAATGGCGGACCCCGCAGGCCCGGTGGCTGCGTTTTCGCGCCACTCGAGCCTTTTTACCGCTGTGATACACCTACGATGAAGCGAGGATTGCTGCTACAAGGCTTGTTTGTCGGCGTGAGTCGCGGAGGCTGTGGCGAGCCCGTTTATGACTGGCAGCGCTACACGACCCGTTTTTCTACGACCAGCATCAAGTTCGCATGTTGGACCAATTCCCCGGCACCAGTGAAAGCGAACTCGGTGAGTATATTCCCGTAACAGTTTCCGTGTTTTAATTGGATGTATCTTTTCGCTGGGGGCTTTTCAATTTGAAATTGCAGCATTCCAGAGGGATTTTGATTACCTGACTGGTTGCTTCGCTGGATGTTTTCTGTTGTCCGCGGCAGAAATTGAATTAAATGTCGGGCTTGCGTACCGTTGCGTCAGATTAGAGCGGACGATCGGGCAATCCCGCACATTGTAACAGGTAGCGGCGCTCATATTTTCTGTGCTGTTTGCGCGCCTTCGTCATGTGTTGAGCGTTTTGTTTACGCTGTTGGCTGCATCGGGCGCACTTCACGAGTTACTGGCCCAGGTACTTGTCAGGTTTGAACAACTGTTTGAATAACTGTTTGAATAACTGATTTTGTTCCCCAAACGCTTATATTATCGCGCTATTCTGTGGGTATTATCATTCGTTTCGGCCGTCGGGGAATCTTCATTTTTCTAGCTGTATATCTTCAGAATGGTGTCTAGTTTATTGGACTTGTAGAAATACATACAGTTAAACACAAGGTGTGTTCTGCAGAAACGTAGTCCACTAAATCCTTCCCCAAATATCTAAACTCTTTTTTGTCCAGCACCAGCCTCTTTTTTTGCGAAAGTTTGCCGTACGGCATAATAAAAACTTTTCATACGTACATTTTTGTCATTTTCTTTCCTTGAGTGGGCAAATTTGGTGTTAGTCATTTTGAGACAGCGGGCCATTTTCACCATGTTAGTGGATTCATTATTCTCATTTTCCCAAATCAGTCGTTTATTTATTCGCGTGGCATTTCAGGGCAAATTGTTGTTTCGCGTCATCCTAGTGTAATGCAGTAAAGCGACTTTACAGAATGGCGGTGTGTATGAGCCAGCATGCAGGCTGTTTGATTGTTTTTTTATGATAGAAATTGTGACGAATTCGGTTACAGGATGGGCTGGCCAAGTAAAAATGGGTGCTGCGGCCTCATCGGTTCCTGGCTGTTTGAAAAGCGTGGTTGCATCTGGCTACCTATGCTATGACTTACGAGCACTACTGTTTTCCTTGCAGGCAGGGTTGCTTGTGCTGACTACCAGGACTCCTCTGCGTATGACACCAGTTGAAATGAAGTCTGATTTCAGTGGAAACAACGGTATCAAAATGAAAAAAAAATTCCCTCGCACTTCCCCGAGGGGGAGAGTGTGTAAGTGCGAATGCACGGTTGTTGATTGCGCGATTACGGTGGATATCGTGATCTTGGAGTGGAGAGGAGGCGCCCAACACCCGCAGTCACTGAGCGGAGAGAGGAGGAGGAGAGTAGCGCCCGCCGTTACGGCGAGGGCTACACGAGCGCCCTCACGCGTCGGAATGCGGAGCGCCCGCTACGCGAGCGAGAGCTCTCCCGCCCGAAGTGGAGAGGAGGCGCCAACACCCGCAGTCACTGAGCGGAGAGAGGAGGAAGAGAGTAGCGCGCGCCAAAACCTCCTTGCGCGCGCCCATCTCCCCCCGTTGCTAGGGAAGACGAGGAGGAAGACGAGGAGCGCGCGCACCCGCAGCTGTTGCTATGCGGACGACGGCGGCGGACGATTCAGGCTCGCTTAAGAAGTGCATTCGCACTTAAAACGGTATCAAAATAACTAAAACACATTCATTAAAATATTCTCTGTAAAGATGGCAACCAGGCCTGCACAGACAAAAGTATGATTCAATTCTAAAATTCGAGGCCTTTCTTCAAGTGTTATGGTGTTATATTTCGTATCTTATTTTGCCTCATGTTTAGCGCCTCTTTCTGTCAGTTCGTTACTGCATGTAGGTTATGAATTGACATAATGATGTCCTCAGCGTGGAGCTTTGTAGTTTTTGAGCAACTCTAGCTATTCAATAAGACGGGTAGTTTTGCAGAGCCAACAAGAAAAAGAGCTCTTTTTCAAACACAGCTCTTAGAACGAAAAAAGCTCTTTAATAAAGCTCCAGTTGTCAGTGAGTGCTTGTGTTGTGTTCGTTTCTTCGTCTTGTCAAGTTTGCGGTGTTCTTTCATTATGAATATATGCCAACTGCCGAGCTGCCAAACCTGTTGCATTTTAACCCAAATAACCTTTCGGGTCATTACAGGTACAGACCTCCTGGAAATGCCACTTGAAGATCGGTGCAAGTTCTTGATGGATCCACTCCCACAACACATCTGAATGAAGAAAAAATGTAAGTTGGCGATTCCGTTTTACTGATAGCCGAGGAAGAAACCACCTATAAGAACACTTTATAGAAATGAAAAACTTCTCGGCTTCCACACGGGATCCTTGTTCAAATGAGACTGCAAATACGAAGGGGGGGAGGGGGATATTTAGGTACAGCGAAAAATGTGACGCAGAGGGCGTCAGAATCGTGAAAGCACGTTTCCTGGGTTCAGTGCAACGTTCGCTCTGTTGCGTGTACTACTGATTCCACATGAAGCCGCGGAAATATTTTTGTTTTCTTTTTTGCAAATGTATGTGCGGCACCCCAGTTTATCTCGTAGCCCAAATTTTCTGCCTGTTCTGGGTGAGCATGCAGAAACATTGCACGAGATCAACTGCAACACGGCAAGATTAAAACTCTGGAGGGTTAGCCGGTGTGACTACAGTGGCTTCAGTTGTTCTGAACAATGCGGCCAAATTACTCTGTGTAACGATTACAGAGGTGATGTGAAAGTATTTGAAAGGCCGTAAATCACTCCATCTCTGGTGTCGCCTTTTATTAAATTTGCTGGTCTGCGTCTTCATTTCCGTGCAACATATTTTTTGAACTTCACATGCCTGTGGTTCGGCGTGAGGGGCTTATTATGGTTGCACTGGAATATGTTCTTTTTCTGAAATTTTCTGTAGGTGGCTCTTCAAGGTGGGGAAATCCAAGTGACGGCCCCTCACTTATACACCTCCATGTACAAGTTAGTCAGATGACCTCGGGAAATCTTCAGTGTGCCATGATTTTATGCCTGCTTGTGTACTACGTAAATTGCGAAGGTTATCTCTTTGAATTTTCGCAAGTGCCTTTTTTCATGCAGGATATTTAGATCCTATTGACAGTTTGTCCAAAAGACAGATTGCAATCGGCCTAAAAACTTGTTAGTGCTGCATAAAAAAAGATAGCTTGGCGTAGGAAACACAACTCAGGTGGAATTGCAAAGACGAACCTAAGAGGGAAATGTAAAGATGAATTCGTAGAGGCGAATGAACTGCGAGTGTAATATTACAGACTCTGAGTGACACGGAGAATGTAGTGAATATAGCCATAAACACTGCTTTGTATGAAACAGTCATTTTGTAATAAACCTTCTTTCTACTTTCCCACATTCTGCGTTTTTTCGTGCGGAACCATGACGATAACGCTGTACTGGGAATCTGCACATCTGACAACCTTGTCATAAATATAGCTCAAATTCAAATTCGTCAAAATTGTTCTGTGGCAGTATACAAACAATTTGAAATACTTTGCGCACATCAGTGCAAACATTGAGGTAAAGAATCTGTATATTTGGCCATGTTTTTAAGCTATTCATGCAACATTTATTAAATTGGTTTAATCAATATATATGAATGAACCGAAGTTTACCTCGAAATCTAAAGCAATATAGGAAACGTCTAATACTCATTAAGGGACGATAATAACATTGGGGTGGTTCACAGCTTTGCTTTTTAATAATTAACCCACAGGTACTTTATAATATTAAACGTGAATGTTCAAAACTATTGATGCCAAACTTCTGGAAATGTGCTCCTGTTAATAGTACAAACATGTGTGCATGTACTGCAATTCTTTATTGGTAATCATGACCTAAGCTGCCACACAAAAATTTTTGGCTTAAGGCTATGTTATCACAACTTCGCCGTCTTTTAGAAGAATGCTATCAAGTGCATGTTTTCCACTAAAGCTTGGTTTCACTAAAGCTTAATGTTGTTTAACTCAAGCTCAAATTCATGCCCATAATTTACTAACAGAACTATCATGCATGTTTGATGCTCGTTTCCTAAACGGCACAAAGCTGATGTAAACATTCATTTAGTTATGCCGGTTCATAAGACTTAAGCGTTGCAAATACTCGCGAAGATTTTTGAGTGACAACCTGGGTAACGATTATCGAACACGTAAAGCAATGCACGTATATTAAGAGAACATTTTTAAGCTTTCTGGCACCGTAATTTCAGAAATTATAAAAGCAACTCCTTTTAGCCACAGCCGTGTGGCCGGCAGTTTATTGAAGGGACGAAGAAAACACACCCGAGGTTTTCCGAATTTATGGACGGCGCAATGGAGAGCATGGCCGCACTTATGGTCTTCCACTAACGCAATGTTTGTTCACCACGCGGGGAAGGTGCCTTTGGTATCTCGCCACAGCGGCGCCGGCGAAAGGGCGCGTGGCACGTAACATGAGCGCTTCCAGGTGTGTGGCCTTGGACGGCCGTAGATGTCACTTATATAAAGGTATACATGCTGAAAGCAGCAAAGTAACTTATAACTAAGTAACCCTTACGTGTATACGTATGTAAAGGTTACAAAGATATAGGTTACTTTTGTACCTTATAAATTGTAGGTTACAAAAATTCTAAAATGTGCACCTCTATTAAGGGTTACCCAGCTTAGAGTGTAGGGTTTAACGTGCAGACGCAACAAAGGAGATGAGGTGCGATGGTGTGGAGTGCTCCGGATTAATTTTGGCCGCATGGGGATCTTTAACGTGCGCCGAAATATCGTACACACGGGCGTGTTTGCTTTTCGCCTCCATCAGAAAAGCGGCTACCGCAGCCGGGAATCGAACTCGCGACCTCGTGCTCAGCAGCGTAACGCCTTAGCCACTGAATTACCGCAGCGGTTGAGTGAGTGAGTGAGTGAGTGAGTGAGTGAGTGAGTGAGTGAGTGAGTGAGTGAGTGAGTGAGTGAGTGAGTGAGTGAGTGAGTGAGTGAGTGAGTGAGTGAGTGAGTGAGTGAGTGCGGCCACTTTTATTTCAGCAAGCCTTTGGCTCTGATGATTGGGCGTGGCGAAGGGCCTCCTCTGAAGTCTGGGATGCTCTGGTCCTCGTTGGCTAAATGCAAAGTTTGGGAAATACCTGTTTTTATTTCCTTTGTAACTCTAAGCATTTTGAAGCACTAAACGTAAATACTACTGAATTGTGACTTCTAATTTCGTAAGTTGTTGCTTTTTTTAATATTTCATGGTAATTCAAAGTTTAAAGTAGCCCGCTCACCTCAGTCCATACATTCTACCTTCCAATTTCCAATTAATCTTCTCTGATCCTTTCGTCACATGAACTAACCAACATTCCAGAAAACCAGCGGTGTGCACTGTGATCCCGCTGCATCGTTTTCACTTCCATGTAATTCCTTTTTGGAGACACACCCTTCTTTGGACGCACAAGCAGCGAATTCCTTGTCGCAAATTCAAGGTTATGCCTAGTACACTGAAAACTGTCAACAGGCAGCGGGCAACTAGTTTGAGATGGGAATTACGACGGCAGTTCAATGAGGAATGCGATGAGGACCTGAACGAGGATTTCGACCAGCCGTCCAAAACTTAACCCTAACTTGGTATCGCTCAAAAATCCCCCACTTTCTTGGTCTAAATTGAATTGAAGGCAAGTCCTTAAGACCCCAGTGTTGCCAATCGCTTTTCCAGCTGCCTTTCTAGGTAACACTGGACTTCATGCTTGGGAAAGGATACTGTTGCTGATCGAAGACTTGGTTGAACTCTAGTAACGCTGACAACTGAACGAGTTGGTACCACGCGGCTAGTCGCGATTTTCTAGTCTTCACTCAATCTAAGTGTGCCGTCGGTAATAATCATCACAATGTCGGCGCTGCTCGCCCTCTTTACCCCAGACTTGAGATTATGCCTACTTGTCCATCTGTGCAGATTTATCTCGACTGGCTTTGAATGAAGGGCAGGGACGCCGCCGGCGTTTGTGGAAACTTTGCATGAAATCTTCGTTAGCTGCCTTAAAAGCCTCATCTGAGTCATGTGCCGCCTCTGCACGGCGCGTGTGCTTGCTGAAAACATGCTTACGGTTCTTCAATGCTCGTCATTTCTCTTTTGCGCGAATCTTCTGCGGACTTTTCAATCCTTTGTGTGCCGCCATCGTCATGTGTTAACCTAATCTTTTCGAATATATTAGGAGGGCGCAACTCGCTGACCAACTGCCATCACTAAAGCTAGCCTGTCGCCCGCATACGCCACTACTGCGGGCACGTGGGTGGGCTCCTCTCGTTACAAGAATGGGGATTCTTTTATCCTGCCTCACCGCAGCACGTGGCGCTGCGAGCAGTTTTCGTTCTTCACTTCATGCATCAAGGAGAAAGGTCTGACAGCATTGTTTAGCAGCATTATCGCTGACTTGGCACCAAATTGCCGTGGAATCTTAACAGAAATTCAAACTGAGTCTTCCCGTTGAAAATGGGGGCGCTTTCAGGTATTTCCTTCGTATCAAGCGAATTATCATGAACAATAGATTTGCAAGCTCTTTTGAGGGAACTGTCGTGCCCACAGTTAAGACATTTTTAATTCTTGAAGTTAGTTGAGAAGAGCTGAACAGAAGCGAGCGACGCGACAAGTAAGCGACGGCAGCCCTCGGCGGCAGTACCTATTTGTCGCTTGTCCTCTGCAAGCACTAGGTGTCTCAAGCCGTCACTTCCCAAAGTGGCTTCATGCGGTTAACGCTTTACGCTCGGTTGGGTCGCTCTTTGAAATCACGGCATAGAGAAGTCACATTGTAGGCTTATTTCAACTGGAATTCTAATTCTGCGGCTTCGGTTCCCATTCCTTGCGACTGATTTTGTTCTTTTTCGCACTCTTTAGTGTAGCACGCGCCCAGGTGATACGAGCTTGCTGCTCCTGTTTGTACAGACAGTCCGAACGTGCGCTTGCAGGCAGGCTCCGAGCCTGGCGCCAAATTGTATGTGCTTTGTAACGTGAAGTTTGGCTCCTGCAAGACATACTGCAGAAAGCACTTCCCGCAATCCGCAACAAAACATATATGCTACACTCTCGTGTCGATGACCGTCTTGAATTGGCACGTGCATCTGGGGCACCCAAGCACAATGGTAACGTCTGCCGATGATATCGCTTTGTTCTACACGGATACAAGTAGCATAAACGAGAGTATTGATATTTTAAAAACATTTTGTAAATAGAGCGGTAGTAGCGTTAACTGGGATAAGTGCCTTGGTTTTTGGCATGGTAAATGGCAATCGAAGCCCAGCGTATTTGCACTAATAAACTGGGTAGACACGCCCACGAAATACTTTGGCGTCCCGCTTGAAAATTATCGGGATAGTGACCCGTACTGGCGAAGGCAAGCAATCGAGATACGGGACAAAGCTTAAAAGCTTGGGGGAAAGCAACTATCCGTTTTTGCACGTGCTGCTGTTTGTAATTTGTTTTTCATTTACAAATTGTGGTACGTGATGCAGGTATTACACTGCGGGCGTGCCAATGTACAAAGATTGCACCGTGTTTTTGCCGTGTTTTTATGGGGTTCCACATGGGAGCGAACGAGTCGGACAGATCTGTTTCGTCGCGTCCGCTCCGGTGGACTTTCTTAGGTGCACTTATTCTTGCGCCAAGTAGTACACCGTTTCCTTTTTCTGAGATATGTACGCGACCCTTTATTGCGCACAGTGTGTCAGGTTCGTTTGGGTGCAGCACTGCCCGAATTGATTGTTTCCTGTTGTGTTTATGGTGGTGGAATCCATGGCTACCTACGTGAAGTTGTTGATGCCACAAGGTTTCTTGATTGATTGATTGTAGGGTTTTTAACGCGCCGACGCAACGCAGGCGATGAGGCGCGCCGTAGTGGAGGGCTCCGGATTAACACAAGGTTTCTTTGTGCCCGCTTCACCTTGGAATATTTATCTCATGTGCCAAGGAAGAAATTGTATAAGGATCTCGTGGATACGGTTTTGCCGATCCCACTGTACAGGTCCCTATACCGTGTGGGGCCGGGACAAGATGTTCTTCGGCGTGTAAAAAGAATGCCAGCTCCTGACTATGTTAAATCGTTTTTCTTTAAATTGCATGTCGGTGTACTACCTGTAAAAACGTGGATGATTGAGAAAGGTTTATTTGTGCCTTGGGGCCCTGATTGCTTCCCATGCAAAAAACCAGAGACCATCGAACACGTGTTCATAGATTGTTGGGACGGGGTCTTCCTATGGGACGTGTTACAGCGTACCTTAAAGAAAGATTTTCCTGTGGATAGTCATGGAATTCGGTTTTTAGCCATAGAAAATGAAGGGGATGTTCCATACGACTTCATAATGTTACTGGCCCTACATGGTATATGGAAGGCTCGCATGGCCCGTCGGTACAATGATGTCGATGCGAGGCCAGGGAGGGAATGCTTTTGCGAAAATGTCCGCTACATAGTAGAGGTGTTGAAAGCCGAGCCTAGTCCACCCGGGTGGCTGACTGTGCTGGAGAGTGTGGCGAGACTACCGCCTTTTTAAACCTTACACACTAGCAAGGTATGTGCTAGTGTTTTTTCACGTGGTGTAATTTTGTCGATGATTTGCATGTATGTATTGACCCAAACCAAGCAATAAAAAAAAAAAGAAGTCTGCGCCTGACTCGCTCTCGTCTTCGCGCGGACGCTGCAAACGAAACAGCCCGTCGATAATAATGGGATCTGCGTGAAGTGGAGGCCACGTGTGCACGTGCCCTCCTAGCTAGCTCTTTTTCGCTTCTCGAACAAGGCAGTCTTATCGAAGGAAGAATATCATGTCTGTCTGCGGCAGAGTTGCTACCCGCATGTCGCGTACTCTCCTTCGGTGGCAACGTTTGCCGACAACCACCTGTGGACGCGAGCAGGAAAAGCACATTGGTGCACATTTCACAAGTGCAGCAACGCGCCAGAGTGTTTGCACTGGCGCCCTCGGTGTGCGGCCTTATCATTGCTTGATTGTATTCATGCTAGCGTACAGCGCCGGAACCAGATTGTTCCGCGTACCCTCCTAATTTTCTCCGAGTCCTTCTCGGGCACTACTCAGGCATAACTCGCCGATAGACCAAGCTTCTATCTTCCGTTAGGTGGCCTTCATAGTACACTACACTGTCTCGTAGTGATTCTCGGCTGCAACGATGATCCCGTTCTCCTCGTGACATGCGATGCGTGCACTTTGTAGCAAATGGTAGGATGCCAGGCCATGCAGGGGCTATTCAAGACGGGTACGGTAGCTTGTTGATGGATTGATTGTAGGGTTTAACGCGCCGACGCAACGCAGGCGATGAGGCGCGCCGTAGTGGAGGGCTCCGGATTAAGTTGGACCACCTGGGGATCTTTAACGTGCGCCGCAATCTCGTACACACGGCCGTTTTTGCTTTTCGCCTCCATCAGAAAAGCGGCCGCCGCGGCCTAGAATCGAACCCGCGTCCTCGTGCCCAGCAGCGCGTCGCCTTAGCCACTGAGCCGCCGAGGCAGTTTACGGCAGTTAGTCCGGCCCTCGATGAAGAGCCGGCATTTAATCGCTGAAGCGTAGCTGGGGTGCACGACCGGCTTTATAGATACTTATAAAGCCTGTCATGCTTCGGTGTCGCTTCGCGTATCCGCAGTTATCTGTGTAAATAGGGGGTAAAAGAAGATGCTTGCCTAACGAAACTTTGCAACACTTCCGATAAACGCTTTCACTGTTTCTTTTCTTGTCTGGAAGCACTGCGAAAGGTGTAGCTATCGCCAACATGCAGCGGCACTGCGTGATTGGCTCGTTGCAGCATATACGCTTTTCGTTTCTTGTTTCCTTCTGTGGCTTTCTTTTTATAGTGGCAGTGGAATGAGTTCACTCTTGCAACTGAAGGAAAGCCGGCCAATAGCCGCTACAGCGCTGTACTGACGTCATTAGAGCGCTCAAAATACTCCAAGGCACAGAAAGAGGAAGAAAATCTTTTGTGCATTTTTCTAATTTATCTGATGGGCATGAAGGAGTACTTTTTTGTCTTTGACACTTGGTGACCTCCTTCCTAAGTACTGGATGTCTTTGTTGAGTACAATCTGACATCCTTTAATGTTCTTAATCCTTTAAAGTTCTTAATGTTTTAAAGAACTTGTGTACTTGAACATGTATTTTCGAGTTATCTTGGCATAGCAGATGCGCCTGTAGTTTGTTTGTGTTTTTCTATTTCTTTTTCACGCATGTGACGTCATTGCATTCTTCCTTTATATTTCCGCAAGCAATAAAATATTGCTCAGTTGATAGTCAGCGCTAGTGTCTGTGTCTTCTTCTTCGCTGTCCTCGTTTAAAGCGCTGTTTCCCCGTTGAATTATGAACAAACTAGCCCAAACCCAAACTTTATTTAGAGAGAAGTCGAGAAAACTGTTTCACGGTCCTTTTAACTACGTTGCCAAGTGACTGACGTTGTTGAGAGAAATATGAGACGCTTTTCAGTGACAGCTGTGGATAGTTGACTTTTTGGGGCGCATTTTTTATTGTAACTTTTAACATTTGATACAAAAAAACTTTGAACAACATTTTTGGTCCCATAGCCTGGCTGGCTAGTGTCGGGGCCAATGGTTAGACATACCGCTTGACTCAGCAAACGGTAGCCAGTAGCAAGCGGAACAGGTACAAATACATATACTAGATTACACAATGAATTTTTGGGGACAAAGTAAAGCGCAATTATTTATTAAACTACAGCACAATCCTGTTACATAAGACACTTCACGGCCGCAGAAAAGTTGTGTGCGGCTTTCACATCTTTGGTTTTATATCCGCTATTTTTGTTTATCCCGTGGCCGCATATTGCAACTGCTATGAAAGAGAATTTTACTACGGTGAGGGAAACCCTGCAACACTACACACGGTTTAGGTTTGCTGACGTTCTGCATTATCGTTTCTGTTTTTGATCTTTTTCTTCTTCCACTTTTTCGCTTCTTTTCCATGTTTTCTTTCAATTTTTGTTTTTGTGAATCTTCCCCGGTTTACATTCCTTTCTCGTCTTTCTGTTATTGTCTTTCTCCTTTTCTTCCTTTTTTTGTCGACTGCTTTTCTTTTTCCTTCTGTTCCTCCGCTCTTTCTTTCACCTTCTCGTTGTTTACTCACTTTCTTCGGTTTTTTTTTTCGCCTTTTCTCCTTTCCATTTCGTTCGGGTTGCGCACTCTAAACAATTTCTAACAATTTCGCCTTGAATTTAGAGCTTTGCGGCTACTGCTCGTTCGAGAAGTCTGACAAAACGGAATAGCGCGGTTCACAAGTTCGAAACAGTAGGGCTGTGCGCCTGCTTCAATAAAGAATGCGAAAAAAACAATCACAAGAGATAGAAACCTAAGCCACATATTAAAACACGACCTTAGTTATTCATAGCAACCTGGCCATGCTGCATAATTCCGCGTAACGAAACTGTTATTCCTTGTTTGTCTTCTTTAGTTCTTTTCGACGACACTGCACCGGCTGGCGCGCTAAAATTTATCCCAATTTCTCCGCTGTATTCGGATTTGTTCGGCCCTACGCCGTTGTTCCTTCGTCTTTGTTTCGGTCCGCAGAGCTCACTCTTTGGCATTTCACCCTGGGGGAAGGGCACACCTTCTGTGGGCTCGACGGTGTGCCTAAAGAGGGGATGTTTTAACGTGAAATTGTTACTCGATAGGCTGGCGAAAGCACGCACATGGCCTGTTGTCCAGCGAACGGGTGCCCACCAGCCTAGGTTGGAAGGCTCCTCACGAGAGCGCTCACCCCACTCACCAGTCATGAGTGAGTGGTGAGTGAGCCTTGCCATCGTTTTGCACTGGCGAGTGCGAGTGTGAGTGAGTGCGAGCCCCACAAGCTTTAATCCCTGCTTACCACTCGCAAGTGCCAGCGCCACTCCTGGTGAGCCCCACTCATCACTCACGAGTGCACTCGCGCTACTTTCGCCATTTGCGATGTGAGCGCCCCTATTGCGCTTGTACTCGCTCTTGGCTATTCTTCACAGGAGCCCCTCGCTGTGAGGCCTGTTAATGACGGGATTGTTTTTGCTTCGGAAACATGTCGTCACTGAGCTTCTGCTATGGGGCACCCTGCAATTATTCTGTTGATTTACGAATATGACTTGGGTGGCCTTCTGACGCCGTCATGCACTAATACTGTTGGGTTTCATGACTAGTGGAGGGTCTGCTGCACACACTCGCATATGCGAGAGGAGACGACGAGGGGTGAGCGCGAGCGCGAGTGAGTGCGAGTGGTCACGGCGAATGGCGGGCGTGAGTGGGTGCGAGGGGTGATGGCGAGTGGTGAGCGTGAGCGCGAGTGAGTGCGAGTGGTGGAGGGCGCATAGTGATCGTGAGTGTGAGTGAGTGCATGAGGAAGAATATATGTTTCTGCGTGAGTGTGAGTGGCGCCCACTTTTTCCGAGGTATGCCCGCCAGGATATCGTACGCAAAAAGCGTCCACAGCTGATAACTCTTTTGCTAACGCGTTCCACACCAGTCCACTCGTTTCATAGCACGCGTACGCAAGAAACAATTAAACAAAAAAAAATATTCAGCACGTTGTGTTCCATAGCATGGATGAGAAAAAACAAACACATAAAAGCACTTGGTGGCAGTGCTGCATTTGGTGCATCACAAAAAAATTACACCATCTTCCCGTATGTTAACCCTGAGTAGTATGCGAAGCAGCCATGGGTCGACTGAAGTTCCCATCAGTTTTTAATTCGTCGTTTCCGTTGACGCGTGCCTTCGTTGTATTAGTAGCTTCTTGACGTAGTTTGAATGAGTGAAGGACATAAGGCGCGTTCGGAGCACATGCTCCCGTCATGTTTTGTAGCGCAGAGGGAAGAGCGCCAATCGAAACCGGGCGCCGCCTATTTTTTTTTTTTTATAGTGGACTGCGCTGACGTCAGCCCAAACGCTGACGGGGCTCCAGAGACACGCATGCGCAGTAGAGTGCGGACGGCGGACAACGACAACGAGGGAGGGAGGGAAACAGCCCCGAGCATGAGAAAAGAACAGCAAGAAACACTCGAAGCACGTTCTATAACCATTGACTTAGACGGCGTGTCATAGCTTGGCTATAAGAAGAAAAAAAAGGTCCACATCCCGTTGTGCGAAATGGATGTCCAGCGCAGCACTTATGCACTACTTCATTTGCTGATAGATGGGCGGGGGGGGGGCGGGGGGAGGGGGGGGGGGCTATGAAATGTTCCTCGTCGTCTCGGCGGGGCGGGCTGCAAATACTGGGTCCTGACTAGCCTGTCGCATGCACTCGCCCTGAAATAAAGCCAACCCCCCTGCCGCCCCCCCCCCCCCGCCCTTTGGAGAGCAGCTGCAAATTTCCTAGTCTTTACCGGGAACTCACGAAGTGGGGGGTAGCGGGGGGGGGGGGGGCAATGTGCACAGGGGACTTATCAGCAATCATGCGGTTTCAATGCTTGTTTGGCGGTTTTTGAATACTGTTTTTTAAACGTTCTTTAATTTTTTTTGTAAATTTGAAACGATTTTTTTAAATAAGTGCGGTATGCCTGATAGCAAAGAAACCTTGCGCTGTGCTCTAGAGCTGCAAATTCTGGGTCCTGGCTGCCCTGACGCATGCGCTCGCCATCACGTGACGTCCCGCCTTTATGGGAAGAGCTGCAACCGTAATCTTTAACAGGAACACATAATTGAAGGGGGGGGGGTGCAATTGTTCGCACGTGCCTCATCATCCATAATGCTTGTTTTGTGTTTCTTAACGAATACTGAGCTCTTTGCTGTATGCCTGATTAGTCTAACGCTCTGCGTCTTAGGCAGAAACTGCTCGCTCTTGCCGGGGGTTTCTGTTTACGACACAAAATTTTCCGACCAACTACAGGCTAACAGCTTCCCTATATAACGAGCGTACATCAGAAATTTGGCCCGCAGTCTTGGTCGGCCTTGAGCTTCTATTACGTCAGTGCCGCAGCAGCATAGATAAAGATTCTGGAAAAAGCTACTACCCTGAGTCTGATATCGAGGTTCGTTCGTTCGTTCGTTCGTTCGTTCGTTCGTTTATTTATTTATTTATTTATTTATTTATTTATTTATTTATTTATTTATTTATTTATTTATTTATTTATTTATTTATTTATTTATTTATTTATTTATTTATTTATTTATTTATTTATTTATTTATTTATTTATTTATTTATTTATTTATTTATTTATTTATTTATTTATTTATTTATTTATTTATTTATTTATTTATTTATTTATTTATTTATTTATTTATTTATTTATTTATTTATTTATTTATTTATTTATTTATTTATTTATTTATTTATTTATTTATTTATTTATTTATTTATTTATTTATTTATTTATTTATTTATTTATTTATTTATTTATTTATTTATTTATTTATTTATTTATTTATTTATTTATTTATTTATTTATTTATTTATTTATTTATTTATTTATTTATTTATTTATTTATTTATTTATTTATTTATTTATTTATTTATTTATTTATTTATTTATTTATTTATTTATTTATTTATTTATTTATTTATTTATTTATTTATTTATTTATTTATTTATTTATTTATTTATTTATTTATTTATTTATTTATTTATTTATTTATTTATTTATTTATTTATTTATTTATTTATTTATTTATTTATTTATTTATTTATTTATTTATTTATTTATTTATTTATTTATTTATTTATTTATTTATTTATTTATTTATTTATTTATTTATTTATTTATTTATTTATTTATTTATTTATTTATTTATTTATTTATTTATTTATTTATTTATTTATTTATTTATTTATTTATTTATTTATTTATTTATTTATTTATTTATTTATTTATTTATTTATTTATTTATTTATTTATTTATTTATTTATTTATTTATTTATTTATTTATTTATTTATTTATTTATTTATTTATTTATTTATTTATTTATTTATTTATTTATTTATTTATTTATTTATTTAGCAATACTGCTGGCCCATCGTGGAGTCATAGCAGAGTGGGTGTACATGGTACTTCAAGAAAAGCAACAGTACAACACTGAATCCATAACACCCAACAATGCACTTCAAACAACATAGAAAAGGTTTGATATCCAAACAAAAGGAAACATTGCTAGTCAGATATAAATTTTTCAAATTACTCAATACTGGTTGTTTCAGTAATTTTACTGTCGAGTTCATTCCATTCTTTGGCAGTGCGCGGAAGAAAAGAATACTTGAAAACTTTATTTTTGGGCTGGAAAGGAACTACAGTGTGCTTGTGACGTTGTCTGGTAGAATAACGGGAAGAGAAGTCTAAGTTTTCGGCTGTGGTGGTGTTTTGTCGACCATTAAAAATGTTAAAAGACGAACAACAAACGGGCAATTCTATCCCTTTCTGAACTGTAGGCTACATCGCTTTCGATGCATCCTACAACATAGATTTTGCCGATGCAAACTACATAGTCGACATTTCCAGACGAATAAGCCGCAAACCTAGCTAAAAGAAACACTTTCCACAAAAAATATGCTTAAACATCCTATGCAACGTTTTTATTTCGTACTTCAGTGAACATATCGTGCTCGATAGTATTTGATGTGTACAGCTGAACAAGACCGGCAGTCGTAGGGTAAGGGCAATTTCCTTTAACCAGGTTCCCAACGCTTCGGCACGGCGGTAGGGGTTCAAAAACTTATCCGGAAGTACCTGCGGTTCTCACTGCACAGGTGTCATGCCCACTTTGCCATTTTATGTGCTTGTAAGCCACCCTGAGGAAGCTTCTGGAAGAAGTGTGGCTCGATTTACGATGAAACCGCCGCAGCTGTTAAACCCGTTGCCGTCGATTAGTGCTCCCTTCGCCCAAAATCATCCTTTTTTTGTGCAATAATGAAGGCGCTTGCACGCACAAATGAGCCTGTTGTTGGAACTACTTTGACCGAATTCAAGCCTTCCCTGGGAACCTTTTCCCGTGTGCATAGGCAAGCTTCACATAAAATCAAAACTCCTCGACGTAAAGCTAAAACTCCTCGACGTAAAGCTATTGGAATGTTTAATTGAAAGGAAATGCTTGAAAGTAAACAAGGCCAGTCGAGCAGGCAGATATTGGAGCAGTATGGTTTACTGGAGTACGTTGAAGTTCGCACAGCCGAGAAGCGGGTCTACACTGAACCGTATACGTTAGTAACACACCGGTAACACACGCACTGACTGGAAGGGTCGGTATTTATTGGTACGACCACTGAAGTTTGTGCGCGCAGTCGCAAATTGCAATGCCATGTCACGGCTTAAGTGTAGCCCCACCTCACAGAGCCCGCCGTCCCTAGACAGCAATTTCGGCACGCTGGCTTCATTGTCACCGGCTGCTATGGGCAGGCCGCTGTTTATACAGCCGGCTGTGTATTGCATTTCAGACAGGATGCTAACAACGCCAGTTGTGCATGCTGCCGTTGCGAACAGCGACCCAACCGAGTATAAAGCGATAACTACATTAACCGGTTGTCCAGGAAAATAAACGAAACTCCATCCGTAATAATTGAGTCTCATGAACCAATTTCACAGTTTCACCGAGGGAAAACACGCACCTGGCTTAAAACAGGCAGGCATTTTGATTACCACGGATTATGATAAAGCAGCGGTTCGGAGGTGCAATGTGCGCTTGTTCACCTGTGACGACGGTAAATTTACGCGCATCATATTGTGCGTGCGCGTATATGTCAGTAGTGTCTCCACTTAAATTAGCTGGTGCAAGTAAGGGAGTGCGCTCGTGCGTCAGTTTTGCCGACATTCGGACTTTTTAAGCATCCGTAGTCGTGTAGCAGGAAGCTACACAATGAAGAATGGGATGGGGACACTTTGCACCCTTTCTCCAACCGCGAGAGGATGTTTGCACCCCCACAAATTGGTTTCTGTTTGGGATGAAGAACGTTGTTACTTTCGATGTAAGATGACTAAATTAAGACATGTGAAACTGCTCTAGCTACCACGGAAGTGTCGCGTTTGCCAGAGTTCCACGATTTTAGGAAGCATGTACTTGGCGTAACCTGAAGAACGGAAACACAGGAAAATGTGAAAGGGTCGCCCGACGAGACATAATTGCCTGACTGAAAGTCCTACTCTGGCCGGTCCAAGACAACGAATCGGCTATGCTACGACTAGGGGTCGGCTATGCTACGACTAGGGACTATGTTACGACTAGGGGCGAAATACGAGGGTGAAATTATTGGTACGTATAGTAGGCCTTTGGAATTATGTAAATAATAAATACGGGGAACGTTTACCGCGGAAAAAGTGGGAGAAAAGGCTTCTCCTCGACAATGGGCAGGCACTAAGCGGCAACGTAGACGGAGCCCTAAGCTTTACATTGTGCGAACGACATGGGACCGAGCGTGGTGGACTACATACTGTTCTGTTGGGGTGCGGATGCTTGGCAGCCAACGCTAAGTGGCGATGGTGACGATCCAGAGGCTTAGTTTGGTGCTTACCAAGCTTTCAGCGTTAGTATTTCTTTTGTTTTCACTATCCTTGCGAAAACAAGTGAAGGTGTGTGGAAGACATAACAACTCATAGGGATTGCTCAGATGAGACCAGCAGCTTCGAAAAAAATGAAGCAAGCTGACACTAACGCGTGCGACTTGAAGGTAGCGAAGCTGTATGCAACCTTCATGACCATCACCACGTTTTGAGTCCATGATTGCAGGCGATTTACTTCTACGCTGCTGCAGCAACGACCTTTAATCCATCATTGTTGCTATAAGTGTAAGCTTCCTTCATTTTTTTGGAAGTGATAATTATTGGACATCACCTTGGAGGGGCGTATGCTATTACCTGTCTTTCTCGTTCCGAGCACGTTCTCCCAGGATAACAGTGAACGCTGGAGTTTTATTTTGGCCGTCTTGGCCAATCTCCCAAGTGGGTATGCTTTTCAAGCAAACGTTCCCCGATGATGCTTAGCAGTCACCGCAAGGCACCCACGAGCGCTCGGCATTTCCTTGGTGTTTTTAACTGCGGACACGAAAAATTACGATTTGCAAAAGAGCTTCGCTCTGAGTAAAGAGTTAGAAACGCGGTTTAACCAAACAATGTTTTTTCACGGTGTTCCTTTTAATACCCCCCCCCCCCCCGTTACCCCACTGAGTGAAAACGAGCCACGAGGAGAGAGAAAGGGCGGCGCACCTGTTGCCGATAGACGTGCCTCCTGAGCAGGTCCTTGAAGGTCTGTCGCAGCGCGCGGCTCCTCACCCCGTAGACGTAGGCGTGCGCGCAGGGGCTCCAGCAGAGCAGCGCCGTGGTGGCCGATGCGAGCAGGGGCGGGCTTCTGCGGCCCGTCGAGGCCTCCCACAGGAGCAGGCCGAAGTGCGGCGCCGTCAGCAGGGCCAGCGAGGCCAGCAGCTGCGCCGTGGACAGCAGCGCGCTGCGGCCGCGGAACCGAGCCAGGTACCATGGGTTGCGCTGGTGCGTCACAGTCGCCTGGGCACGCAGCGTCACCTGCGCAGATAGCAGAAGAGGCGACATAGAGGAGGCTCCTTTGTACTCATGAAAGCATGTGGAAACAGGCTGACCTCCTTCTTCGTAAGACATAAGCAAGCAATCCGGCCTCCGTTCGTACTTCTATGGAATCGATCGGCTCAGAAGTCACAACACTGCAGCGCCATCATTGAGGACCGCGTCGTCAACGACCAGTAGTTATAGGCCTAATGCTAAAGTGCTGCCGTCTGTCGGAGCCAAAGCGAACGCGCCTTTTGATGGAATGTTAAAAGTTAGCGCCGGTCGCAGAAACGCATGCTACACGCGCGTTTTTTTTTTTTTTTTTCGGGCAGGTTCGCTACCCGCATCGTGATGTTTGATCCCACGTAATGACTCATGAGTGATGCGTGGACGGATCTGTGGTACAGTGTACTAGAAGAGAGACGTGTGTCGTTGACGGCCGATGAGGAAAGGTCCCTTTTGCGATGAAAATTTCTGCTGAAGAACTCCTGTTGTAAGCAGCTCCTCTGGCGGCGGCTGCTTACCAGTTCGTTCCTGAAGTTTTGTCTGTTAAATTAATTCTTCTTTATTGCCCCAAATAGACGTATGTTTTTATTTCCTTATATTAAGCCTTATCAATCCCGTCAAATAACTGTTTAGTTTTGTTTAAAAACTTGCAGGTGGCGCTAGCTGCAGCAGGAGTTCTCTGGGGAACGGCTGCGCTCCATATAATTTTTTCATCGCAAAAGCACCCGCGCTCTTCATTAGTTTTTTCCCAGAAGGACCCATCTCTACCTTCTAGTACACCGTATCCGAGATACCCCAGTTCCCTAATGGCTTTCCGGAGACGTATGCGTCCGAAACACCATCCCAGCGCCACAAATGGCGGAGTTACAAGTTCGCCACCGCATCAAAGAAATCATCTCCGGGGAAGTGCTGTGAGCAAACTCGGGCTGCTTGTTCACGTGAGGCGTGGCAGTCGGCCACGCCTTACACGCTTGTCCATCATCAGGAATGCAGTGGAATGACTCCTGCAAACACGTGATGACGTGGCGATTCTTTTGAGGGGCAAAAAGATAAAAACAAAACTATCCTGTTTTCCGCACAGAAAGGTTTTCCTGCCGTCGTAAATACGATATCGCCGGTTCATACATTGACGCCTGTGAAGAGGAGGAGGAAAAGCCGGAGGCAGAGGAGAGAAACGTTTATTGGAACGGAAAATGCTCTTGTGGGTGGTCTTCCCAGTCCGGATAGCCGCTAGTTAGGCGAGCCGCTCTTGCCCGAGATTCGAGAAACAAGGTTATCCTACGGCTCTAGCAGGCAGCTGGTCAGCTCACACTACCACTGGTCCAAGGAGGGGAAAGGGATGTCGTTTGGGTGGTGGGGCAAGCCCATACTAGTAGGGTCTATGGTGCTGAGGTTTTACAGGACATGCATTCGAAGGGGTACATGGTTAGTGATATGCTGTGTAGAATTGTGTTGTGGTATGTCTGGGATGGTAGACGTCCCCAAAGGTGTGCGTCGTTGGTGTTGAGATGAATGAAGCAAGCGGACGAAGGAGATTATTATCTTACATAAAATGAAACGGAGTATGACGGTGGTGACCGCGTAGAACTACATTGTAAAAAAAACAGCCCTTGCCCCTTCCCTGCCTCCTCCTTTTTGCGCAACCTCGTCAACCTCGCACTGAAAACGTTTTTCAAAAGTCATATATCGCGCTAATCATGAACTAAAGCATGCAACCTTACCTGCAATTAGTGCACCCAAACTGCGCCTTTTTTCATATTATCATTTGCGCTGCGGGACGCATCTTTGCGCAGCAGTCTTTATGTGCTCGGCGAGTTTTCTGTGCTCTTCTTTTAATTGCACCCGGAAGATAATCGTCATTCATGGCAGGAACAATCACAGATCAAGTCATAGTTTGAGTTGGGTTAGAGTTCATTGACGCGACCGCTCGAGCTCATTACGGGCGCTGTTTGGTGCGAACCGAGAAAGCTTACGTAGCGTGCAAAAACTACTCTATGGAATTTTCTTCGTCGTGGACAGGTGAAGAAAGTGATTCTTGCGAACTGTACGTAAAGAACACCAGGCCGCAAATTGTAGCAGTTTGCCTTGAGCTCCCAAATCATGCCTGCCAACACAGCAGTAGCAGTCTCTCCGATCAAAGGTCAGTCCGAAGGATGAAACAATTTCAAACACCGAACGAGCAAAAATTAACGCTAACCTACCAGCATTATACACACGTATACGTAGCCGTTCCATTAAGTATTCGCTTTAAATTAATTTAGAGCATCAATATCGTTCTTCCCGACCACAGTAGTAGTAGTACGCAATCACTGCTGTGTTAGCGCGAAGTAACTGGCGTATTTGAGACAAGCAGAGAGCATCACACGGATATAATGTATTCTTGTCATTGTTAAATGAAAGAATATAAAACAGATACGTTTCGCAGTGCACGCGACACGCATTCAAAAGAAAGTAGCAACGTCCAAAGTCGTTGCGGCACCTGCGATCACACAACACAGAATAACACTTCGACTTCAACATTTTTTTTCTCTACCTTGGGCATTCTTGTTCACACTTTCTGTGTAGCACGGCACATAATAGTATGTGGGCATCCTAGATCGACAGCACAAGCCAGATTGCCCAAAACTCTCTGCAGTTAGCTGCCCCGGTTTGCGGTTCTACCCGTAAATATGGCGGCCCCGCAAGCGGTGACTGCGAAAGGGCAGCAGATTTCGCATAAGGCCTGTACCTTAAAGAGCTCTTTCTCTTCACCAGGCTAGAGCTACATATCTTGGAAACTTCATCCAGAACATAGTTGACATAGCCGTCTACACCAGACAACACCTAGACGTGGCTTGGTAACCCATTAACACGAATGGGTGGTTCTACCAGGCCGAACACAAACGCGTGCGCGATGCCTCAAAAGGACCTAAAGAAAACGACCACTTCACTGGCTACGCAAAAACTGTGCAGACTTTAACCACGAAGAAGTTCACCATCATAAACATTACTGCCATAACGACACCGGATGCGGAACAGCCCGCCAGAGCCCGCGGTGTCGCTCAGACCCCCGAGAACAAATCCATACCTCACTCTCAGGGAGCCTTTCGATGGTTCCTGATAGGAACCGTTTTCAAGGCGGCGTCAGCATACTCGTAAGACGCCAACCATACAGACATTCCAACAGTGTGTAGACACCGACCAATACCAAACTCCTCCGGTGACATTTTATTGCACACGAATCCGGGTGCGAACTGGCCGCCCTGACACCGCGAATCCAGTGGATAGAGACGACCCTCCCGAGAACTCCTCATCGAGCACGACATAACTCAGTATTGCACTGTAGCAGGCGAGCTACTATTCCTGTCAAAAGCACCGCAACGTGCGCATTGGATGCGTCATACCCCTCCTGCCTTTCCCGGCGAGACCTACATGGTGCCTTCCACCGACGCTGCATACTCTGTAACTGTTACGTGCTGCAAACCACGCACATACCCAAAACTCCATGCCTGCGACGACCGTCATGACCGCGGTGGAGGAAGAGGTAAACTTTATTTAGCCAAGCTCTGTTACGGGGACAGGATGGCCGCTGGCGTTCTGCAGCCCGATTCGTCAGGGAGGCTTGAACCTCCGGATCAGAGCTGCCCAGCGCCCTCTCCCAGTGCTCGTCGAAGGTGATGGAGGGTAAAGGATCATTGGAACAAGCCCACATGGTGTGGAATAAGGTGGCGGGAATGCCGCACGATGGGCAGTTCGGGGAGGGAAATAAGGATGGGTGAATGCGATGGAGCAGCGCGCGTCAGGGGAGGCTGCCTGTCTGCAGAAGGCGCCACGTGCGTTCTTGCAAGCTGTCGAGACTGACGTGAGCAGGGGCATATACGCGGCGGGCGAGGCTGAAATGGGTCGCTATGTCGTGATAGCTGAGTGGGCTATGTCTAGCTGATCTGGCACCGTGCGAGGGGACGAGGCTGGGGCCGGCTCGGAAAGTGAACCCTCGAGCAGCAGAATGGGCCGCCTCATTACCTCCCAGCCCGGCGTGAGCAGGGGTCCAGATCTGTTCTACTGAGGTTGAGGGGGGATTTTGAGAGAGAATTTTGAGTGACTGTGGGGATAGGAGCCCCTTGGCGAAATTCTGAATGGCTGTTTTCGAATCGGAGGTCACAATTATGGAAGTCGGCCGGTGCTAGTTAAGGCAGGCGTTATTGCCGCCTCCTCCGCCGTTGCAGGATTGATGGTGCGGACAGAAATTGAGTCAACTGGCGGTTCATTAGGGCGGTCAATGATTGCTACCGCATATGCATCACGGTGGCGGTAGTCGGCCGCGTCCACATAAAGAATGTCCGGTCTGACGGGGAGTCGCTTACTGAGCGCGCGAACCCTTTGCTCCCGCCGCCCCCTGTGGTAAGTATGGTGAACATTGCGCGGGAGTGGGCGAACCAGGATATTAGAATGGATATTTCGGGGGATTTGAAGCTTGCTGTCGGTGATTAGCGGAGCTCGTAAGCCGAGTTTTCCCAGAATGTGCCGTCCAGTAGAGCTGCCTGATAGCCGTCGCAGCTGACCTATGCGATGGGCCTCCACCAGCTCCTCCGCGAGGTTGTGAATTCCAAGTCGGGCAGCGAAAGTGTGCAGGGGGACCTGTAATGCAGCCTTGTAGGCTTTCCTAATCAAACAATTAATTTTCTGCATTTCAGTGGGAGTGACCTGAAGGAAAGGCGTGAGTATGTGATGCGGCTTACGACAAAAGCCTGCACCAGTCGCACTCCGTCTTCCTCCTTAAGCCCTCTGTTCGGGGCAGTTGTGCGTCTAATGAGGCTCATTGTTTGATTCACGTGCGAAGAGAGTTGTGAGATGTACTGAGTGTGAGCCCTATTGCGCTGGATTAGAAGACTGAGTAAACAATGCCGCCATCACCGAACTAGTACAGGAGTCGTTCAGAATGACAAACGTCGGTCTAATGTTCGGATGTCACGCACCTACAGCCAGACATTATCGCACCCGTCAAAGACGATGGCTAAGGGGAAGCGCCAAGCCTGCCTGCTGTGTGATATATCATCATCGTCATCATCATCAGCCCGCTAGTGTACACCTCACGACGAAGGCGTGCGCATTTTACTCTAGCCATGCCTGTCTTCCGATGCTCTGGCCAATTCTTCGCCTGCGAAATTTCTTACCCTCCACGAAGTCTTCTTGAGCTATTTCCGACTCTCGCTTGGCAGTGTGACTGTCCACCGGTTTCCAGGTTTCCGCATTCCATGCCAAGTCGACATCCTTTCTTCCCCTTCAATTCAGTTATGATGCTTTCCATCCAAGTTTTGCTGTGATGTTTGTCGTTCGAAAAGAGGCAAGCGCTCAGGCCGCCATTTGCTGCTTCTATACACACCAGGAGAAACTGGATGACGCGCCCATCGTATATCCTGTACATTGCTGTCTGTGCCTTTTCTCGCCTCAGAGCGCTGCGCAAGTTGAGAGAACTGGGGCCGTAGCTACTCCGGACGACGCAGCGGGCCGTTCCAGCGCATGTTTCAAACCATGTAGCGCAGAAGACGACAGACACAGACTAGTAGACGCACACGGCGCTAACTTCCAGCAGCTTTATTGAAAACGACGTCGCACACATGCGTACCTCAGCGCGAACGCAAGTAGGCAATCTCTTGTTCTGATAATTTGAGAGAAGTAGAACTTACACAGGAGCTTCCTAACCTGGTTATCTTTTCTGCCTCAATTATTTCACGTATGCACTTGTCCTTACTCTGTGCACACGTGAAATCATTGAGGCAGAAAAGATAACCAGGTTAGGAAGCTCCTGTGTAAGTTCGACTTCTCTCAAATTATTAGAAAAAGAGATTGCCTACTTGCGTTCGCACTGAGGTAAGCATGTGTGTGACGTCACGAGATTCTTGCCTTTATATGTGTGATATCGTTTTCAATAAAGCTGTTGGAAGTTAGCGCCGTGTGTGTCTACTAGTCTGTCTCTCGTCTTCTGCGCTACATGTTTTGAAAGTTATGTACCAACAAGCCCAAATTTCTACAGCGCATGTTTTTTGTAGCAGCCGTAGACAAGCGTTAAATTCCGCAGTGCCGAGTAAGCGATACGCAGACGTTGCCCCCAACTTCCGCCCTCACGGTGCATTAAAAATAACGTCATGCACTTATCGTTATTCATGGAACAAGGACATACAGCCCGGTTTCATAGTTATTGATCTTCCCGCCTAAACACCGGCACTCGTCAGCAACGTCGCCCTCGATGTTATTAAAAATCTCTGAAGCTGCGAGCGTCAGTGACAGGTTATTCCGGAACCTTGCCCGCGGGCATAAAAGCCGGGCCGCAGTTCGGGAACAAAACCAGTATGTCGAAACTGATTCAAAAAAAGTTCAAAAGAACTTTCCGCCTATAAAGCAAGGGCAAAGCAAACACTTTTCTCTTATCGATTCCAGTTTACTGCACCGAAGCTTCCCCGAGCAGGAAGGTGCAGGCGGCGTGGATGTGTACGGATCTGAAACATGGACCGAAATGGCGACACACGGCGGCCCCTTTTTCTGTTTGCCTTCATAAAAATAGGCCTCCGTCTTGCAATAGGCGCGCTTGTGTGAGCAGCACAACGCCTTATCCACTGAGTCATCGCGACCAGGAGAAAAATTTCTCATCTTTTGGTAAAAACTATCGCCCACCAAAGGTAACTCGCCGTATGTGAGACCGCGTAACTGCTTCTCAAAAAACAACCTTCTTCGTTATATAAAAATATTTGTGTCTGCGGTGAAAGTGGCTAGATGTAGCCGTTAATGGTATTTTTCTTCTTTATTGTGTACCACCTTACGCACGTTCTATAAAAAAACCAGAATACTGTAAATATCCTCCAACGTCGCAAGTTCTGTTCGATCACTATACTTGTTCTAAAATGCGTCAGTATGATGAGCGTGGCAGATAGCGCTATAAATATAGAACCGTTGTAACGAAGCGCTTTTTGTGGCTGGTGGAAAAGGTGCTAAGTGATGTTCCTCGGCAAAAAAACAAAACACACACGTATGCGGGAAATGGTAAACCATGCTGCAAGATTCGCATCCGTTGTTAAAAGGACAGGTAATCAGGCTCAGTGCTTTGCTCAAAAGTGTCCGGAAACCCGCATTGAACATGGTGCATTAACTCTAACCCAATCGGATCAGTTGCGCATCCCGAAGCAATACTGTTGCCGTCGGTCAGCTTTCTCTACTACAGCGTAGGTAGCGCGTGAGCACTGTCCTTTGATTGCATGGGGTCAGTGGAAGCCGGAACTTTTCGCTAATTACTCTTGCCTGCTGACAACGTCCGCACTAATTTTGTCGTCTGTGCGTATTCTTTTCCTTTTAAGGAAGTATTGACAATTTTTATTTGCTGTAACATTTTTCCTACGCTGCTGTCGGTGCAAATGGGCGTAGTCATCATAAAAGCAACCACCAGTCTACATGCCGCATCGCAAATTATTATTCCGAAACTCGTTCATTGGTGTCATTTTCCGTTTAAACGAGGCCGCGACGACGAGGGAGCCCCATCGGCCCCCACGTCCTAGTCGAGGGCGTCGGCCCCGCGGCGGGCGGCAACATGGCGCTGGCGGTAGTCGTGAAGGGGCGCGTGAATTAAGCCCCACCTACAGGTCGTTACCGCTCACACGAATGGAACTCTGGGCGGAAACAGAGTTACGCATCCGGGAAGAGAGGTCATAACATCGGTAAAAATCGCGCTATGAATCCGCGCCGTCAGTGAAAGCTCTACTGAAATGTCTGCCATGACGATAAGCCTAAACCTCTCAGGATGGGAGACCTGGTTGCTCTGAATGCGAAACTTTTTAACGGGGAAGTTTGCACTAGTTAGTGATTACGAACCCTGGGCATGGTAAAAATCGCGAAAGAACGCGGACAGAAAGAAGAGGCTTATAAACCATAACGGACACTGCCACCCAACCCGTCTTTGCGCCTCGTCCTCGAGTCGGTGTCCGTTTGCGTTTTCACGATGCTTTGAAACTGCCGCCACAGATGTGCGCGACGAGATGCAGACGGTTATGCTGGAAGAGGCTCCGCTGCAGGCTTCCTCAAGCGGAGAGAGGTAGTGATTGAATGAATACGCGTAATCGGAAACGGTTAGTTCAACTCACTGGGCGATACCTCCGCAAACACCGACAATTATGTATATGCTTTTCTAAGCTTCAACATTTTATGCCAGTACCCCCAAGCAATGGTTCTGGAATCAGAATCCGCGAGGGAATTTAAGGGATCCGCGAAGCCGTAACCAAAACTCTTCCCCATCGCTTTCTTCTTATTGCAAAACCTGGCTTGGTTACTGGAAAGGTGGCTTCGTTTGTACGCTTGTTTTCTCAGCGTGGCCCACGATTTGAGGTTGGCTTTTTGCACAACACTCCAGCCTCACAGAAAAGCCAGACACACAAAAGGCTGCATATAGGTGTGGTGACGTTTAGCTGCGAGAGCACATCGCTTTACGATATCACACGCATCAGCCTACACGGCAAGCAGTAAGGACGGATATTGAATAACTACGCAGGTGACTTTAGCTGAAAGGGAATTTTGTTCGACAGTTTAACACGACTCAACATCTTTCACCCCATCACTTTTCCTAGCCCAGAACGGGTTCAGGCATACCTACGGCTGACAACCGCTGCTTTAACTTGTACCTCGCCACGCTATGTGCGCCTGTATTGGAAAGGAAATCCTGAGTAGGCTGCTGCAATACACAGCGCCTTTTGGGGGTAAAGGTGCGCACGTGCCAATATCTTATGGAGCAGTGCGTGCGTGTGCCGAAGTGCGTCGTGAAAGCGAGTTTCCACCGTTTTCCCCTTTAGGGCAAAAGGTACTGATCTCACAAGCGGATTGATGAAAACACCAGACGTTCGAGAGTTCTATTTCCCATTTCCGTGCCCGCAAGGCATTTGAGAAAGTAGAGACCTTCACTCCGCTGACGATTCATCGATTTCTGCAGCCAGGCAAGACGGCGCTGGGCCGAAGCGGGGGATCGCCGCTATCCAATCCGAATGCTAAGCACAAGATTCGGTGGTTTCTGTTCCCTTTAGTGCCGCAAACCGGTTCCCAGGTCTTGGCCGCCGTAATAACGCAAGCACTCAGCTGTGCACACTACATCAGTCGCCGCCATATCCTTCACCACCGAGCTTAACAGGAAGTCTTTCGAAAACGTGGTAAAAAGATTAGGCCTACCGCCACCCGGAGCCAGGGCAGCGCTCTTAGCTCACTTGAAGCTTGGGATATGGCAAGTGTATATAACATAAAGCGTATGTTACAAATTGCCACCATCTTCCGCGAGGGGAACCCTGGGGTGATGCAAGGCATCTCACGGGGTTCAATTCGCGTTTCCGTTAAGTTGTTTTACCCAAAATGTGGTTGAAGTGTAGCGAACCTTAAATTATGCCGAATCACACGTACATTTCCAATTACGCGGTAGCAGGCATGTTAGTGTCCAGTTCAACTCATCGGAGCAGCAGACGGATCTGTAGCAGCAAGAGCGACTGACGGAGCGACTGAGGAGCGCGCTGCAGATACCACGGTTATATAGCCGCTCTGCGAGAGAGAGTGATCAGAGAGAGACACGCATGCGCACTAACGCACAGCAGGCATGGCGAGAACGTGCTAACGCTCTGGCGGGCGAGGGGAAAGGAGGAGGGTTGCGGACGGACGCCGGATGGATGGAGGGACAGGCCGTGTGTAAGAGATGCCTTGCATCTAAAACCTCGCCCATGATGCAGAAACGTCGGTTACGTTGAAAATGAGAAAGAAATCAGCGTGAGCCAAAAATCTGTGGTGCCTGCTTGCGACGCCCTCCGAAAGCCTCAGGATCGCAAGGCGCAGCCCCCCACCGATGGTGCGCGAGCAGGAGCGGAGAGATGTAAATGCTCGCGGGTGCCGCTAGGGCGTACACCATGCAGGAGGAGGAATGCATTTAATGATTAATAGAAATCAGCCTGGCAGCGAGCTTGGTTGCTACTTCACGTGATATGAAAGGTGAGAAAGTGAAAGGAAGCCAAGACACGAAAACTCATGCAGACACTACAAACGCAAATAAGCAAACAAACTGACAGTCGCAGGATCACGCACACAGCACACAAACAGTAGTAAACTGAAGGCAAACGTTCACAGGGAGGGCGGAGTCGCGGAGAAATGACACCACGGCCCGTGACTCCGTGTTGCCGCGGCAGTTGAGTGCCATGGACCAATGGCGTCGCAAAGCTTCAGTGGTGCATCAGCACGCTGTCCAAAGGCGCTAAGGCGTAAATACTTGTGCCGGGGCGCGACACAGTCCTCCTCATCCCCGAGTGAGATGACGCTCTAACCGCCGCGGTGGCTCCGTGGCGGCTCAGGCGAAGCGGGTGCGATGGCGGCGCGGGGCTGCTCTTCAGGTGAAGGCGGGAAGCGCATGCGCCGGAGTATCGAGACTTCGGCTGCACGCGAGTATTCCCCAGCTGCGCTCAAACCTGATCCGGAGACCTCCTCTGCGGGCGCCTCATAACCCAGTTGTTGCTACGACGCTTAACAGCACCCAAATTGGAGTTATGAAGCGTGAACTTCACTGGCCCAGGTCGAGCAGTTTCGCGTGGCTCCTGGAGAGCCGTACTGCGCAAGCGCGGCACGTGGCGGCCCGGTCCACTCGGTGATCATGCGAGGCCCCGGCCGGGTGTGGAACCGATGGCTCGTGCGTCGCAGCAACACCGGCGTGCGCCTGTGGAACCAGCTTAGCTCTGGGGAGATTGGTGACGCTGCACCGGAGCCGCTTGATAACTATACATGTGTCACATAATGCGTATACCGTGTGTGTGTCATTGAAGCAGCAGTAAGCATGATAATCAAGCTATTCCTAGACAACCGGAAAAGCTAAGAATAACCAGCTGAACCTTAACGCACCCTACGTATATCCTGGCATAGCCGAGCTAAGCCACTGGTAATTTTTTAACGATAACGCGAGTGCGTTCCACGCTTAACGACGCATCTGAAGCGTCCTCTAAGTCAATTAAGAGCAGAGCTGTTTAAGCTCGCATTTACGCCCTGTTGGGTGACCACAAAAAAAAAAGTACCAAGAAATAATACAGAGTGCACTTGTGGGCGAGCCTTGTGGGAAGCACCCGGCCTCAGCCAGTTCGACCTTCGAGAATATTCTGCCCAGCATTCGTGGCGTGATCCCTCGCGCGCGGCTCTCCTTGTCAGTTGACGCGAGTTCGCGCTTGAAGCGGGGAGCACAGACGCCGAGTTCCCGAACCCCGTATTCGCGGGATCGAGCACGTGCTAACACGGTCAACTTAGGGAGAGATATGAAAGGCTGCGGACAAAAATTTCCCCGCATTTCCCCGAGGGGAAGAATGTGAAAGTGCGAATGCACGAGTTGAATTTGCGCGGTTCGGTAATGTTCGCGAAAGAGAGATCACACACACACACACACAACTACAAAGAAAGAAAGATGCATTTATTCACAGACACCTATTTGTGTTGTCGTTGTACTTGATTGCTAGAGCGGATCTCAGCTTTGAAATTTCGTGTCAGTACTCCTTTAAGCGGGTGCATTAGCCCTTCTCACGCCCGATTCCTGGCCAATCCCCCACGTGGGTATGTGCCATGCACAGACACCTATTTGTGTTGTCGTTGTACTTGATTGCTAGAGCGGATCTCAGCTTTGAAATTTCGTGTCAGTACTCCTTTAAGCGGGTGCATTAGCCCTTCTCACGCCCGATTCCTGGCCAATCCCCCACGTGGGTATGTGCCATGTCAGCGGCCAGGCAGCGCGCGCCCATCTCCCCCCGTTTCCAAGGAAGACGAGGAGCGCGCGCACCCGCAGCTGTTGCTATGTGGACGGACGGCGGTCGCCGGAATTCAGGGTCGCTTATAAAGTGCATTCGCACTTAAAACGATCCGGCCTGCCAGTCATGGTGAACTCTTTCAGCGGCAAGTTTGGAAATACACGTGAGGCGCCACTGCCGCGTCTCCGACGAAGGGACAGGGGACGCCAGCTCTGCTGTTTCTCCAGCCCAGCACCACTACGCAAGCTGCGCCAGTTCTTCCTTTAGGACGCAGCCCTTCGGCGGCCGCCTCTGGGCTGACCCGCGTCGCCTTCGTAACCGAATGAACGATGGCAAGACCGAACACTAAAGGAAAGCAAAGGAGGAGACTGTCGCGAAATTGTGAGGGAAGCTACTGAGAAAAAACAGCGCCAAACAAACGAAACGACAGGGAGTAAAGACACACTGCGCTGAACTGTCGACTGAACTGAACTGAACTGCCTTCAAAATGCAGCAAGAAACACGCCAATTGCTTCAGGGAGTGTATAGAAGGTGTGGTGTATAAGATTGAGCTCTCGTGTGGCAAAAGCTATGTAGGGCAAACTGGCCCTCTGCATTAATGACCGGCTCAGGGAGCACGCAAACACTGTACGGACAGGCACTGGCAGCAATCTAGCCGCACACTGTGCAAAGTGCCAGCAATGCCAGCTATCCCCACCAGCATTTGACAGCGCCGTCATCTTGAAGCGGTATCGTGAGCAGCGCACGGTGGAGATACACGAGGCTTTCGTTATCCACACAATGGGAGATAGGTGCGTGAGGACACCCTCTATCGAGTTGTACGACAGAGATAAACTACCTAGGATCATGATCGACGCATTACACGTCGATGCTTTCATTTCCACCATCAGCTTCCATTTTGTGTGTTTGTGTTATGTATTTCCTTCTCTCTTCCTTGTTTTTGATTTTAGTATAGATTCGTTGTTCTTCTAAATAAAACTCAGTTGGCAGTTCAGCGCAGTGTTTGTCTTTACTCCCAGTCGTTTCGTTTTTTCTTTTTTTGACGCTGTTTTCTCTAAGTAGCAACATGCACCAACTAGCCCGTCCCAGTTCACTTGTGAGGGGAGGGCGATCGCGGCGCGAGCGCTCTCCGAAAGTGTGCCGTGGGGGAGGGGGCAGCATGCTGTGTCCGCAGGAGACGCTCTTCTCCGAGACGTACGCTGACGAAAACGTGTGGGGTGGGGGAGGGGGGGAGGGGCGCATGCGCGCGACGGTGGTGTGCGTTCCCTGCCTGAGACGCGGGTCGCGGTCCGAGACGGACTTCGCGCCGCCGACGCAGGGGCTTATCATCGCTGCCCCCGAGAGAACCCACAAGTGAGTGCTGCCTCAGCGCACTGCTGCTGCACCCAAATATCTAATTAGGGAGTTTCGTAATCGCCAGAAAATTTTTTAGATGCGACGCTGAGATGAGCATCGGCCCTGTCCTGCGTCCGTCGTCGTTGTCCGCGTCCGCACAGCTGCGTCTCTCCTCCGCTCACCCCCTCTCCTCTCTCCGGTAGCGAACACTCTCGCCCAACATCTGCGGGCGCGTGGCGCAGCTACTTTTTCTAGTTTCGGTTCTATTATTGCGCGCCTAGAGGCAGTGGCGCTGGGGAAACACTCCTCCTCTCATTTTTTTTTTCTTTCCGCTTCTCTCCGGCGCGACTGGGGGCGCGCATGCGCGATAACGGTCACCGCAGTTGCTGCTTCCGCGCGGCGAGCAGCGAGGCCGACGCGCGTCTCATGTAGTGGGCGGTTTCTCGTATGTGCTCCCTCGGACATTACGGTGCTGCAAAACGGACGCCAAGAACACCAGGATGAATCGTAACGCGAAGACTCTTTGAGTGCTGTTAGCAAAAGGTGAGAACGTCGTTCGTATGCCGTACGTGAAGCTGAGCTGAAGGACAGGACTTGTGTCGTGCGTGTGCTGTGCTTGAAGACAGACAACCTTGTCTTTGTTGTATTGGTCATCGGTGTTTCTCGCCGCACGTCGCGTTCGCGCACGTAACGCGAATAAAGTGTTCAAGTGATATTCGAGCTGGCGTCGTTACTGCTCAAGCGGCGTGGCTTCGTGCCGTCGGAGCGAGGCTTGCCCGTTGGAGGTAGCGGGGTGGCGGCGGCGGCAGCGGCGGTTGCCGGGTGGGAATGGGGGTACAAGGGGAGGGGGGAAGGAATCCCACCAGCATGAGAGGGGAGAGCGTTACCTCTCCCCCACGCAAGCTGCGCGCCCTCGCATTGTTGCCATGGCAAATATAACGCCTTCAAGGCCAACATGGCGGTGGTGTTGCTAGGGCAACAACAACGCAGTAATGTTTCCCCAGGCTCACCAGGGGAGAATATGCCGCATGAGTCGCAATTAGCCCGGACGCTGGGTTGAAGGCTAAGAGTCCGCCTCCTCGGTGGACGGCGCTGCGCGCTGTGCGCATGTGCAGTACTCTCTTTCTCCGCGGTCTCCTCTCCTTCGGGTGCGCTGCGCATATAAGCGGAGTGCCGCGCTCCGGCCGGTCTTTCAGTCGACGGTCGCCCGCGTTTGCGCTTGTCTTATTATGCTCAAAATTACGCCCGCATCCCCTCGCGTGGAACCCAACGATGTGGTTGAAACGCAATTCACGTTCACTACGCGTTTCACGCAATTCGACTAATCGACCCAACAGAAACACCCAATGGAACCCCCTTCAGCGTCGCATCTCACTAGGGTTCCCGCGAGGGGAGGTGGGCGTAATTTTTTTGTCTATTCGCCGAGATTACTGCTAGTATGACCGAAGAATTATGAGATCAACTTGCGTAGCTTCAAAAAAGTATAAGAAAGGTACTTCCCACAACGTTGATAATTTGATAATAAACGGTGCCACACGTGCAAAATATACTGCACAAATAGCTTCATGCAACCGTATGCACGTGCAGAGTGTTTTTTTTTTTGTTTTTGATCATTAGCCCAAATGAAAAAAAAAGTTTTTGTTTCGAGGAATGATCGGGCATCAAAAGTTTTGCGGCGACCGGAATAGGGCGTACGGTGAACGATGCTTCAGCCGGGATAGATCTTCCGCGATGGCCATCGGAGGTGATCGACGTTTCTGAAACCGGGCAATAAACTCAGCCTTCCTTGTTTATAAGCCGTAAAAGCCAGTTTAAAAGAGTTCAAAGCAATGTTTCAATCTCGCATCAACATAAGCTTGCGCTTTATGCAGCGGTTTGATGGCCACAGGTTTTATGGTTTAAGGTAATGACCCGGAAGCGTATGCCAGTCGAGCTTTCAAAGCTTCATTCATCGCTGATAACCTAAAGTTCGGAATGAGGCAGTGCGAAATTTTTCTCGGCCCATGGATTAATGTCACGTTTAAACTATTTCTTTTTTTCATTCTGGATGAAATATACGGATACCGTACGTATTTTATGGTTTTAAATTTGGCGTCGGTTTAGCCCAACATTCCCACGCATTTTGTTCATACCTCTCGACTGAAAGTGGTGACATGGGATGCGGCTGAGGCTGTAGAAGGCCTAATTACGTTTTGGGGACGTTGTATTTGGGAAAGAAGATGTGATTAGTACAATACGGTGTCCTTACGTACCAAAGGCGGAAGAATAGTAGACAAGAAAAAAAGACACACGAGTCCCCTGTCAAACAGAGATCCCACCAGTCATTGTTTTCATATTCTAATGCACGTATTTTTAACTAATTATACCACTTTCCAGTCCTGGTCAATACTCGCCGTGGGTAAACGAGGACACGAAAGGAAACAAGAACAAGAAGAAGCTGAACTTCAGGTGAAAAACAAACCGTGCCCGAGGAATAACGAAGCGCAGAGAAAATAAAAATGAGCGTCAGATTTTGTCATGCCACGTACCCATCAGTCCATAATAACAGTTTTTTGTGGAGTTGTGTTATAGTGCGGTATTAACCGATTCCCCTTCTTATAATCGCTGTCCAGAATATGACAACAAAAATGTATACGCGGCCTGTAGTATTCCAAGCTAAGATTTCTAGTTTAGATGTCTTTACAAATGACAAAACAGTCCAAGACATTCTTATCTCCTCATACCTCCCCCCGATATTTAAAATGTGTTTTGACACGTGACGGGTCAATTTGCTTCAGTCTCTCAAGAGCAAAATATGCCGATTCATTCGCCCTTAAAGGGGCCTCATCGCTGTCTTCGTTATTATCGAGTCAAGCAAACCCAAGCCAGGAATTAAAATTCAGAAGGTCGCCTCTCGACTTAAAGGCGATGGGCCTCAATCTGAGGCTGCTCAGAATGCGACATCGTTCCACCCCGTCCCTGAAGTGCTTAAACCCAAATAAATGCTTGACATTCCCGGGACGAAAGAAAGGAACACTCGTACGAGCCACAAGCAGATTACGCTAAGCCTCTTGTGCCTCGCTCGGAGAGGACGAGCTCGGAGTATCCGCAGAAACTGTCTCGCCCCATTCTAGCGGTGTATAGGACAGATACAAATGAAGAAAGCACGGTGCGGGGAATACAAAAGGAGGAGGCTCCCGTTCCTCAACCTAATCTTTCTACCTTGCTTCACGCGCTTTTTCGTTCCCCGCCGGTGGACTGGGAGCCGGAGGAGGGCCCGTCCCGCGCGATTATTTATTTCCAGGACGGCGGCGCGGCGGATTATTAAAGTTGCACGGCCCCTGATGGCGGCCGTAGTTAATGGCCCTCAGCGACGTGCTCCGGCGAGCAGTGCTTCGCTTCATTCCCATCCCGGGACCTGCCCGCCCCGCATGCGTGGTGCAGTGGCAGAGGCGGCGCGCGATTAAGTCTTCCGCGAGCATTAGGAAACCCCGGGCACGCCCGAGACGCAGCCGCGCTTCGCATTTTTCGGGTTCGTTCCCGGCCGCAGAGTGCTGCGGTAGCACTCCGCGGTATCAAGTTCTAATAGCGTTCGTCAAAGAATCGTTCGTGTCAGCGGCGACGGTGTCGCAACGTACGCAGGTGGTTGCACTTAGGCTAGACGCATATCCGGAGTGCGCGTGACATCTTTTTCGTAGCATTTATTTATGCATAGATATAACATTGCTAAATGCATTTCAGTACGTTTTAAATCTCCGCTGAAACGTCACTGCCTTCATTTTCTAGCTTTGACGGGTGATGGCCGAATCAATCGTATACGGTAGGTAATGACAATACTGCCCCCTTACTCCTCCACTCCTCCCCTCCCCCCCCCCCCCCCCCACACACACACACAAACAAAAATTATACATGTGAACTCTTGATACCGACATTACCCTCGGCCAACGGTGTACTAAACAATAACTGTGCTTAGAGCACTGTCCTATACCTCACATGAGTTCAAGATGCACCTCATACGCACCTCTAGTGGGCCACAACAATTACACCAACCACACTGCCCAACCTCAACGTTCTAAATTAAAAAAAAACGCCCCAAAGCTGAGGCACACATATCCGAAAAAATTCGTTCCTTTGAAAAGAAAAAATCACTTCAGTGTCCGAAAGGAGAAGTTTCTGCGGATAGTACTATAGAATTTACGCAGACTCGGGACACAAAAATATATCGCAGCACTTTTCCCGAAAGTAACTGAAGTCGTAATTCGTAAAATCATTGAATAAACTATCATGGTAATTTCTCTTTCTTTCAGCTCCTCCCACTACATGATAAGAATAAAGTTGAAATAGCGTGACTGTCTTAAAAAACGCCTCTTTCTCCCGGTTCGTATACGCAAATCTCAGGGGCGCCTCGTTACGCCTTCACCTCCATCCAATTCACGTTTTCATGTGAATTTTCCGACATGGTTGTGGCTCTAAAAAATGGGCGGACACAAGAAAGGTGACAAGAGCGGCGCTAATCATCAACTGGTTTTATTGTCGTAACTTGCAACGATGTATATATTGTTCACACCAACTCGGCCAGCAGCAAGATCTAAAGTTTTCATGTGACTTTGTCTGCTATTAAAATGACCGCCTCTAGTTTAGTTTGCACCCATCCCTTCAGAATTTTTGCAGCTTAGGATTCCATGCGCGTCCAGCTGCGGAATTTCTTTTGTCCACGATAGAATTCGCTGATAGCGCCGTCCACTTAACGCAAATATTGACTATAGACGTTTCTTTGGAAACATGTAGGAAGATTTTTGTACCTTATTTTCCTTAGGGTATACCCTAGACTTTAGTAGTTATTTTTCGAAATTGCCTTCGAAAGGGATCCAAGCTTTTTCTGCGAGCGCCGTCACCTGGCATTTTTTATATTTCGCGGGGATTCTTTATCAGTCAGAATAAGCGAGTAGGCAATTAGTTCGTCGCCGAAAATACCGCCGTTAGATGCCTAAAATTACGAATAAAATCCTATTAACTAAAAAATTACTGTCCGATTCTCGACAGTCCTGTAAACATTATAAACTAGGTTTTCTTCGAGTAGCGCCATTGCTCGTTTTTTAAATTCTGGTGTATGAGAGCTGGGACACCCTGTATGATACGGGCCGTGTACAGCGACGCTCAATGAGCATGAAATGCCAGTAAAAAAACATGCGCTGCACGCCAAAATTTTATGCAAGAAAATGTTTCTGCTTCCAAAGCGATTAAAAAATCGAAAGAATGGTTACAAACGCCCTTAGCCACCAAAAACACTGGCTACGTTTTTCGTGCGTGTTCGTAAGTGCTACGCAACTGCACTCTTTTTCGTGGAAGCATTTAGAGCAGCCCCTGATGCAACACCGTGGAGGATACCGGAGGTTGCGTAAACCCTGTGCATTGTGCGCTGGCGCCTGTCCAGTTGTCCGGACAGAAGCCCTCTCGAAACACTACCCGGTTTCCACTCCTAGCTAAACGTGCCGGCTGTTTGCCTGGAGAGTAGCGCGATTATTTTTTTAGCGTATCGTGTACTTTGGCGCAACGTGCACAACGGATACACCCATAGACGCTAAAAAAAATGGTGTGTGTGTTTGGGGGAGAGGGGGGGGGGGGGGGGAGACAAGGCAAAACATACGGCATAAGCACAGAAAACAAAAAAAAAAGCGGCGAACAATTCTGACGTTCGAACGTGTGGTAAGGCCTGGTAGGTGTTAGATTTCTTTTGTGTTACAAGGCAGATTTGCATGCGCTGGAAATGCACTGCAATGGACGACGCAGCTCTAGCTTTGCACTCAGACCGTAATGCAGTGGTTAGAACCACCAACAACGGAGAATTCTCGTTATTAATGGGCAGTCGCAGTTGCGGTTCTGCCACCCACTACGAGTCCCACATGACTTTTAGTTAATGGTACTAAGTAGTCAAACGTGCGAATACAAGCTAACGGATTGAGACAAGCACGCGTATTCGCTACCGTGATTTACACAACCCCGTCTCCTGAAGTTATTGTCGATTGAGGTATCTAAACGAAAGCCTTAGCTGTTTAATCAAATTCGAAAAGTGACCGCAGTCGTGGCCATTGTCGGCGGCAACACGAATGATACCGAAATAAACAAGTGTAACTAGATCAGGTTACCGAGTATGGGCACTCTATTCTCCTATTGTTCCGTGCCGCCGCCATGATCATTGGTCAGTGGGCATCACGTGACATTTGTGTGCACTGCCACGGCGCCGCAATTTTGTTGTTTATGCGTTTTATTCGCTCAACTCTGGTAGACTTAGCTTGTCCTGCCTGCTCTGCGGCTGCGCACGAATGAGTTCGTTCCGAATAGGAATCAAAGATAACACGTGTAACATTTGAGCAGCAGTGTGTCCAAAGATGCCGTTTTGCTGCATCTCCGGCAGTGTTGTTGAAAAACGACCCGGCAGACGTTAGCGGTGAGGCGGTTGAAGCGGCCGCGTCGCAGCACTGATAAGCAAGAAAATGGCCGCCGCCGCTGACTTGCGCGCCTCAGTGACGGTACTCTGATACCTCATCTACTGACACTAACCACCGCTGCAAAAGGCAGATAAATTTGCTTTGGTTTAGGACTCGAGCCGGGGTCGTCAGAGCAGCAGCCAAGAGCAGCAGCAACCACAGTGCCAACTCGGCAGCCCGCCAGAGTAGAACGAGAATCTGCCTGACGAGTGCGCCATGGCACGTTCACCTGGCGGCACGTTCGTAGAACGGGTGTACGCGAAAAATAGGGCGGACTGTGGAGACGCTGCAGCCTGATGTGAGATTTCAAGTCTGTCTGTCGGAGTAATTCGCGTCAAAAGACGAAGAAAAAGAAAAAAAAATCACGCATCTCCACGAAGTGAATCACCACAAGTGGGCGAAGCACTGGGGATCGTTCTTACCGTAGATCACCCGTGAGAGTGCCTACTGCTGCTAGAACGATTTCCAATCCAATCCAATCCAATTCGTTTCAATCCAATTCAATCCAAATCCAAGGCACTCCAATCCAATGTTGCTCGTTCATCTCCAGCAGTACTCTCTCCCTCTCTCTTTCTCTCTCTCCAACCTTCTCTGAACCTTTTATTTTGCTCTTGTCAACCTTTTGTGAACCTTTTGTTCTTTGATGTTTCGATTTACTCGGTGCTGTACGCCTCTCTCCCTCTCTCTCTCTCTGTCTCTCACCTTTCTTGAACCTTTTATTTTGTTCTTGTTAAGATTTTGTGAAGCTTTTGTTCACGGTACTGACTACAGTGACGGGGCCCGTAGCTTTAAAATCTGCACTACAGTGACGGGGCCCCGTCCAGAGGAAACACAACTCGCGTTCAGTGCAGTCTCTCTTGATTTTTTACCCTACCGGCCAAACCGCTACCGCTCACTGACTAGCCAGAATCACTGATAATTATTAATCATTATTAATAATTACAGATGGTCGGACTAACTCTAAATCTTCCCGAACGGATCTCCAAGCCGCCACCCGACACCCGCTTCACAATATTTCAGCGAGAGCAGTCGGTCTTGATTTTTACCTTACCGGCCAAACCGCTTCCGCTCACTGACTAGCCAAAGTCACTGTTAATTATTAATCACTGGTTATAATTACAGGAGATCGGGCGTCACTGGCGATGGCTACGTCGGCCTTTGCTCCAGTGAACGGGAGCGGTTCGGCCGCTTGAGTAAAAAACCAAGATCGACTGCTGTCACCGCGTGAATTGTTTTGCTGTTACAAAGCGCTAACCACGCGGGCGCGCGCACACACACACACACACACACACACACACACACACACACACACACACACACACACACACACACACACACACACACACACACACACACACACACACACACACACACACACACACACACACACACACACACACACACACACACACACACACACACACACACACACACACACACACACACACACACACACACACACACACACACACACACACACACACACACACACACACACACACACACACACACACACACACACACACACACACACACACACACACACACACACACACACACACACACACACACACACACACACACACACACACACACACACACACACACACACACACACACACACACACACACACACACACACACACACACACACACACACACACACACACACACACACACACACACACACACACACACACACACACACACACACACACACACACACACACACACACACACACACACACACACACACACACACACACACACACACACACACACACACACACACACACACACACACACACACACACACACACACACACACACACACACACACACACACACACACACACACACACACACACACACACACACACACACACACACACACACACACACACACACACACACACACACACACACACACACACACACACACACACACACACACACACACACACACACACACACACACACACACACACACACACACACACACACACACACACACACACACACACACACACACACACACACACACACACACACACACACACACACACACACACACACACACACACACACACACACACACACACACACACACACACACACACACACACACACACACACACACACACACACACACACACACACACACACACACACACACACACACACACACACACACACACACACACACACACACACACACACACACACACACACACACACACACACACACACACACACACACACACACACACACACACACACACACACACACACACACACACACACACACACACACACACACACACACACACACACACACACACACACACACACACACACACACACACACACACACACACACACACACACACACACACACACACACACACACACACACACACACACACACACACACACACACACACACACACACACACACACACACACACACACACACACACACACACACACACACACACACACACACACACACACACACACACACACACACACACACACACACACACACACACACACACACACACACACACACACACACACACACACACACACACACACACACACACACACACACACACACACACACACACACACACACACACACACACACACACACACACACACACACACACACACACACACACACACACACACACACACACACACACACACACACACACACACACACACACACACACACACACACACACACACACACACACACACACACACACACACACACACACACACACACACACACACACACACACACACACACACACACACACACACACACACACACACACACACACACACACACACACACACACACACACACACACACACACACACACACACACACACACACACACACACACACACACACACACACACACACACACACACACACAAAATACGATGCGAGAATCAAACCACGGACTACAACGTCCGTAGTCAGCGGCAGAACCACTACACCAAATCCCAAAGCGAGGAACGGCGGCTAATCGGCTGGTTTTGATTTTGTTATATTGAGGGGGCCCCGTCACTGTAGTGATTCTTTTAAAGTGACGGGGCCCCGTCAGTGTAGTGCAGATTTTAAAGCGACGGGCCCCGTCACTGTAGTCAGTACCTTTGTTCACAGATGTTTCGATTTACACGGTGCTGTGCCGTGAGCACAGACGCCGGACAAGCCTCGACTTTAAGGTGCTTCGTCCCTGAAAATTACGCGGAGATAGGACGCAGTAGATGTAGCCTTTGATAATCGCTGGATTTCGCCCTCAAACGACGTAAACATATAAAGAGTCGCAGAAATTTACTCGGTGATTTCATTTTGAGAAATTCCTGACACTAGTTCCGAATCCTACGGGTTGCCGGAAAACGTTCGGCAGGGTTGAGAACTGCGCGCGCCGTTTTCCGTGACGTTGTCGGAGCGCAGCCAGTCACCCGAGACCACGTGAGAAATCAACCCAGGCGAAAGTTTTCCTGCACGGCCCGCAGTGGACGTGCCCCCAAGTCGCCGCTGAGTTGCGCGGCGAATGTTTTGGCACGGTTTCCTTCGTAACGCTTCCTGCTGCAGCGAAAGACCCGACCATTCTATGACGACATATCACTCGATTTCATCCGCTGAATTTTTCGAGAAAGACTTTTCGCCCACGCGGAAATGATTCTGCAGAACTGAATCGAGCTTTAATTACTGATGAAACACAAGCCAGTGTTGCAGTGTTTTTTGTAATATTAAAGCGGCTCTGAAGTCAAAATACAGCTTTGGGTAATAAAAATATTGATTCGCTCCAATAAAACAGATACCAATTTTTATCGCAAATTTGGAACACATAGTAGGGCTTCAGTGCTGGCTAGTTGGTTCCTGACGCACGAAGCAGTAAGTTTTCGCAAAAGACGAGGACGAAGAGAAGGGAGGAGAAGACGAGCGGAACTCCTACGGTATTTTACATGAAATAACAATAAACATACATACCTCCCACCGATGTCACCCTCTTTCTCATCAGCAGCCGCACCAGCCAATTCGGCGTAACAAGAATCACATGTCGAATACAACAAACAAGTCAATTCGATGAAACGGGGAACGAAACATTATGCACCAGATAACAGTTACTACTTAGACTGCGTACATGTCTTCCCCAATCAACACGTGTCGCACTTGAAATCGAAGATGAACGAATAAAATTATAGGGAAAAGAGCATAAAACCACTACGAATAAAATGATAACATCATGACACGGGTAGGAGAATCCAAGTAACGAACGACACAGCTCGTGTTTCCAAGATTTATGAGAAGCTAAAACGAATCAAACTTCGAGCTTTTTAACATCAACACGTGTCAAACCAAGGATGTCAAACCAAGGATGAAAGACTAAAAGCATAAAATCAGAGCTAAAAGGCCTAAAAACACTAACAATAGAATATTAACAGGGGTGGGATGGGAGAAAGGAAGTGGTAACCAACAGAGATGGTGCGTTGCGTACAACAAAAGCCCGAAAATGCCTAAAAATATCGAAGTTCGTAGCATGACATCCTACGAAGGCTAACTCAGTGGGTAGGCGGCTTACCGAGGGCGTGCTGACGCAATCTTCGTCATAGTCTCTGATTCCGTAGCCTTCAATAATTTCTATCTGTGCTTGATCTTTAGCTCGTGCAAGGAATTCGGTATCATCAAGCTTGGGAACGCAGCCGCAGGTTTTACAATGAATAGCCCGATTCCCCGGTGATTTATTTTTAACAGACAATTGTGCTCCCGCAACCTCTCATTAAAACAGCGGCCACTTTGAGCGATGTATACTCTTTTGCAGGTCAAACGAAGTTTGTAAACTACGTTTCAAAGGCATTTCGTGCAGCGTTTAGGGGTCGAAGCACCTTAGGACCTCGCTTTGTCCGTGGCTTGTCCGTTGTCGTCCGCGTACAGTCGCGTGCGATTTGAAGGTAATCGCGCGAGCTTCGACCGATAAAGACGATAACGCCCCCGCGCGGCCTTTTTCGGAGCGACTGGGACCTAGTTTATGCATTCTCCTCTCTCTCGGTCACTGTTCCATCAAGCAGTGATCACTCCCGCGGCTAGTAAACCACCCTTTCCACTTTGTGGTGATCTTTTGTGGTTGCAATCATGTGTGCGTTTTTTTCTTGGTTATCCTGAGCAACGATAGCACCCATTGTTATAAATGTCCAGTATTTCCCGAGAATGCGTTTCTGCGCACCCTTTCGAGAACTGCTGTAAAATACTACAAGTGGGACGTCGTCGCTGGGTGCGCGATAAAAAAAGGAGGAAGGGGTTAGTTGTTTTGCTGCTGGAGTGATGGCTGCTGGAATAAACAGCGACCGAGGGAGAGAAGAATGCGTAAACCAGGAACCAGGCAGACTAAAACAACCCGCGTGGGGGCGTTATCGTCGTGGTCGGTCGACGCTCGCGCGATTACCTTCAAATCGCCCGCGACTGTACACAGTGTTTGGCACACGCGAGGAGCATTGGATTGGATTGAATTGGATTAAATTGGATTAAATTTAATTGTATCGGATTGGATTGGAATTGTATATACTGTAGACACGCGTTGTCACTCATTTACATGCGCGAGTGGGCAATGCCACGGGTTATTTACGGTAAGAACGATCCCCAGTGCTGCGCCCACTCGTCATGATTCACTTCGTGGAGATGCGTGCACTTTTTTTGGGTCTTTTTCCACACACTCTCTTTTTTCGGTTAGACATTAATGGGCACAGTTTTGCTAACTTACACGGGACTGAAAAAACAATTTTAACATTGTACCGGCTGGCTGACTTTTTAATGTTAGGCGAGACTCTGTGCATTTAAGGCATGACGTGCGGATTGTTACTTTTACTATCTGCCGCTCCTTCTTGTTAGATGCTCGCTTGGCTTTTTTTTAAAGTAATTCGCAGACACTACTGACGAAAAATCAAGGGTAACCTGCTAACTGAAGCTGTGACACTTGAGCTCTGAAGCTTTTAGACTGTTTGTGCTGGTATGAATTAGAAATAGCAGAGTGACAACAATTCATAACAATGCCCTTTTGACCAACTTTGAATGTGCACTGTCGAATCGCAGAAGCCCTTCTTTTGATGTTGGTTCATATTGCGAGGAGATATGATTACTTGTAATGTCGAGGCTTCAATCTAAAAATTGTAGACGGTTGTGTTGCGGAATTTCGTGGGTTCTAATATTTTATGTAAAGCAGCTTCTCAGTGTGCCTACCAGTTCATCTAAATGAAAGTCGTATTAGGATGCCGTATTTCTAAGGGGACGAAATAACAGCTTTTTGTTTTTGCAGACTACGGCTCATACTAACGCCAAAAAGACAGAACACGGAGTACGGCATTGCGTTTCCTTGTTGCAACCGGCCGCGGTGACTCAGTTGCTGAGGCCGCCGGTGGTACAGTACTGGTGGTACAGCGCACTGGTGGTACAGCGAACTAGAATTGGTAGGCCCCAAACAGCGGGCTCGATCCCCGCCGCGGCGGGCGTTTCCCTGGCGGGCGCAAAAAACGAAAATGCCCGTGTGCCCAGATAGCAAAGTTATTAAAGTCAAGTCAGTAAAGTAAAAGTGGTAAAGTCAGATGTTTTTAACTTTTTAGGGGGTATAAATGATATGACCTGCTATTGAATAGCCCTGGGTATTTGCAGATATTCCTTGGTTTGTATCTTTGAAAAAAGAAGGTTACATTACACCATTGTAATAAACTGAGTCTTGCATACCGGTCTTGAACTGTGAATGTTCTTCAGACGACGTTTTAAAGCTGTTGCCAACAATGTGAAACTGTGGTTGCTTTTACGTTTCAAACACGCACCTTGCGCGCTTACGGCATTTTGTCAGTCATTAAACCAAGGAGGTAAAAAAATGCAATTTTTTAACCTCCTTGCATTAAACTGCCTTCTTGCCAACCTTGCCCCTTATATGTGTGACAGATGTACAGTTCACTGTACTCTGTAACATATTGATTGATTGAATAAACTGAATAAACTGAAACTGAATGTTGGCGCACGCCCAGGATACCCACATGGCCTGATTAATCCGTTGACCTCGACCAAACCGCACATCGAAGCCCGGGTTCGAAATCCGGAAGTGCAAAATTTCTGCCCGCTGCTATCTTTTGCTGTCTTTGCTTCGTCAGTCGGTAGCAGCGCGTTCCCTTGCCCTCATCTAGCATCCGAAAGATCTGATGTCCACCTTTAGGAGGCCTACCAATGAACGCCCATTTTCTACCTTCGCCTTCTGTCCACGGGATCACACGGGCACCCGCCGCAGCGGTGTCTCAGTGGCTCAGGCGTTGCGCTGCTGAGCTGGAGGACGCGGGTTCAATTCCCGGCCACGGCGGCCGCTTTTCTGATGAAGGCGAAAAGCAAACACTCCCGTGTGTACGAGATTTCGGCGCACGTTAAATATCCCCAGGCGGCCGAAATTAATCTTGAGCCCTCCACTATAACCACAATCAATCAAGTCAATCATGCGGGAGGCGATAAAGGGATCAATTCGCTCTAACCGGAATACCGAAGCAACGGTGGTCACAGCGCTCTCTGGATTACTCTAAAAGACACTTGAATGTAAAGGCAGCGGGGCAAGCGCAGAAGGCTAACCAATTGGAATGCAGGATAGAGCGTGAATATTAGGGAAATGCGAAGTGTCAGATAGCATGCAAGTATTCTTCGCACGGGCTACTCTCTGCACATGCACGTTTATGTCTGGAGACATCAACATCCCCTCCATAATCTTCATCATCACCACAATGGTCATCATCATCACCCGCCTGTGTGCACTGCACAGCGAAGGATTTCCCCTTTCAACCGAGTCTCGTTAATTCGAACTACGAAGGACCTGTTAAGGAAGTTAGAATTAGCGCCGGCCTAATAGTGCACCATGCCAATACTATAAAAGAAGGCACTATAATGTCCTTAGAAGCAAAATGTTCGCACTGTTACGGCGAACGCAATGGGGGTTTCGAGATGGGAACCCAAAGAAGCAAGCACGTGGACCGGTCTACGACACGCACTGCGGAGTTTGCACCGACTGGATCAACTTACAAAAAAAAAAAAAAAAAAAAAAACGTCCACGCCGAGGAGCGCATGCTTTAGGCCTTACGGGTTTGCGACGCTACGGCGGCTAATGTCCCATCTAACTTGGGCATGCAGCTTGGGATTGTATGATGTGAGGACGGGCAATCTTGCTCTAATTAACCGCGGCGCGCTTTTCAGGCTGAAGTTAAGGGGAGTTCTTTCACATTCAAATACACGTCATTTTACCGGGACCAATGGGTCAGTTTGACTTAACCTTGGTTCGAGCTATGTGACTCCAAACTGAAGTTTGTATTTCTTTTTGGGGCTTACCATCTTTTCTAAACACCCTTATAGAAAAGGTCATAGATCTTTTTACTGAAAAGCTCTACATCGTTTTATTGATGAAACACCCTGTAATGAAGGGTCATAGGAACTGAGGCCTTGTGCCTCCGAGGAAAACGTACGTATCGGTGTACGTTCGTACACGGGCCCCTGGAAACATTGCTTACGGACCAGCTGGCAACTGGCACTCGGGAGTTCCTACAAGGTTTTGTTATGCTCTTACCTCGCTTGACTTGGACGCCGTATTTCATTCATACAGCGCAATTAGCGTGATTTAGTGGGCTTCACTGCAGCGCACAAGATCTATGTAGGAAGCCCAACCTCAGGGAGACCAAGTTTCTGGGCGCTGGGTATGATGGGTGAGACCGAGCCCCTTTAAAGTCAGTTTGTTTACCGTACACTCATGCAGTGCGGAGAAGGCGTTTGTCGGATGCAATATAAGCAGGCTTACGTTAATGAACGGGGCCCGATGCTTTTTTTTTCAAATACAAGAGCCAGAGGTAACACGTTGGATTTTCGTGGGGGAGTAGCCCTAGAATGTTCCAACATTCAAAGAATAACCGATGAGCAATGCTGTCGCCAAGGGAGCGGAATGGTGCAATAGAATAAGCGGCCGAGTGGCCGAAGAAGATTGCCGGGTCATAGGCTGTCCGCAGCCGGCGCCTGGAGCGGCACGGGACAAGGTCAAGGCGAAAGGGAGCTGCCACGCCATCGATCGCGCATAGCGTCACGCGCACGGCCGAAAAGCGCAGAAACACAGCCACAAAGAGGGCAGAAGCGCCCACAACGCGAAGGAAAAGCGCCCGCGGCCATCAAATTCCCCAGGGAGAACACGAGAGGGGGGGGAATGAAGCTCCGACAAGCAACCGTTTACCGCCCCCATATGTGCCTTCTAGCGACCGGAGGCCAGCCTGACGTCTCGGGCCCCTCTCTTTTTCCCCTCAGTGGCTTCCCTCTTGTCCCGCCTACCGTCATTTGTTTTTTCCCTTTCCACGCAGCGGCACGCAGTCCTGTTCATAGTGCGGTTTGGCCTACGTGGCAGCTCGCGGGGTCCATCCGTCTTTCTGCAATGAGAGATTGCGTTAAAGCTACCTGAAGACGGATGTGATTTGTGATCGATGAAGAGCGGCTGCGAGGGAAGAGGGCTCTAATGAACAGGCCGGCGCAGCAGTTGGGGGAAGAGAGGCGCGACTCGATGCTTCCCGACAGGGAAGGATGAGGTGACGGAAGCACTGCGGAGGATAGGGCATGTGTTGGGGAAAGCTGATGAATTGCGCAGATGGGTCGAACGGGGTGCGCCGCCGTAGAGGAAGATACGTGTGGCATAAAGGCTAAGCCTTAGGATCTTTGTGGCTAGGACGCGTGAGAAGGCGACGAAGCTGGTAAGAACGAACCTACCGCGGTAGAAGATGGCTTGTCCGTGCCCTACTGCCGAAACGGGAGAAAAAGGCACCAGCGTCAATCACATTCCGGTGGCAGTGCGCGAAAAGAGCGATCGAACGTTGTTCATGAAGGAACATGCAGAGTCACAACAAAGAGATGAAAATCGTTCGTCGAGCGACGAAATGCGCTAAACGAACGAATGCGCTAAAAAGCAGCTGCAGGATGATAATGAAAAACTAATAGAAACAATGTATGCATCACGCCAGTGGTATTTTTAGTCAATGTGAGAAAAACTGCCGCTTTCGGCGGCACAAAGGAAGCTTCAGTGTAAGAAAAAATTATCAGTTGCTTAGCTCGGCTAAGCCAGAATATAGGTAGCGTGCGCTAAGGCTGAGCAATCCAATCCAATCCAATCCAATGCAGTCCAGTCCAGTCCAGACCAATCGAACCCAATCTAATCCAATCCAGTCCAGTCACTTCTCCTCGCGCATGCGCAGCACGGCTCTAAAGGAGCCACGCGAAACGGCTATCAAGCGGCTCCGGCGCAGCGTCAGACTGGGCTACTGGGCAAGTAAGCACACAGATTGGCACGCGCCGGCGCGTCTGCCGCGGCTATGACGTCACTCCTGTGGAATGAAATCGAGGGTTGGACGGAAACCCGTCTGGTCAGGAAAACACATGACAATAAAATACTGGCACCGACCAAGAATGTTTAAAATCCAAAAAAGACGTTTCGGCTCCCGAAACAAGGCACTCGAAGGCACCCGAAGGCACCCGAAGGCACAAGGCACCCGAACAAGGCACCCGTACAAGGCACCCATGTGTGAACAAGGCACCCGTACGGGAGCCGAAACGTCTTTTTTGGATTTTAGACATTCTTGGTCGGTGCCAGTATTTTATTGTCACTCTTGCGGAATGCGCAGACCGGCGAGTGTGCAGACCCAATTCTCTACACACCCGTACTACAACTGGATTGAATCCAATACAATCCAATTTAATTCAATCCAGATCCAATCCAATGATCCTCGCGCTTGAGCAGCACGGCCATTCTGGGTCTACGGAAAACTGCTCAATCTCGGCCAGTGTAGCTGACGCTACAAAATGGGCACGCCTTTTATAGGGCAACCTCAATGCACATATCTCATTCAGGGTTCCACCAGGAAAGTGACAAACCCGACTGCCTCGTTTAACACACGCAACCCACAGGAAGGCAGGCGGAATAACAAAAACATAACGCCATTTTCGACGCTTAGTACGGTCCCTGTCTGTAACGGAGAAATAAAGTTACGTTTTCTTTACGCCTTTTCTACTTTCGAATCCGAGTCATCATACTAGCAGCTTACCAGCGTTGTGAACTACGAGTACTGCCTAATAAGTGAAGCCGGACATATAACATCAACGGCGTTCTTTGTTCGGTCATAATGGCGTCGTTTGCGCGTTTATGATCTGAACTAATTAGCTCATCGTTCCCACCTACCGATAATGAGCTGTGGATTCCACAGATGCTGATTTTGTCGACCCATAAAAAAGACGCAGTAAGAACGGTTTCCTGTCGGTCCTGATCGTGCTTACATTTGTGCAAGCTACCCTGTTGCAGCCCGGAAACAACGTTATTCAGAGCCTTGTCTTGTCAATCTTTCTTCTGCGTCCCTTTTAAGCGCTGTTACTGTCTGTCAAGTATGTACCAACAAGCCCGCACCGCCACGCTTTTTCAGTTATAGGAAGAGGTCGTGGTCACCATCCGTTCACTCCAGCGCCATGCGGAGTGTCTGTGCTCGCACGGGTGCAAGCCAATCCTGTTTCATGCCGTGTTTTGCAACCTGGCTTCCCTGTACAGACTCCGAGATGGCGCAGGGTCGATAGAAGTAAATGATCGCGTGACGGCAACTGCTCAATCAGTTTTCGAAATTGCGGAAGGAAAGCTTGTTTAACGTTGCGTCGGAAACGGTGCTTGAGCCAATGTATTGTCAGCTCCTAGTCCGCTGCAGTCGATTGCGCAAGGCGGTCTTCGAAACTTGGAACGGACAGCATTAACCCGGGGTTGTACCGGCAATATCGCTGTACTTCACTTCTGCATTTTCTCTGGAGAAGACCTCGCTGATAAGCGTCTATTGCGTAACTGAGCTGCGGCTGACGGAATCACCCACCACCTGGTCTACTTTTTTTGTAACATGCTTCGATATGATAAAAATACCTCGGAGACACCTTCGAACTCCTTATGGTTTGTGCATGTGTGTGCGCGGTAAGGGCAGCCAACAGTCATACACACAACCTAGACATAAGGGAGGTGGTGTGACTACAGGGAATGGAATTCCATTGGAAAACAGAAAGACAAATTGGCTGGCGATTGCGATACTCCCTAATGCGATATTTGGGCGCAGAAGCAGTGCGCTGAGGCAGCACTAACTCGTGGGTTCTCCCGACAGCAGCTGTGATGAGCCTCTGCGTCGGCGGCGCGAAGTACGTCTCAGGAAGGGACCGCGGAATGCGTTTTAAGCGAACGCACATCATAGTCACGCGCACGGCCCCCTCACGTTTTCGCCAAGTGTCGCGCCGTCGAGCGCCTCGTGCGGGCACAACATACTGTCCACTCCCATCCTCTACCGCAAACTGCCGGAGCGCGCTGGCCCGCGCAGCCACGGCGACCCGCCCTCCCCACCCAATTTCGCGACACTGTCCCCGTTTGCTTTCTTTCACCGTTCGCTTTTGCTTTCACTCGTCGGTCGAGCCGTCGTTGGCTCGGTCACGACGACGGCGAGGCGGCTCAGCCCACGGGCGCGCTACACAGAGCTGCGCCCTAAAAAAATACTAAAGATCTCCTCCCCGGCTGGGGTCCGAACCAACCGCATTTCCATAACGCGTCCGATACTCTCGCCGACTGAGCTACAGTTGCAGCTGCACTCTTATTTTGGGCGGTTTTATGACCCGAAGTTACTTCTGGGCTATCAGGCTAGCCGCACCGCAATCATTTTGAATACCCGGAAACAGTTAACCTGCGGCCGAATGTCGACAAACGTTCGTTTTTGTATTATGCCTCCATCTGAAAAGCATGCAGCACGGCCCAGATCGAACCCACGCGCCTGGGCTCAGCAGCACAGCGTCTCAGCCACTGAGCCAACGCGGGGAGTGAGGCAGCATTCCCTTCCGTATTCTTCTTCTACACATTTAGGCAAGCATCCTGGAGCGCAGGGTCGGTATAGCCAGTTCACTCCGACGACTATGCGTGAGGGGGACCTCCCTTTCTTCATCCCTGCCTCCCTTCCCCACGTGCTAATCACTCCGGCGTCTACGACCTGTTTACAGCAGCCGAGTGATTGGGACACTTCCATTCTCTTTGTGGCTACAATACTGCGGGCGTCGAGGCTTTCGCTGCGCATGTAGCCTATCAGCTCATGACTAATACCACAGTCCGTCAATGCTTTGAAATAGTCCGCTAATACTGTCTCCCTGATCCCTGGTAACATGGGCACAGTTGCTTCTCCAACATCATAAATGAACCAGCAATCAAGAAAGCCAAGGATGGGCCGGGAGCGTAGTTCGTGTGTCCTCTACGTGGAAAAATGTTACGCAGGAAAGAAAATGCTGGCAACTGTGCGCCTCGCGTGCTAACCTCCTGGCAGAAGATCTGCTCCTCCGGGTTAAATCATTAACGGACCGAAGATGGAGAAATCGTGCTGCAGTCAGAGTCGCCCTTTCCTTCCCAGGCCATGCGCTGTACCCCCACCGCGAAGGCTCAGTGGCTATTTGGCGTTGTGCTGCTGAGCCCAAGGACGTGGGGTCAATCCCAGCTGCGCTGGCTGCTTTCCGGATGGAGGCGAAAAGAGAAAACGGCCGTGTGTCGAGATTTCGGCGCACTTTATAAAGATTTCCAGGTGGTGAGGATAAATCAGGAGCCCCGCACGTTGTCGCGCCTGATAGCCCAGGTGCAGCTTCCCCACAACCTGAATGCAATCAAGTGCCACAATGAGTATCACTTGGAATTCAGTGTGCATGTTACTGGAGTTTATTTTTAAGCGCGGAGCTGTTATAGAGATGGTCCTGACGACACTTTCTACTGGTATCGCATCACGCCCTTTGTAGCAGCCTTTCCCATTGCGGAGAAACCGGTGTCCAGTATAGCAAAAAGCTAATAAAACATAAAAACAGGCCATAGGGCCTGCACATTTTGATATAAGAAGGCCTATAATGCGCCGGAAATAATGTCTTCCCAGCAAAGCATCTATGTCTAGAAGTGAAACCGACTTTAAAGGCATCGGTGCGAGCTTGGTTTTTGTAGGATAGCTTTCCCAGAAGGCGTGTTGTAGACTGAAGCATGACACGCTACGGAGGGAGAACGACTACACAAGACGGCTTTAGCTCTTTTTTTATCGAAGGTATCCCAGAACAAATTGTATGGCCATTAGCCGTTACGACGACAATACTATTACGCCGAGCTTCATTTATTACTTCGTCTTCGTTTGATTAGCGCCCCTTTTGTTCTTTCCAATACACAAGTACATGAACATCTACAGAGGGAGGTTGATTACGGAAAAAGGCTTTAACTGTTCTTTTACCAGAACTATGTGGTAACAAATGGTACGGCAATTAGCAGCTAAGAAGTCTCTAACATTAGGTAACACAGCTTGGCTGGACATCCTTCTATACCGAGTGTAAAGGCACAACAATTGTTTTGTAGTTTTCTGGCGCCATGTGCACACAAAATGCTGGGCGTGCCTCGTCCCAGCATAAATCCCAGCATGCATGGGGGAGCGACCAAGTCGCGACGATAACGGCGGTTCCCCTGAGGAGCAAGGCGCCAATGGCGGGACGCCGGGTGCAGAGTGAGCATATTTTGTAGTGCAAGCTACACTGGCCGAGTTTGAGCAGTTCGCGTGGGCCCTGAAGGGCCGTGTTGAAGACGCGAGGAACATTGGATTGGATTGCATTGGATCGGATTAAATTGGATTGTATTGGATTGGGCAATTGGAGTACGGGTGTGTAGAGAATTGGGCCTGTACATTCGCCGGTCTGCGCATTCCAGAGGAGTGACGTCATAGCCGCGGCAGACGGGCTGACGCCGGCGCGTGGCCAGCTGTGCCCTCCATTGCACAGTAGCGATGTTGGCGCTGCGCCGGGGCCGCTTGATAGCCGTTTCGCGTGGTTCCTGGAGAGCCGTGCTGTGCATGCGCGAGGAGCACTGACTGGACTGGACTGGACTTGGCCGGTCCGGACTGGATTGTATTGGACTGGATTGGACTTGACTGGATTGGACTGGATTGGATTGGATTAGAAATCGTTTTAGCAGCAGTAAGTATGATAATCAGCTAATCATAGGCAACCATGAAACATAAGAATAACCAGCTGAGCCTTAGCTCACGCTTACGTATATCCTGGCATAGCCGAACTAAGCCACTGCTAATTTTTTATTACAGAGATGGCCCAAAAAGGTTCTTGAGAACAACCACGACCTGCTAGAAAATTGTTATTGTGCCGTATATAATTATTGTACGGAAATCGCGCGGGAAATAAGGAGTTGCGGTAAAACCGTACGTTATCTCCGTACCTCTAGCGTGAGCGTATTGCTAGAGAAGAAAACCTCGTGTTTCTGGTGATCCGCGCCATCGGTCCACGAAGCAAGAGAGGGAATCATGGGCTTCCTTTGCAGGGACATCTTTAAAAACTGATACTGCAAAAGTTGCTTTTCACACTCTCCGAACTCGAACCTCTCCACCTTTCCCGCTATCTGTTCTTACCTGTCGCCCTTCTCTTTTGCGTTATCATTTTGACTATTTCTCTTACCCCGGGCACAAGAGAGCGAAATAGGCTAGTTCCTTCTTTCCTTCCTTCTTTCCTTCCATCTCTCCGTCCGTCCGTCCATCCGTCCGTCCAATTCCAGACAGGCAACAAGTATTATTCATACGAAATGCCTATAAATAGAGCTGAGCACCTCGGTGCCACGAAGGATGGATAGCCGCTGTCCTGCGAGCGCCCCTACACGGAGCAACCAAATCTGTTCTGCCGATGAAACCGGATTCGACCGGCACATCGCCGCCCAAGACGTGACGCCCGCCCATATAGAGTCCCCAGCCCGCATTCCTGAAGGCGAGCCACCGTTCACTCATAACGCGTCCGTCACACCGGCGATAGCTGGTCACGTGCCTGCCGAAGCAGCGCTTCGCGATTGTCCTCTTGCGTTTGCGCCGCATCGCAGAAGATGAGGAGGGATTTCTCTCCGCCGTATTACGCTCACAATGCAGCTCTTCCTTTTCGGAAACCTGACCGGGAAATTGGGTAACAAATAGGAGACGGTTATCGGACCTCGGCTTCCCGTGTTATGCCTGAAGCAATGCTGCCCGTATGCTTGCCGGCTTCGTTGGGTGCACACTAATGAAAGCGTCGATCATTTTTTCGGAGCACGAAATCATCTTGGAAACGGACACGGGAAACGCACGTGGCTACCCGAACCGTCCCAGAACAGGGTGGTTGAGGCATCGTGTGTGATAACGCGAAAGTGAAGGCTGCAATTTGGGCCGTCGCGAAGGAGGGGTAAGGTGTCGGTGTCTTGTGTCAATAATTGAGCAGGCCATCATCGGATGAAATGAACCGTGGCATCACGGACTCCTTGCGCGTGAGCGAGCCCCTTTACGAGCTGCCGGATGCGCGCTGCGGCCAGTTGCTATTTGTCAACTAATAGGTGTGTGTGTTGTGTGTGTGTGTCTGTGTGTGTGTGCGTGTGTGTGCGCGCATGTGTGTGTGCGTGTCTGTGTGAGTGCGTGTGTGCGGGTGTGTCGGTTGGCTGGACGAATGAACGCTTTTGTTGCAACTGGTCTATGCAGCCAGCCATTCTCCCCGTGATCGAACGTGCAGCTCGAACTATTCAAACACGCACGTCCCGAAGCGAAAACGCATCCCAGCAATGGCGCAGAAATCCACCGAGGAATCGACGTCCTCCTGCAAGATATAGAGTATCGGGGGAGGAGTGCTACATACCGCTATGTGCCGGGCTCAGCGTTGATGCACTCATGTAGCCCGGGGTTCACGCACTCACGTCCCTGGTGCGAGAGCGGGCTCCTTGTTCCAACGCCGTGTTTTAACCGCAGCCAGCGGCTGGACTGTGACTCGCTTCCTCAATAAACGGCATCGGAGGAGCTAACAGTGGAGTGCAGTTAAAAATGGAATCTTGCCAAGTGCAGGTTGAGTTCCGTACCTTTCTCTCTCGCCAGAGCCAGCTTAAGTTCATATACCATGCGTTCCGCTTGGCCGTTAATTTCCGGGTGGTATGGAGCACTTGTAATTTTCTGAATTCCGTTCCTCTGAAAAAAGGTTGTCATTTCTGCTGCAACGAACGCAGTGCTGTTGTCATTGACCAGCTTCTCCGGAATTCCAAAAGTCGCAAACAGTCGACCCAGCTCCAGGATGACCATTGCCGAAGTAGCGTTTGGGACGCAGCGCACTTCCAACCATTTGGTGTATGCATCGACGATGACCAAGAGCATTCCCCTTCGAGCGGTCCAGCAAAGTCCAAATGTAGCGCCTTCCGAGGGCGCGAATGGTGTTTCCACATAGACCAAGGAACTCTGGCTTCGTCTCTCCGGGACTGTTGGCACTGAACACATTCAGCTGCCGTTCACTCGATTTCTAGGTCTATAGGAGGCCACCAAACGTAACTGCGGGAGGGCTACATTCCGCTATGATCCGGGCTCAGCGTTTACGCGCTTATGTAGCCCGGGGCTCACGCGCTCACGTCACTGGCGCAACGGGCTGCTTGTTCCGACGCCATGTTTTATTCGCAGCCATCGGCAGGACTCCGACTCGCTTCCTCAATAAACGGCATCGAGACTTGACACTGCCGAGTAGGGGTTTGTTGATTGATTGTAAGGCGAAACGCGCCGACACTACGCAGGCGATGAGGCACGCCGTAGTGGAGGGCTCCGGGTTAATTTTGACCACCTGGGCCTCTTGAACACGCAACGAAATCTCGTACACACGGGTATTTACGCTTTTCTCCTCCATCAGAAAAGCGTTCGCCGTGGCCGGGAATGGAACCCGCGTCCTCGTGCTCAGCAGTGCAACGCATTAGCCACTGAGCCACCGCGACGGGTGCAGGACTACTGTCACTAAATGAGCAGTTCCTCCCCAAGACGCCGAGCGCAGGCATCGGACTAGGCAGGACCCAGCATATGCCGGCAGAGAAGCCGAGCGCAAGTGACAAGGCTGCCGGGACGACGACGACGAGGAACATTTTATACCCTCCCCGACTAGCATCTGTAGTAGTTTATAACATCTTCGCTGGACATCTCACTTTCGCCGGGTGGGATGTCATTTTTTTAACAGCGAGAGAGAGAGAGAGAGAGCGAAGCACTTTATTAAAGAAGACCTCTAAGCGAAGATGTTTAGCAAAACGCAATTTTTCCTGTCCAAAAATACGAAGAAAATGCGCACCGTACATGAGCGCGCGCACGTGAGTGCGCGCCTCGGTGCGACTGCCCCCGCCGCATGTTTGTCAAGCCAAGCATGCCCACTTGCGATGATTGGCCGAATTGGCGGGGAAAAAAAATCTCCAACCTTTTACCCTACCTGTTTTCTGAAACGTTCCTAAAAACTAAATCTGCCAAAACTTGCTATCTTCGTCCTATTGCAAGGTTCTATTTCTCAGAAATATAGCGTCATTATAGTAATTAGCTGTCGCCTTGTCACCCTCGCCCTTCGCTCGCCCTCCCCCAGGATTTGTACCCCTTTCCGTTGCCAACACACCTCATCGCTCACTCCCAACCACTGCCCAGAGCGGTGGGATGGCCTGCTAAGCATCTCCCACCACGCTGACCAGATCTCTCCAGACTCCCGTGCCAGGGCGGCACCTAAGGCGCAAGGGTATCTGGACTGAGGCCAACGTATTCCACCGAGTGACGGCGCAAGCACCGCCGCGTGCTGGAATACTAAGCGGTCATTCTCCCTCTCCGTAAGATACGATAGAATGCGCTCCACAGCTATACAAGGGCCTCGAAAGGTGTTTATAAAACGCCGTTCGTCCTTTTGATAACAAACTGTCACCAGTTTCCTAAAAAAGGCCACAGGCATCCAAGGGAAATTTGCGTAGAGGTGAATATGTGCAGACAAGACTCTTGAAAGAATGTTTTCTCAGAGTGAGGTAATCCCATTTGGGGAATTTCTACGCCATTTTTCATTTCTCTAAAAAGATAAAAATTGGCACGGTATAGCTAAAGCGAAGCTTTAATGTTCCCACCGATGGCATCTGTAACGTCCTCCAAGAAAGCCAAGTTCATCTGATGATGATGATGATTGATGGTGAAGTGTAGCAAAATGAAGCCGTTCCCCTTCGAAGCTTGGCCACAGCGCCGTTGCGCCCCCTCCGCTGAAGGACGACGCGCAGCAGAGGAAGGGGGTGACGCAGGCGTGAATAGGCCCAAAGTCATGTTGTGAGGTGAGCATTGACAGCCGTTGCCCACAGGGCGACCTCGGATGACAATTGCGTTGCTCTGCGTGCCGTAAGGCTGCTAGCCACGAGATGTTAGGCGTAACATCTCATTTTCAGGTTTAAGACATTAGGCCTAACGTCACACCTCGGGGTTTAAGACCTCAAATCGGCACCCGCCCAAAATATTGCTCTCTCTGAACGCCAAGCAGCAATTACCGGATTCGCACGGTACACCCCAAACCCAGATGACAGGCCTACGGAGGGCACACCCGAGAGTTGCTGTGGGTATTCTGGAAGAGTGAGCGTACCTTCAGAGTACAGCACATAGTCGCAGTGTGGGATTGGCCAACCAAAGAATCCATCACGAGAACGTTGAACCACAGTCGTCGTTAGACGGATGGCCGCATGATTTTTTTCATCACGCGTTTCACACATTTCATTTCATTTATTTACTCTCAGGGCCGAAGGCGTTACAGAGAGGAGTGGCATTTTACAGGACTAAGAAGTAATACAGCATATAATATTAGTAACAAAAATTACAAGAAGTCGCACACCACGGACTTGAAATGAGCTGGGTCGGTGATAGTGATGATGGAGGCGGGAAGGTGGTTCCATTCGGAGCTGGTTTTGGGGACGAAAGAGTAAAAATGAAGATTTGTTTTGCACATGGGTACTCCAACCTCTCTCTCTAACCTTGAACTTATGATCGTCCGGTGCGAAACATACGATGGCACTGAAAAAAAGTGCATTTTTTAGATATTCGTTGTAAAAAAATATTTTGTGGAACAAACACAAACGAGAAATGGCGCGCCTTTTAGCAAGGTCAGGAAGGTTCAAGGTTAGTTTCATATTAGTTACACTTGCTGTCCTGGAATAATTGCATAGTACAAAACGAGCCGCACGGTTTTGAATACATTCGAGATCAGTGATGAGGTTGTTAGTATACGGATCCCAGACGCAAGAAGCGTATTTCATTTTTGATCAAACGAGGGTTTTATATAGTAGAAGTTTTAACGAGATTGGTGCTGAGGCAAAGTTACGCCGAATAAATCCGAGCATGCTGTTAGCCTTGTTAGTAATGTACTCTATATGTGTGCGCCAAGAAAGGTAACTGGAAATGTGAACGCCAAGACATTTGTATGTGTTAGCGGGGTCAAGCAAGGAACCATTCAGACTATATGTTCAGATATATTACCGCGATCGGTCGAAGAAAAGCGACAATAAACGTTGGGCCATTGGAAGTACTTTTTAAAGCGACAGATTTCTTGGTGGAACCGACGTATCCCGTAAAAAAAATCTAATGCATTTCCCCATATACCGGTTGGTCGACCGAAAAGCTGTGATAAGATCTCTGGACTCCCGACGCGCGCGTGCAACCAGGCTTCAATTGTATCAAAACGGTTACATGAAAATCGGGAAACAGGAACTATTCGAGGTAAGACAATACACGCATCGATCATGTAGGAGTATACGGTAGTATACGTTGAAGCCACGTACCGGTAAACATTCAAATCGTTCGTGGATCCGTTTACTTAGTGCGCGAAAAATCATTGCATGGGTTCGTCCTTCGGTTGCGATTGCAGTCTTTGAGGTTTGACGATCGACTGGACGCACTTTCCTTGAATGAGAGGAACCTTTCGCGCTTCTCCCAACATTCTTTACATAGGGACGGTAAAGTTTGTCTGCCCACCGCTTGTAAGGTGGAAAAACATTTAAGCTGCTCCACTCAATGGGGAAGCTGTCGGAAGTGTAGAGCAGTTATTCGCCACAGTGGGCTGTAGCGCCGTTATCCGCTGCAATTAAAATTTCCCACCTTCACAGTACTCGCCCGCCCCCTGCCTGAAACGGCACCAGCGGGAGTTTTTTTCCTTTTTGTGCTTGCTTTTACTCCCGCACGTGCCGGCGTTGCACTACCACTTTTTTTTCGGTTAGCGTAAAAACCAACCCAACGAGCGTTCGTAACTAAATGAACGCGGGCGCTGCCGGTTAATTACGTATATTTGGCCTCAAATGTACATACAGTTTCTTTGCGCGAAACAAAGGAGAGATGTATGACAAGCGCCCGCGGTTCCCGAGTTTCGAACGCCTATGAATCTGTAAACCGCTTGGCTTTAGAAGCCTCTGGGTTACTCCCCGACGACGGAACACCGTGTGCGGTTCTGCTTGGGTCCATGGAGCGAGATACGGCAAGACGAGCCCCTAAAGCGCCCTGCATTTAAAAGAAGCCCCAAGGCCTATTTTTAAAGACGATAGTCTTTCTTGGGCTACTTAAACCCAGAAATTTTGGTCTGTCTGTATGTCTGTATGTCTGTCTGTCTGTCCGTCTGTCTGTCTGTGACTCGATTCAGCCACCCGGCCAAAGCAAAACAATGCCTGCGCAATAGTCTTATACAGTCAGAGCTAAATCTACCCATCTATGTGCCGGTATAAGGTTCATACTTGTCAACATTGTTGAAGAAGAACAAGACATTACGCAAATATCAGACGATAAATCAATACAGAAGTGATATTTGCAGTGTTCCTTTATAAAAAATCAAACATGCTTGACTTTTGCCAAATTAAATACTTCATCAACTGCAGAAAAAGAATTCACTCCGCCGTCGCCTGCTGTCGCCCGCGCCACTATAGCTTCTGGCGCCATTTTAAGAAATCAAACGGCAACATTTACCGAAGGTTCCACTAGATAGGTTCCACGTTCGGCTTGCAACGCACGTGGAGTAGAGAAACGCGGTTGTATAAACGTTGAAGTAGGGCGCCTCGATTAACGCGCGTATTCGCCGTACGGCAGCGTTCGCATCGAGACACCCGGTTTGGAACAGTGGAACGCGGTAAATTTAAAATGATTTAAGCAAACCTTTGGGGTCTTTACCTTGGGAGGAGCGCGACGCAAGAGGAACAACATGAGAGGTGAGCGGGAATGCGAAGGGAGGCATTTACTTCGCAAAAGCCGGTAAAGACTATCGTCTTTTGACGACATTTGCAACGAAAGTAGCAGATACGCGGCCAATTTTTTTTTTTTTTTGCTTTGCTTCACCGGCGGCCCTGACTTAGACGCTCTGGTTTCGTGTGGGCTGTTGGGAACAACGTAGCACGTGAGAACAATGCTGCGCGCATCTTGTGAAGTGAGATGTAGTTATACCCTTGAACGCGGGTCATCATGGAGACTTTTACTTTTTTTTTTTTAGAAACGAAAATCCAAGAACTCGGCCGTTGATTGCGGCCGTAGCTGCCGTTTTTCTGATGAACGAAAACGAACGGAAATGGACGAAAACCGCCGTTTTTAAATACAGGCGTATACGTTAGAAGTTCCTGGATGATTTAAATCATTGCGTAGCCAACCGCTACGGCGCGCCTCATTGGCTAGGTGTAGCATCGGTTCATTTCAGGCGGGATTTCTTAGCGAAACAAAATATCGGGTCATCTTTGCTAACGTGAGTCGGGGGGAGGGGCGAAGCATAGAGTGTATAAGTGTATTCAAAGATTGTAGGTCTCTGTCGTGCCACCCTGCGTGCGCTGATTCGGCGCCGGAGAAGCGCCGGTGAGAGGAGCAATCGCGCTCACGATGAGGCGGTGGCGCCATCTCTTGCGTTCTGCCGGATTTCAGCAATTTGGATGACCCATCTGCCCCAATTTCGGGTAGTGGCAGGGGTCAACGCCGGCGCAGTGCAATGCCCACGCCTTGCCCTGGGCGCTCCTCCTCGGTGATGAACGAGGCCCCGAAACCAGGTAAGTATGCCTTTCCTTCCTTCGACCGGCCTGTCGACCCGATCAGGCCTAGCGTGTACAGCCGGCGGGTACTTGAGTGTAACACAAATTATAACCCATCTACAAACAGCTTCTGCTTGTTCTTGACGATTGCTGAAGCGGACACAGAGCTTTTCACAAATCTTTAGATCATGCTAGATTATTTTTAACCGGTTTTATCCATTATACACTTTTCGTTTAGTACGCGTTACGTCCTCGTGCGAGGCGCTGAAAAACGAATGTCCCGGTGTTTTAGTAGCGTGACTACATGAGATGATGACGACAGGGGACGCCGGCAGCCCAAGCACTTGAGGGGCTTTCCCCTAAAAACCCACCTAAGCAAGTTTTTTTCGTAAAATGCAGAACCTGCGTGAAACGCCCACAGAAAGTGTAAACGGTGAGAAATGTGGGTTGGGCTTGGGCTTCAAAACATATATATTTTGCCAGGTTGATTCATTTCTGAGGTCATATATTTTTCCCAGCGCGAGTAAACCTAATACAATTGCCTGAAATTTTTGAGAAAGTTGCTTGAGAAGCTATCGCGCGCTCTTGTCATCGTCTCGAACCGCGGGCTTATAGTTCGATCAGGAAATTAGTGTTAACACTGAAGGAGCACGAGGTGTACAAGAGTTCTTCGTTGCTATTTCCCTGCGTAGGAAGAAACATCAAAAAAGTTCCCCGCATTTCCCCGAGGGGAAGAATGTGAAAGTGCGAATGCACGAGTTGAATTTGCGCGGTTCGGTAATGTTTGCGAAAAAGAGATCACACACACACACACAACTACAAACAAAGAAAGATGCATTTATTCACAGACACCTTTTTGTGTTGTGGTTGTACTTGATTGCTAGAGCGGATCTCAGCTTTGAAATTTCGTGTCAGTACTCCTTTAAGCGGGTGCAATAGCCCTTCTCACGCCCGATTCCTGGCCAATCCCCCACGTGGGTATGTGCCATGTCAGCGGCCAGGCAGCGCGCGCCCATCTCCCCCCGTTGCCAAGGAAGACGAGGAGCGCGCGCACCCGCAGCTGTTGCTATGTGGACGGACGGCGGTCGCCGGAATTCAGGGTCGCTTATAAAGTGCATTCGCACTTAAAATTGGCTCCAATGCACACTGTGAAGGTAGTTGAAAAGTAAAGCTCACAACAACGACACTCACAACAATTCACCATACGACGCCACTTGAGTCACACACGTGGACCTATGAAGAGTGAAACCAGAGATTCTGCTAGCCGTTACCTGGCATTCGCGGGGGTGGCGTGCCGAACGCAGCAGCTGCGTCGGCCTCCGCCGCGCTAGAGCGGCGGACACCGCCGCTGTAGCCCGGCCGTGAGTTGGGAGAAAAAAAAAACAACAGAGGATTGTCTTTCGAAGGGTGAGACAGCGGAATCTAGCCATGCTGATGAGCTAGCTTGGGGTTACACCACCACACGACACAAGCGCAGACACCCACACAATTCAGAATGTGAGCTTAGTGATTCCCATTTATACAGATTTCCATTAGTTAGTTTAGTAAGTTTGAGAATTGCGAGAAAGCTGAGGGAATTTTTATAATCGCTATTTATTAGAACCAGTTGCTTCTTTCGCCTTTTCAATACCTCTTAAAACACAACCGAATTGGTATTCATCGATATAGAAAACGGAGTCCCTTCGTGGCAAGCAGTGCGGAAAAGGTAGCGTTTCTCTAGCAGCCAGATGTCTGTATGTGTGCTCTGCAGTTTGTTTTCCCGCCTTGAAAACCAATCATTAGCGTATCTTTACCGTACGAACACTTTTTTCCGTCGGGTCCGGATTACCCAGAAGGGGCGGTCTAACAAGTTTATCAAGCCGTGCGAAGGAAGCGGGCCATGGACGCGAAGCTGCACCAAAACAGGACCAAAACAACGGTCGCTTAAGGAGACGACAAAGCCGTCCCGCCGACGCGCCCGCCGGTGTGAGCAAGCACTTTCGCGCGGGGAACGCTGGGTAACCCTTCGCCGCGCCATCTACACTGTGCTCCGTGAGGGAAAACCGCCCTCCCCCTTCCCAGCCGCCATGGGAGTTTTTTCGTGTGCGCCACGATAGAAACGTTCGTTAGTAGAGCTAGAAAGCTTTTCCTTAATATTGTCTGGTTACGGAGAAGCTGTGGCACATACCCACATTACAAAACGAACAAATGGGTTGTTCCTCTGTGCGCCACCGCCTAGTGTTCAGTGCCCCTCAGCAAACGAATGGTTTATTTTCGTACCAAGAGTGTTTAATGGTGATCAAGGTGTGTAGCATCTGCGAAGACAACACTTCAATTCAAAGGAATAGATTTCTGACGTTTCGCATGCTTAAAAACATGTCGCCTGCTTAACAAGCTCCACACGCGACTGGTGATTGCCGTGAATGCATGGTGCCAGTTAAAATCTGTCCAAGCACAAGGTGTGCTTTTTCCAGATTTCAGAAAGAAGATGCAAAGACAAAAAAAAAAAAAACAAAGCGAGGCAGGCACCCTAAAGGCGCCAAATTGAACCGGACACTGTAGGTCCGGCGTCCCCAAGATAGACAGGTGGCTCGCTTTGAGTCGCTTAAATGAAGCAGAGCAGTGGCTCTGCTTTCCAGTGGCTCCCTTTGCGGTGGCTCCCTTTCAGCAGTCAGCGGGATTTGCCCCACGGCCAAGGTCGGTTCTCACACGGAAAACGGGCGTAGCGATACACTGTGAAAGAATCTTACAGGCCGACGCATCGGCTCCCTCCAGTCTACGGTCGCACAGTGGTGTTTCGTAACTTGTGGGCATGCCGGCAGCAACCAGAAGGCAGCGAGGAAAGGCGTGGGAGGGTATACGCGCCTCGCTAATCCCCTTACGAGCCGAGGCGTGTGAGGTCGGGAACAAAGCAGAGGCTGTTGCGAGCCCGGCTAAATTAGTCACCGCCGGGAGTGTGGCGGCGACGCCGAGTCTCTTACGCCCCGATGAGATGGGAATGCGAAAAAAAGAAGACAGGAATGATAGGCCGAGACCCGGCAACAAGCATGCCACCCCTCTTCATGCATCTTGCATTTCGTTTGTCAATAGGTTGCTTCTTGCCGACAATGGAAGATGAGATACTAGCACACCCTTCATCCGGAAGCTGAAGAAACTCTTCATTTGACGTCACTTACTGTTTTAGGCCTATGCGTATGGTGTGAACAAATTAAACTTGTGCAGTTTGCAATTGTGTCTCTAGTATGCACCTAACGAGCTTCAGTAATTTCAAATTAGTTTGAACTGGTCAATGTGATAAACTCACAACTAAATTGAATAATCAAGCACTTATTATGAACGTCAACCACAAATACGCGTCCGGATCACACAGCCAAATGAATATGCCCTCCTAAACGCGGCTACTAAACTGCGTACACGTTTGTCAGCGTACTGGAGGCTTGTAATCATTGCCTGAGGTTCGCAATGGTGTAACACATGCTTGAAAGAATTCGCAACGAATGGCTTCGGCCATGCTGCAGTTTTAAAGTTTAGTTCCAGAATGTAATGGGTGCAATTTATCTTAATGAGCGTCTCCGTAATTGCGCTATTTTTGTGCAGAAAGTAACACTGATCACACGATTCTATATTTAGATGGTGACGCAATTGCTAACTGTTGCCATATATGTTTGATGGAATCCCACGCAATTACTTCAAAGCTTTTGCGTGCGTCTTGCACTACCTGCAGTCCGCTTTGTATTTACATTACATCCATCTGCAGGCTATTTTTTTTTCAGTACAAGCACTTTCGTTCGCTCATTGCAAGAAATTATTGGGCACTGCACACCGAGCAAAGATATTTTCTGTCTAAATTTATTAAAATTATCCCTCTACTCAACGTCATCATGACCTAAATTAGAATATGTCCTGGGTGTTGGATCCCGGCCGTTTTAACCTGTTGACATAACTTCGACTATTTAGGAACACTGACACTAGTATCATTTTTTTTTAATACCGTCGCGCTGCCAGTATATCTGCACTCAAAGCTGGTCGATTTCTTCTCACCCTACGCACTCGCAGAAAATACTGCTGCGGCCTAGCCACTTTTCATGAACCGTACTACCATCATATCTTGCCAGCGGGGCTTATTCCACAGCCGCAAAATTTGTTTCATCGCATCGATCACCGTCACAAAGTTGACCTTTTCATCACATTGAAACAGCATTTCAATCGTTGTTGCTTCGCTTTTCCCGTGAAGGGAGCCCCTTTCCCGCACAAGGTGTTGTTATTAATGATAACCACGTCTTTCGAAAAACAGTATAGCTCCCATTGTATACACGTAAACAATTTAATGCATTGTTTTTATAATAAAGCGTTCATTAGGATACTAAAGCTTCTCATGATACCAAGATGCTAGCTTATAAAACCTATATCAGACCACTATTCGAATATGCTTCAATTATCTGGGACTCATACACTGTAGTTAATACCAATATACCAATAAGCGTGAGAGCATACAAAGAAAAGCCGCGCGATTTGTTTATAGCTGATACAGCTGGAAAACGTCTCCTAGGAGTCTTCGCCGCAGGGCCGGTTAGGAAAGCCTTGCGGTACAACGTTATCATGATCTGTTAAAATTGTTTTACTTGCTGTATATCGATAGAGTTCATATTGAGAAGGACGCATACATCCAGCCAGCCATTCGCCGCCCAACACGGTCCGATCGCCCGCTGAGAGTCGCTGAGCTTTTGTGTAACAGAAACGTCTTTAAAAATTCCTTTTTTCCCCGTACGTGCCATGAGTGGAATCTGTTACCTGCCGATGTTGTGCAATGCCCTGATGCCTCATCATTTCTTCGTGCCTCGTTGGGTTCAGCGTGATGTATTGCTCTTGCTTAGTTGTTATCCTACTGATTGTATTTGTACAGTTTTTTTTTCCTGGTTCAAAGTGTTGTACCCACAGATGTGTGTTTTCGTGCTTGTATGGTATCCCGTTTTTTTCTCTCTCTTGTATCGCCACGACTGCTCAAAGCCTGGCATCCAGGCTAGCAGTAACCTGTAAATAAATAAATAAGATAAACAAATATATTGCTTGTAGTCGTGTTAACATTGTATTGTGTGGTTTCCTGTTCCTCGCCTATCACTACTCTTTGCAATTCAATTTGTCCCTGGTATGGAAACGAACTGAAATGGAAACGTTACAATGTTTATATCAACTAACGGAGTCCACCAGTGGACGCGAGGGACCGACGTCACAATTCAACGCAATGAAAAATCAGAGAGATGTTAAAATAGGGCGCTACTTGCGGCTACAACAATTTAATTCTTCCTTCTTCGTTGTTGTTTCGAGACAGACATACTTTATCCTTAATAGTGACTGAAGGTTTCCAACACATTCATTTTCCATGCCCGCTGCAAAGCACCGGGAGAGCAAAACATTCGGCATATTTAGACGGAAGACCTCTATCAACTAGCGTGCGCGCTGCAGTCGGGAATGCTTGAATAAAATCGCGCTGTTTTCAATCATTTGGGTGCAACAACATTTCTCAGATTGAGCACAGAGGTGAAGGCGCTTGTCTTTGTATGTGTAGACCTCACCTTCTAGCAACAAAAGACAGTTAAGCAGAAGTTCGTCTGGCCCAAAGAAACGTAGCCACAAAATGTTGATCAGGTAAACATGTCGGTGAAAACAGCGCTGCTTTCACCGGTATGTCATGCGCCTAACTAGAACAACTTAAACTTTCAGTCCTGTAAACACCTTCATGAAGCCGAGAACCAGCTAGTAGCATGCTTAATCAGTCACTCCCTCTTTACACGAAACTGCAATTTTTTAGTGAACCCTTTTGTGTAAACTTCGAAGATTATTCGGTTTAAAAAAGCCCCATTTGTACTGTAGCTGGGGCGCCGTTTTTAAGTCAATGAGTACGTTATTTCAGGTGTTCTCTTTTTGTTCTCACCATTGACCACGGCGCGTGTACGCTTGTTTTGTTCAGCAAGAGGTTGCGGGTTCGATTCCCTTGTTGCGACGGCCGCTTTTCTGATGGAGGCGAAAAGCTAAAACGTTCATGTGTACGAGATCTTGGCGCACGTTAAAGATCCCCAGGCGGTCCAAATTAATCCGGAGCCCTCCTCTACGGCGCGCCTCATCGTTTGCGTTGCGTCGGCGCGTTAACCCCTACAATCAATCAATCAATCAATCAATCAATCAATCAATCAATCAATCAATCAATCAATCAATCAATCAATCAATCAATCAATCATTCAATCACTCAATCAATCAATCAATCAATCAATCAATCAATCAATCAATCAATCAATCAATCAATCAATCATTCATTCAATCAATCATAAAATCAATCATAAAATCAATCAATCAATCGGTTCTCCATTTTTGTCGTTTTTCGGACAACGTTACATGCGGCAGCTATAGAACGAAACATCAATCCACGTTTGCATCATCAACTGTTTCCATGCGCACGAGCTGCGCTCAAAAACTGCTCAGAAGTGTCGAGTGCACTAATTTTCCTGCTAATCTCTGCGAGGCTGCTGCATGCATGCGTGTTGTAAAGGACAAACGTTGCATACTAGCATATGATGTGTCCATTTATCTAATGCATGGTAACGTCCAGTCACGATCAATTTGAAGGCGATCGGGGGAGCATCGACCAGCGGGCCTTTCAAGCTGCATAGTTTCCGTTTTCAGAATTTGGGGGTAAAGATAGCGCTGCCTCCCTCCACTCGTTGTCTCTTGCATTACATAACCATTATACAACATGCAACATGGCGCTTCTTGTTTCTTCAACCCTCGAGCGATCACCTTCACATTGAGCGCGACTGCACGTACGTCATGCATATCCACCATTGTTATGGCCGCTTTCTCAGTTATCGAGTGCTCATTACTCGCGTGATGATGCGGCATAGCGAGCGGAATGCAGAACACGCTCGTAAGGATCAGCGTTGATCATCCCGCTGCTTACAGACGCGGGGGAAAAACGAGCGTTGCTACCCGGGTCACACTACGCTGCACAAATTATCGCTTCGTCTCGACCCTTGCTAGCCGACAACCTGAAGATCTTTCCGCTCATGACAGACGGACGCCTTACATCCATTTGCCAGTACCCTAATGTTTGCATCCTTAAAAAACTTTGCAAGCGTGATGAGAGAACCCAAACACTTTGCTCATTGTAGCTAGTTTTAATTGTATGCAGCCGTGGTTTTTTACCTCGTTTTAGCAGCGTTCAAGTGAAACTGCTTTAAAAAAAGCACAGGTGTAAAACCGGCATCGTGGCGCGCTTCTGTTAACCCCACAACGCCCAACGTATCATATTTGATACGCCAAAATTGAAACTGCACCCTGGGCTGAAAACCGATACTGAAAGCTCAAGAATCGGTTGGTGGTGCTCTCAAAACATCGAAGAGAGTCTTTGCTTCTCGAAGCATCGCATTCCTCCCACCAGAGGTGTGCTACCCGAGTTTCAAAGATGTCAGCTTCTAGCAGCCCGAAAGATGCGATTCCGCCTGGATCTTTTTACTCTGCCACCGGTCAATATCGAATACCATTCCTGAATTCTTATATAGATGTTGTTCCTCGAATGTTTTTTGATCCCTATGCGTAATTTTCCGTGATAGGTAGCGCATCTGGGCTGCGTGACACCATGGTTATTTTCGCCGTATCATAATTGATACAGTGGGCTTTACTTGGACGGCGCTTGCTCTAGGGCAGGCAAGGGGTCGTCGAAGCTGTGAAGTCTCGATGCCGTTTATTGCAGGAACCAGAAAGAGTCCAGCCGCTGGCTGCGGCTAAAACATGGCGTCGGGTCAGCTGCGCGCTCTGGCGCGCCGGGACTTCGTCTTCGTCTTCTCCCATTCGTGGGCACGTGCACCCTATCCCGGTACACAGCGTACCGATATGCAGCACTTCTCCCACCTGCTAGTTGTAGTCTCTGTATCTTGCAGGACGACGTCTATTACTCGGTGGATTTGTGCGCCGTTGAAATGTTGGCTGAGTACATGCTGCTTCGCAGGGCTATAGCTGTTCTCCAGGAGTGCTCCCTGCGGTTGTGCTAGAGTCGTTGCAATTTTTTGGGCGAGATGCATTTCGCGGTACGCTCTAGAGCACCGGACACGCTGTATCGTGTCTGGTTGCTTTGCGACTACCACAGGCTCTGAACAGTGACTTTGATGTTCTTACCAAGGCATACAGTCAAAGGCCACTGTATTAAATATGATACAATTTTTAATTCTGACATGGATTATGTATTTTCGCACTAATGATGTGTCAACATGTTTGTTTGTATCCAAAGTGCCAATAAATGAAATATCAGATTTTTTTCAAACCGGTTCTGTGGGCGGGCTTTCCAGGGTTAAGCACAGTGAGAAGAAAATGTGAGAAAAAATGTGAGAGCGATATTGAGAACAAAAAGTGGATGTTATCTGGTGCACATACTCCACACCACCCACGACCTAAAAAGGTGATGCGGCATTTCGAGGAAAATACAACTTCCTTGGCGACGAAAAAGATAGCACGCGTACGTGCAAGCGATCACCAGAAAATTGATGGGCGGTGTGAAAAGGCGGTCATTAGTAGAACATTCTGAAAGGTTTGCCCCATGCGTTTTGACGGCTGCTTACCGCCGATATCGGCATTTCGCGGCCCCGTTGTCGTGGGCAAAATGAGCTGGTGCTGAAAGGTTCGTTATGCCGCTACACATTCACACTTATACCCAGACAACAAATCTCACGTCTTACCTCTCTGCTCAGACTGATGGGTTTAGTTTTGTCCCTGAGTCCGAAAATACCTTATTCTGTATTCAGTGAGTGTCCCGATTTGCCAAAAAAGCATCACAGCAAAGGGGTCACAGACTGGAATAAAACATTTCTTTATCTGCACAGCACACTTGGGTCTCTTGCAGCCTGTTTAATCTACAATGGTCATCATAAATGGATTGCAAAACATACTTCGCAAAACATACTGTACACCAACATGCTTGACATCCGACGTTATCGTTCCATGAGGATTCTAGATATCTAAATCGTCATACCGCGCTTCTACCACGTTTTCGGCGGTAAAATGGCTAAGATAAGCCTCCAAGGACGTCACTAACCGAGGCCTACGTAGTGGATGAACGCCCTTTGCACGGACTTTTCTACATTGTGTAGGTGGGCATTTCGAGTGGTGATGTATTCGGGTTCTTCTAAACATTTGTAACGAGCAATTTTAGTGTTCCCATGAAATTCACAAATTAAAGTCTTCAAGGCCAGTTTTTTTCTGCGCAACGAAAGCGATTCCTAACCTAGTTCTGCTTTTATAGCAGTGCAGCTGTTTGTCCGCCTGAACTGCCCTAAAGCAAACCGCGCAAATCTTTCTGAATTTTTTCCTGCTTAAAAAGAGCTGGCCTGCAGAGGGTCGAATGCAGGACACGCTACTCATGTCCTGCATGGGACCTAACATTGGTTTAACACATGTGAGGCAGGCTGCATTTTTCAATTTTCTGGGATGACCAGCTCAGATTCCTTTGAAGAACGATAAAAACCCCTGTGGCTTTACCAACGACACGATCAACATTGGCAGTCCACGAACGATCATGTGATAAGAAATCACCAAGATATTAGCATGCGCAATTAGATAGTATAGTAACATACGTATTGATGCTGTATTTCGATTTTATCTGCTTTTTGTTAAACACGCATGTGAACCCACCTTTATTAGATTCAATGTCCTGTTCCGCGTTTGTTCCCACTTTGTAATACCTGCACAATGCACACGGCGATCTAGTCAAGCAATCTCGACAGCGCTCGCGTGTGTGCTCTTTTTTATTTATATATTTAGAATGACTGTACTAGTTGTCCAACCGGATTTAGTTCTACCAAAGAGTGAAAACGCATCTCTTGAGGACATGTGACCGAAGTGTTTCTGTTCGATGGAGCATAAAATCAAGAGTGGCCGCATTGCTTCTGCGTTTATTTCCTGTTGCAGCAATTTGCCTTTTACTACGAACGTTTTTACGGCTAAGGTTTCATAGATTTATTGTTCTTCGTCACACAAAAAGACGGTGCGGGAAAACCAACTTATCCGCCAATGATCAGCAGAAAACGGTCCTGTTACATCAAAAACTCTTGTTACATCAGAACTCGCACCCCGTTAAAAAAAATTGTAAGGCTATTGGTGGCTAAGACCACTATATAATTACGGAAAGTTTCACTCTTTTCGTTTACGTAATTGCAGGGAACTTCATAACGAATTTAGTTGGAATTTGCACACTGCGTAATGCATCTCTTCTGTGGTGGCCGTGTCATTGGGCACAAGTGCATGTTTGTACGGATTGCAAACTCACCCAAACCAACACCTTGATGAGCCACATAAAATATCTCCAAGGGTAGCCGAACAATATTACCGTATACATTAGGACAAACGATGGAACAAATGCACGCACAACCCCAGTATCTATATAACATATATGTCTCGTGAAGGCGGTAATTAGACCTGTCATTGAATAGTGCAACCGTTAGGGACAAAGCTCCGCGCATCAGCTTTAAGCCTAATTACGAATTAGCCTCGAAACGGTGATCACTTCGCCTTCGTGAGATTCACCGGCTGTGTTCTAGAGAATTTTGAATGCAATGGAACGGCCCTAAGAAGCTGCAACATTGATGAATTCGTCCTAAACCGCTTCCATGTCATTGTTCACTCCCGTTTCAGGGCTTTCGTAATCTTCGGCCGGTCCCTAAGACGCTCCAATCCCGGAGGGCTCGTTTCCGCTCGATAAGGCCCCTGAGAACGATGCGGAAATTCCCTGGCCGGGCGGAGAGCGGCTGAGCCGAAGGTCGCTCGAACCAGGACGGTGGCACCTCCGTGCTTTGTAGAGATCCTGCACAGGCGAACGTGTAATCGCGCACGCGCTGGGCGCAGTTTCTGGCAACCAGCTTCCGAACTCAGTTTTAAAGCTTGTTATTTTTCGTACGCAGTACATGGTTGTGAGGAGAGAAATTTTGAGCAATGCCCGCTTTAGAAGCTACATGCAACATTTGTACCGCTGGATTTACTGCTTGTTACTGCGAATAAACTATTTAGTTGTTTTATTTTATTTCAGAAAACTGCAGGCCAATGCGTGGGCACAAGCAGGAGTGAGAACGTCAAACATAATTGTACAAAGGAAGAGACAGCATTAAGGCAAGAGCATACAAGTTAAGAAAAAAAGGTGACGGTCCAAATCAGAGCAGTGAATTTCAATCTTCCACAGTTCCAGGGAAAAATTGACTTTGAAAGCATTTGAACGGGCGAAGGTCGGGGTCACTGAATATTCATGACCAGGATGTGTGCGCCGCGTGAATAGGACGGGTCTTCGCACTTAATTAAATGGCGCACTGGCCCAAATGGGCGGCTCGTCAACTTTGCGAGAAGTGCGTGTGGACACGGTATGGTTAACGTAGAGCGCAGGGATTGTACTTCCCCGCCTCAAGGCAGGAAGAAGAGTGACGTCAGCGGGAAACGTGATGACCATGTTTGGGTGCAGATCCAGTCGATGTCCATCCATGCGCAAGTTCGAAAAAAAACGCGGCCGTCCTATAGCGCGAGGCGTTCCACAGAGCGGCGAAACCAAACGGCGTTCGTACAGGCTCTGTAACAGCTAAACGCCTCCTGAACCTCCTGTTTGGTACGGAGCGTTGCACATAACAGCGAACCGGCTTAATTTGTTATCAGCTTTCCATTGATGACGCAGCTATTTTAGTTTTAATCGCTGGCGTAGCGATCAAGAACACCTGTTCTGTACACAAGGCACGAAATAGTGCTAACTGGGCATTTCAAAGGCCGTTTTTAGGGGCGGAGTACCTTAGGACCTCACAATGGCCGTCCACATCCGTGCGCAAAGCATTTACAATCGCAAAAAATCACACAGGCAGCGACTAGATTCGAGCCTGTGTCTGGTAGTCCACAAGGCGTTAGTGCGAGTCGTCTTACCTATTGGGCTACAACCGCGAGTTAGTACCCGAGAGTCGAACGGCTTACTCCTTCCCCTGTAACGGTGCGGAGTACCTTGGGACCTCCCAATGTCCGTCCGCGTCCATCTGTGCGCACACCACCAACAAGCGAAAATAAGGCGAAATTCGATTTGCGTCGTTAGTTGTAGCTTCATTTAGGGAATAATCAAGGTCCAACTCACGACTCAAATCGAATGACGGTCGGGGCGCAAATTGGGTGTCACTCGGGGCGCAACTGGGATGTCATTTCGAGTTCCCATACTCCGCACCCTCGCCAGAATCCACGGAGAGGAGATGCTGCATTTTTTTTCTACGACGTCGACATGTCTGAATACCCTCCTACACCATTTTTACTAAAGCCCTACACGCAAGGTTGTTTACACTACGTATATCAAGATTAAGGCAAGTTCATGAATTTTAAAATTTTGAATGGTTAACCATGAGCGAAATGACGATGATGGTCGGAAAAATGGATGATGAATGAAAGTCAAGGGCTTCGTTAAGGAGAGCTCAAATTTGGTCGAACGAGGAATCCACAAGGGCACGTTTAGAAATACGTTTTTGGGGAAGGAAGTGACGATAATTATACGCTGTGCTTATGAATATGGGGTTAGACTAAATTGGCCGTAAGAGTACACCGTCGCTCCAAAATAGAGCGCGATGTAGCGAGGTGTTTACAAGAGCAGAACAAATTAAATGTACATACAACTGTTTAAAATCGTATGTACACTGATGGAACGCATTTTCAGTACGACTGGCAACCAGCCAGCAGCGGCAGGTAGCTAAACTTATATACGAGTGAGAACGTTTTGAAAAGAAGGAAAGATGGAAGCGCAGCATAAAGACACTACACTTGGAATTATTTGAAACAGTATTCACCACATCGTCGGGTTAGCTGGCTATTGGAGCAGCGACGTGTTTGCAGCGCTGTTTTTTTCTACACTAAACAACAAACCAATGTGCAAGTACTGCGGTGAAACTGTGATGGTATATATATAGAATTTGTAAAATAGCGCGTGTTCTACAGCCAAAGCGTAACAGTGACCGAAACATCTACTTACAATTAGCCTGGCCCGCTGCAAATAGAGGTGAGGTTACGGGTGAAGGCCATTTGTAACAGACAATAACCAGCTACTTTACAAAGAAATCATGTCATTTGTAGCATAAATTTTCGCCGTCAGAATCGAAAATATGCGGACGTTACCGGCCGAAAGCGAAATACCAACAAGCCATTCGCGTAAAACCTCGTTGCCGTAAAGGAAAGCTCGCTAAGAAAGACGGCTGGTCGGGGTTTCTGGGGATTGAAGAGACAGAGTAATTTGTTGTATAGATACCGCATGGCCTTAATCAGCGTGTTCAACGCACAAATTTTCGCGAGGTGGTGATAGAACTTCGACATGATAAAAAGCGTAAAAAAATCATGGGCCATCTCCACTAACCTGAAACCATTGGGGGAAGAGGTATACAGCTTTGCTGCAATTCTCACGTCTAGGAAGCACGAAGTGTTTTAGCGCGATGCGCTGAAAAATGAGTGTCTCGGTGTGTTCTTGTGCGCATTTTCCCCACGCCAACGAAACGATCTGGCGCGAGGCGTTGGAAAACGAGTGTCCCGATGGTTTAGTACCGCGTCTACATGATGCTACGACGACATGAGACCCTGACAGCCCAAGCCCATAACGGGCTTCGTCTCTAAAACGGGCGCACAAGAACGATCACTTACGCATAACAGGCGGTACTTTACTAGTGCTCGTCCTGCGGAACTGTTCCTTCTTGGGTCTCGTTTTTTCCCACGCTTTTTGCCATGTCGAACACCTGATTAACCCCTGTCTCCCTGTATTGCTACGAATGCCATTAGATCTGCTTTCATGGCCCAGACTTAGTATGGACGGCACCCACTTAATTAGCCCGAACTCCGTGAATTGGTTATTTAAACAGGTGGCATTTCCCCACGCAACCACAATTCGCTATGTGCGAATTTAGCCGCATTCAAAGCAATGGTCGACTGACGAATAAACAAAATTTGTACTGTCCACATGTCCCCCCACACTGCACATATGAAAATGTGCGCAACCGCGATGCCATTCTTGATAGCTTACCGAATTATTCTGATATTAGGGTGACGCAAATGCTCTACTTTTTTCTATTTGCTAAAAAAGTATTTAGGGCATTTACGTGTTTTTACTTGCTGTGAAGGCGAAGCACAACGTGAAGGCGAAAGTACAATATAATACTTACTTCGTGCTACATGGTGTTTTTATCTCTTTTTTCGCTTTTTGTCTTTTCGCAAGAATCACTTCGAAAAGCATTCCGTCCGATCTTCACGCCACAGTTTTCCTAGAATCGAAGCCCTGAGTGGCTCGCATCCACCCATTCTACTCTCGTGCCGTCCCGTTACCCTGCTAGGCTTTATGACGCCAACGTCGCAGGCACTAAACTCTAGCTGCTGTTCCGCCGCTTAAAACATGCTGATGTTGCCTGGTTGTAACCTATTCCGCTCTTACTCTCGACACCCGTAAGTAGGTTTCGCTCGAACACCGATGCGCTTAATTTTCTTCTCAAATGAACTGACGAGCTTTATGGAGATTATTTACATTCGCACTTTAAGACGTATTTTTACGTTTTTGTAGGTGTTGTTACTGCTACATCGCCGGCCATTTTGACAACCGGACAACAGCGCCCGTTTTTCGTACAACGGAGCACTAAGGATTTCCCCTCAAAGATAAGAAGTGTTGAATATGAGAGAGTTATTTCGAGGAACATGCTCGGCTTGCACGCCATCGCACCCACTATGATCGGACAACGAGTAATGCGGAGGTCAGGCCCAGTTGGTATCCAGCCGGAAATACCCGTGTTTTTCTCAAGTTGTGCCGAGCCCTGTGCTAGCAAGCTTGGGTACATGTAACGAACCTACTCTCTCTGTGTCTTTCTTTTGGCCCAGTACATCAAAGGAGAGACTTCATTTTCACTTTTAATGAAGCCGCGACCTTCACACTAACTGACACACCCGAAAAAAAAAATCAAAGACGCTTTACAAACTCGAGTCGCAATTCGCATCTGCGTTTCCCTTGTCTGTGCCATTCATTTGACTTCGTATTTAACTGTCCAGTATTTATCTTCGTTATTTATTTGCTTTTTGCCCCCTTAACCCCAACCAAACTACGTACACTTGCAGCCTTGAAACCTTCCCTGCTGACATAATTATTTACGCTATTTTAACTTTTCTCGACTAGCTTCACACTCCCACGAAACGAGTCTTCAAAGTAATGGCGGCGTTAGGCGCTCGCGAATATAAATGAGAGTCGTTTCATTAATTAAGCCAATGGTAGCGTCGAGATGAAAAACCAGTGCTTGGTCATTTCGTAGTGTTTCATGCAAGCATATAAACATCTTCTGCTAGTGTCCACGCCATCCGCGCTTCAACGAGCGCTCCATCACGTGCCAAGTAGGAACTGTCACTTGTCTTTGGAATCACTCATGAGCAGGCTAAAAAGCTTCATGTAGCTGCAAAAAAAGACAATATTGTAGCAAAAAAATTATTTCCATATAATTTATGAAGAGAGAAGTGGAGCTCCGGAAAATTCATTTGTCGGTGGTTTTTTCATTAAAGACGGACAAGAAAGAAGTTACCGCTTTTTGTGATTCTGGCTTCAGAAGGAAACAAAAATATATTTGGCTCGCGAAGACCTAAGAAAGGAGCGTACAGTCATAGCCAAATGAATTGCGAATCCGAAAATATGAACCACAAACCTCATAATTGAACAATTATTAAACTACATGCCCAATAATGGCGCGCTAGTGTTATATTTTGAGAGCCACGTTTCCCTGGTTTGTTCTCGTAACTAAACCACGCGTCATTTTGACTTGCGTTGAAAGAAATCGCGCTATTTGTGTGTTCTGGTTGATATTTTCGTGTTCGTGTATCATTGTCCACGACTGTACATACTCGCGTCCGCATTGAACTGATGTAGAGAACGGTGCCTGTTTAGAACTAACCTACTCAATATTCACATCCATGTGATTAGACGTATAAGGTTGAAGTCTATGTCTTGTATTCCTCTTGATAGCAATTCCAATCATTAGCTAATCCACTCAAAACTCATAACGAAGTGCTTCTGCCGAAGCTAGCTCGCCCGCTATAGTGTATAGTACACTGAATACATACGTACAGGGCCTGTTCGAAAGCATATCACACATGCCCGTTCAGTTGCTTGGTAGCAGGACTGTTTGCCCTTTTCTCACCGCTAAATCAAAGCTGTAACTCGCTAAGCATACTTTTGATTGATTGATTGTAGGGTTTAACGCGCCGACGCAACGCAGGCGATGAGGCGCGCCGTAGTGGAGGGCTCCGGATTAATTTTGACCACCTGGGGATCTTTAACATGCTCCGAAATCTCGCACACACGGGCGTTTTTGCTTTTCGCCTCCATCAGAAAAGCGGCCGCCGCGGCCGGGAATCGAACCCGCGACCTCGTGCTCAGCAGCGCAACGCCTTAGCCACTGAGCCACCGCGGCGGGTGCTAAGCATACTTTAGTTGGGTGGTAATTCAGGAAAATTTCAGAACACAGCACCACGACTGCTTCAAAGGTAGTCGACGTCACACGTCACGATCAATCCGCAAAAACCTGTTAGCTGCTCAATGGCTCGAGCAGAGCAATTCAGCTAATAACGTTGCCGCTTAAGTAGACCCGACAACTCCTTCAAAGGACAGATTATATAGGTCTAAATTCGGAGGCAACCTGCGTACCTTTCACTTATCTGGGCGTCCTTGACAAGTTCGATGGATGCAGTCAATGACACAAGTGTCCGGCCGTTTATTACATTTGCGTTACGAATGCGAGCTTCGTACAGGTATGTAGTCTCTCCCGAGTTTTTCCCCGTGTTTTTTTTTCTGGCGTCTGCTTCTTTAAATAGAATAAGCGACGCATTTATCGCCACCATCTTTTCGTAAAAAGCTGCGCAAATTTATAATGTCTATTTATATCTTGCTCCATTGGTACTTTGCGTTAAACTGTTACTCTGCATTCCCGGAAAGGTGCTTTTTAACGTGCTTTTTTTAGACACGCGATATTTATCTCCTGCGAATTCTCCCGGCCACCAATCGCTCATCTTCACCGCAAATATCCTTCGGATTATTTTTTTTTTTGCTCTGAAGGTCGATGCGCTGGCGTTATCTTCCAAGTTCAGGCCTTCGGACTGAACTTGGCCGTCTGTGGCTGTCTTGCAACCGTGACCGTCTTGAAACTGCGGCCGTGTTGCAACCGTGAGAAACCGAAGTGCCACAGTCTAGCCCAGGCGCTTCTCGTACATTCGTTGCTCCAAAGCGTTCTATCCACGCGGACACCTTCTAACCAGAGATGACTCTCAAAACTACGAAATACTGCTCGTTACACGCGACTTCCAATGCAAGCAAAAGCCTATAAGGATCATAAAGCGTGTGTTTCAAGCTACAGTGGAATGCCGCTTGCACCGCCTCCGGCAACGCTGTTCGCGCTTACGTGACAGCATGCGACAGGCGATAACACAACAAAAAGAAAACTAAATACCGTGGCATCCTATCGGCCTTCGGCCCGTGGAAAGGCTAAGCTCGACGGCGGGTGTGTCTATATACAAGAGGATGTTTATGGAGTTGCGTTGAAAACAGGGTGTCATACCTACCGACTAAAAGCAGCAGAAACGCGCAAGCTTCCTAATCAGTCAGCGTGGGCGAGCTAGTGTACCGACAAAAGCGTGGTGGGATTCAAGCCTGAAACAAAAGAGCAGCAGGCTTTGTGCCACGCTTTGAAGGGACTGTGGAACACTTCCGATAAATGCTTTCACTCTTTCCTTCACGTCCGGAAGCACTGCCAAAGCAATAGTTACCGCCAGCACGCAGCGGCACTGCGTTCCGGCGATGCAAAATACAAAACGTACAATGTCACGTTTTGTATTTTAAACGAACCACGGTGAATAACATCCTTAGAAAATTGTATGCAGATGTAGCTTGATTTGATTGATTGATTGATTGTAGGGTTTAACGCGCCGACGCAACGCAGGCGATGAGGCGCGCCGTAGTGGAGGGCTCCGGATTAATTTTGACCACCTGGGGATCTTTAACGTGCGCCGAAATCTCGTACACACGGGCGTTTTTGCTTTTCGCCTCCATCAGAAAAGCGGCCGCCGCGGCCGGGAATTGAACCCGCGACCTCGTGCTCAGCAGCGCAACGCCTTAGCCACTGAGCCACTGCGGCGGGTACAGCAGATATAGCACTAGCTTCACCAGCATAATCATCATCATCGTCATCATCGTCAGGTGAGACAATTTAAATCCTCTGCAGGACGAAACGGCTGAGCCTTTGACCTCCAATCCCTCCTTGCCTGAGCTGCCCGAGTTCAATCTTTGCCTCCGACATTCCTTATTTCGTCCTTCCATCGAGTTCCCGGCCTTCTCTTTTTTTTTTTTTTTTCTTCGCCCGTCTTTCGGTATCTGTATTCTGTTACCTTGGCGGTCCACCGGTTGTCATTTCGTCTCGCTACAAGATCTGCGACCGACGCTCGCTTTCAAGTTCTTTGAGTAAGGCACCAAGTTTCTTGAAAAACCATGAGGATTGCGCGGGACGACGACACGAAGAGGAGACAACAGGACGAGCGCAACTAACAACTAACTTATTCAAGGGCTTACGCCCCCAGATATAAGACAAATTGGTGCATGCGCCGAACATACATGTACGAAACGCCAAGAAAGAACATGTTCATCGTCAACCCTACAGACAAGACTTTATCAATTCATACTCTCTTTTATACAAAGCCAAAGATGTGTCACTCACGCAATTGTGCGCATTATTTATCAAGAAGGTTTCCATTATCTCCCGCGCTACATCACTGTTGCCCCGGCCAAGAATCTTAATCTCATTCAGTCGTGGCCTGCACCCACTTTTTTTCACAATTTCTGCAATGCTCCGTCCAATTGCGTGAGTGACACATCTTAGGCTTAGTATAAAAGAGAGTCTGAATTGTTATAGTCTAGTCTGTAGGGTTGACGATGAACATGTTCTTTCTTGGCGTTTCGCACATGTATGTTCGGTGCATGCGCCAATTTTTCTTATATTTTGGGGCGTAATCCCTTGAATAAATTAGTTGTTAGTTGCGTTCATCCTGTTGTCTCCTCTTCGTGTCATCGTTCCGCGCAATCCCCAAGGCTTTTCAGGTATCAGACCAACTAGCCGCTCAAAAAATCTTGCTGAACCAAGTTTCTGCGCGATGTGACATCCCCTCACATTTATTTCATTTTTCCCCCATGCCATAACAGTTTGGAATGCACTACCAGATAACATTGCTTCTTGCAGCGACCGCAAAATATTTCGCGATAAACTAACCCGTTTTCAAAATACAAATGCTACGTCCTAACAGCACATTTACCTCTTGCATTTATAGTTGTGTTTTTACTGTGCTCGCAGAATTTATCGCCTATAATGTATTTTCATGTTTTGTTATGCGTGTTCTTTTCGTTTTTTGCTGTCTTTATTTGTTGTAATCAGTGTGTACCTTCATATTGTGACCTTGCTATGAAACTTCCAACTTCGATATACGCCCCCCCTTATGTAATGCCTTCGGGCCCTTAAGGTTTAATAAATGAAATGAAATGAAATGAAATGAAATGAAATGAACTTTCCCCTCATTGTTCTTTATGACTGGCAGGTCCAGGTCGTTTCGTGCGCAGGCTTTCACATCTCTCCCAAAGTGGACCGCGTTAACACGCGCTACAATCCGCGGCAAAGTCCAAAGCCAACGCCCGCAATACGAACACAAAGGGAATGTTTCGCGCGGGAATCCGACGGTAGTTCAATCGATTAGAAGCCGGTGTCATTACGCGGGGACCCAGGTTCGAGTCCGAGAACGAGAAACGTTTTTTTTTCTTTACGATATGCAGTTCATTCTATTGTTCCCAACCGTTGCTAACTCGTAACCCTCAGTCTTTTGGGTTGCCGGTTGCCTGCTAAGTTGCCGGTTTTACGTTCCATTCCCGGCACCTCCCTAACCACATTGATTTCTTGGGGCTTCGAAGTTTTTGTATACGCCGCACGGATTTGTGTCGGCCTAGACAGCTCGGCTGTTAGAACGTAAGTGTTGCAAGGTCCCCTTAATAACTCACATCATACTTCTGCCCATCAAATTAGAGCTGTGTTTATCCCAGGACCTAAAAGTATTACCTGCATGCATTTAGGGGAATGGACGCTGCCTTTCTGGCCTGCATGCGTACGTACGGGGGGCAGGAGCAGCGCATGTGCATATATATAAATATCACCTGTTCCCCGTACTGGAATTCGTTGCGTTCCTAACCGGCTGTGAGTTCGGACAGCTCTTCTGTACCTAAAGCAAGAATTACCACAAAAATGGGCTCTGCTTTGCGACTCCAGGCCAACTCTCCAGAGTCTGCACTCTGCTCTTCGCCGCGGCCCGTACGAACAGCTTGTGGCCGAGATTCGTCAAGCGTATGACTTTCTAACAAGGCATGGGTACAATATTATTTTTCAATGGCTCCCTAGCCACTGCGGCATTTATGGGAATGAATGTGCAGACAAAGCGGCTCATCATGCCCATGAAAGTGGCCAATTGGCCGACATCCCGTTGTCACGCCATGATGCAGCAAGGTCACTGCGCTCCATCGCCCGCGAAATCACGCTGACCGTTAGGAATACGCCGCAGTTTTCAAACCCCCGCCTGTACTCGCTCGATCCTGACCTGCAGCGCCACTTACCCACTAACATGCCACGTTCAGATGCCACCCTACTGTGCCGACTGTGGATTGGAGTTGCTTTCACTAAAGCTTACTCATTCACTATCGGCATGACTGACAGCCCTGCATGTAACGTGTGCGCCACGGACGAGACAATAGAACACCTCTTGTGTCGCTGTGTCCGGTTTGCAACGCAGAGACTGCACCTGTCAACCGCTTTCCGGAAACTCGACAACCAGCCATTAACTGCGCAAACTGTTCTGTGTCACAGACGTAGCCCATCACAATCCGAAAAGGCCACAAAAGCACTACTTCGGTTCTTAAAGGACACAGGCCTGTCTGAACGATTGTAGAGACACTGTGCACCATTGTTCATTTGTTATTTGGTTAGTTTACCGTTTCAGTTTAGGCTTTATTAGCGCCTGTTGTTTTGTTTTTGTAGTTATCTTTAATTTTTCTTTTCTTGCTTCTCAAGCTCTATTCCTGTCTTTTCACTACTCTTTCTTTCTCTTTAAATCGCTCCTTCCCCACTTCCCATGTGTAGGGTAGCCAACCGGACTGTAACCTGGTTAACCTCCCTGCCTTTCATGCACTGTATTATCCTTCCTTCCTAACCGGCTGTTGCAAATTTGTCAATGCGGTCGTGGATTATTGCCTGATTCGAGTTCCGATTGAGAAAGATACTTCACCGTCAATTAGTGTGATGACCGGTGCATACCTAAACTCGGAAATGCACCCACATCTCAATGACGCGGCATTGGAATGAGCACTCTCCTCGAGAAGGGCATGTCCTGCTCAACTGTCTACTACGCATCCTCCGCTGCCAGTTATATAAATTAAATACCGCGGTCCTCCCCACGTTACTGGAAGCCCCGTGCCCTCTTGAGAGAGCTATGCGGACCATTTGATCTAAGCAGTCAGGATGATGACGACGCACGATACGTACGTACGCATGGAGAACTATTTCTTCACAGCCCCTCCCACCCCACATTTTGAAACATACTGTATTTGCTCGTATAATGATCGTACTCGCGTAATGATGGCACCCCTGAAGTTCGTCGTCAAAATATCCTGAGCTTGCCGCTGCAATAATATGTCGTATGTGTGCCAAGTCTAGCTATGATGGTCGTGCGTACCTACATTTCCACCTCTTTCAAAGCGGACATGGCTACGTTATTGCCGCAGACTTCCCGATATTAGCGATGTCGGCTAGCATGAGTTCTATATTGGTGCGGAAAAAAACTCTCACTAAATGCATATGATGTACTCACAAGACAAAGAAAAAAATGCGCCAAGCTTGCTGCGTCAGCAACTGTGTCTGCAGTTTTGATGTCCCCCACATTGGCGGCAGCAGCCACGTATTCATTGGTCGACCTGGTCCTGTTCACACCTCGCAACAAACCCGTTCCGGCGCGTTCCGTAATTCATGAAAACACTGCATTTTGCGTCACTTTGCAACGCGGCTGGCCGTGGCGCGTGGAGTTTTTATCATGTTCTTGTTTATTATGTTTATTATGTTCATGAGACCTATCGTAAAAATTCTGACCTGCAACTTGCTTGAATTTTTTGCGGCGAAACGTTTTTCGCGAAAAATTTACCTCGCGTAATGAACGTAGCCCCAAATTTGCATCATATTTCTGGAAAAAAAAAGTGCGATCATTACGCAGTAAGTACCATAATTATGTCTGTGCCTAGAAATTGTATATCACAGGTACCAGCGAATGTTCACAAAGGGTTTGCACTGTGGGCCGGGCCCGCTCCTCAACAGTATTCGATTTCTTCTGGCCTGAGCCGCCGCACATCAAGAGCCTGGAGTATGAAACACATGTTCCCGGAGTGATGCACGATTGGAAGGAAATATGGGTGCCGCGAAAAGCAGCCCCCGTGAACTGGAAACACGTGCTCCAATATGTGCCACGTCAGAGTCGCTGCGTCTACTGTTCGCTCCACTGTTGCCTCCGTGGTTCAGTGCGCTCCCGGCGATTTAGATGTACAGTCGAAGCTCGTTATGACGAAGTAGTATGGGACAGCCAATTTTTTCTTTATGCCCGATATTCGTTGTAAAAGTAGAGGTAAAAATCGGCTCTAACAAATCGAAACCTGGCTCGTGCAAAGAATACTTCACACAAGAATGCATTTTTGGACGCTTCAAATCCACTATAAACAAGGTAGCCATTACCTTTCCCCGTTTGCATTACAAACTCAATGAAACGGAACATGAGTACGTGAAAGTACAACACAACGGAGTTCACTTGACAAAACAGGCCTGTGTCCTTATTCATTTGATGACGGATGCGATCTTCGTATAGTGTCTGTTCACAGAACTGAGCAGGAAGAAGTTTTGCACAGTGTCCACGAACGAAATGGCCTTTAAACTTCTACAGTTACCGACGACGGTTTTTTTTCCTTCCAAATAGCTTCTTAGACATCTGCTCAAATATTTCTCAGTGACATCCGACATCGCCCGTGGCTCCCACGCTTTCACTTTCGTTATAAAAGAATGGCATTGAAATAAAAAGTGACCAACCAAAGTTTGTATTTAGTTCGCTATAGCCAATAAATGGCTATTACAGTGCTCGTTATAACTACGTTCAACTGTACATGCAAGAAGAATACGCAAGGAAAGGAAAGCATTTTCTATCTTGAAAGAAAAATAAATCCTGCTGTTCATAGGTGATACACTGCATTTCGCATGTTAATTAAAGCGGTGTTGGGAACGTCTAGCACCCACAGTTTCCCTCATACGCGCCGTCCACCAGGTGCCTGCATTGACGCTGTTCATGGATGATGGCTGTCGCGTTATATCTATCTTCTGCCGCTACTCTAGCCTACCGAGACAAACTATTTCCTAAAAACTGTGGTTGATTCTTCTGTCATAGGAATCGGTAAAACACGAAAGCGAAATCTGCAGCGAAATCTGCAGCTGACCACGATTTACGGGTCGGCGGCTGTCTTGTGGGTGTGCTTGGCGAGTGACGTCCTGCTGCCGAGTCGCTTTGGCAAAGGTGTATGGTGTCATTTCCGTGACGGATATGACGCCAGTGAACTCTCGTTGTATTCCGGCACAAAACCCTTCCGCGTTGAAATATCAAACAAGAAAACGAACAACCCTAAGTATAACGTACTCTTTAGTACCAGAGGCTGCTTCCCCACAAGAAGACCCTGTGTGCAGGGGTGCACCCTTTACAGGATGCTTGCTTCAGTATAATGGCGTCACTTGCGTGACGGATATGACGTCACCGAAATCTTAGTGTATCCGGGAATAAAACACTTTCGTGTTAAAAAGCTGAAGAAGTCAGAGGAAAATGCGCTGTAGGAACAAGTTGCGCGAGCCTCTTCCTGCTTCGCTGGAGCCGATCGACGGAAAACGCAGTTCCCACCATCGCCGCAAGCGCATCTTCGGGGCCTCATGCGCATCTTACGCAGTGACGTCGCTGCTACTCGCGGCTTCCAATCTGGGGTCGCACGACGAGTTGAGCGAAGACATCTGGCTTTCTAGTGGCGTTTCACAAGCCTTCTATGAGCGCACGACGCTGAAATCGGCCATGTGCGACTGTCGTCACTTGCAGTCACATGCGAATCGCGTGTGCTTGACGCCCATGTGTGCCGCGCTCTAGAGTACGCCGAGGTCGATAAGGAATCGGAGGAGGGACTCCCTGACGTGCGTGCACGTAAAGGCGCACTCCAAAGTAAATGGAGCACGGGTTTGTGATTCTGGGATAATTCCTCTTTCATGTGGCTATCAGCTTGAATTGGCTGTGTGTGGCAAGATTTTATTTTAAAAACGCCCGTGTGTACGAGATTTCGGCGCACGATAAAGATCCCCAGGTGGTCAAAATTAATCCGGAGCCCTCCACTACGGCGCGCCTCATCGCCTGCGTTGCGTCGGCGCGTTAAACCCTAAAATCGATCGATCGAAGATTTTATTTTAGAAGGACTTTCTTAAAAAGTCACTTAAGGGCGGCTGGATAGGCACCAGGAGGAGAAATTTTCCCACAATCTCCAACGTGTGCTCCGTCAACTTTTGACTCCACCTGTACGTAATAACAAAATGTCTTGCTGGAGACAGGCGTGCATCTGACGTTTTGTAGGGAACACGAGGTACCGAGTAGGGCACACCATTGCTTTGTCGCCCGTTAGGCCGGCCGGGAAACGGCGCTTCACTGTTTATTCATGCAACCGGTACATGGTCAGTGCGGCTTTAAAAACGGCCCATCGCTTAGGGTCGTCTTGAGAGGTGGCTTAGGCTGGAAGACGTCGCACTGTTTAGAGTGTACACGGACTGAGAAGACACAAAACACAGGGATGCGCTCAAAATATCAGCTTTTTATTCTGTGGAGCGCACTCTGGCTGCGCAAAAACGTTATACACGTAGCAGCTTGCAAAAGCAGTGCTTTAATGGAATGTTCGTGTTGGGGGGAAAAGCTTTCCGGTTGCCTTAACAAGCGGGAAGTATTTAGGTTCGGCTCCGGTGCTCGGCCTACTGGAAATCTGCATAAATTCAGACAATTTTCCTCTAAATCGCAGCATTCTTATACCGCTTGTCATGAGTGTTAGTTCGTTACAGCCAAATGTTTTGGTCTTTGTAAATCCTGTCGGGCCAATTATCTCCGTTTACGCTATTATAATGACTAAACTTATAACATCCGCGAAATCAGCATTATTCTGGAAACCCAGGGGCTTACGGGGTTCGCCAATTTCCATAATTTTCTTATATTTTTCTTACTTCGCTAGTGTTTCAAAATTTCTTTCCACCAATTAGTTCACTTACGCTGATATAACGGCTACAGGTGGAACTACGGAAAAATCTGCACTATTGTGGTAACGCAGGACGTTCTTCCGTTTGCAATTTTCCGTATTGTTTATATTCACGTTATTTGTTTAGTTTTTCAAAATTTCATTTGACAAATTATATATATTTATGATTTTGTAACGTTATAGATCGAACTTCGGCGTAATCAGCAGTATTGGTTTAAATGCGGGGCGTTACAAGGTCCTGGCTCTTGGGGTACTCGGCAAAGAATGAAGCAACACCGGGAACCGGCCTAGTTGGAATCTATCCATGGCACCGATTGCACAAAAACAACCCAGGACGAAGAAGAAAATGACGAGGACTACCGCATCTAACAACTGAAATTTAATTGATTGAAACGAAGGGCCTATATGCCTACAAAACTGCACATCATCATCACAAAAAAAGTTTGTACGGAGCACACAGCAAACACGTGCCGGCTTCGGGCAATACATACAAGATAACATCGATATTTCTTTGTCCAACAAGGCTACAGGGGGTGACTTACAAACTTGTTTTGTACTTAGAACTATTAAAGGCTTCCACAATCTCTCTGGAAGTTTGATTGTGATGTGTACACAAAACAACTGTGTTTTGAAAAAGAGGTGTGCAGCCACAATCTTTACTATGCGTAGCTAAGTGCGTGAAAGGGCTTCCTTTCAAGCTCTATGCATGTTCCCGTAATCTTATATTAAGGCACCTTCGAGTTTGCCCTATACACACATACTCACATCTCAAGGGTATCTGGTAGACAACATTCTTAGTACATTCAACAAAGCGACGCTTGCGCTTAATAGTGCAGCCTTTTTTTACTTGATGTTTATTTGATTGATTGATTCATTGATTGATTGATTGATTGATTGATTGTAGGGTTTAACACGCCGACGCAATGCAATGGATGAGGCGCGCCGTAGTGGAGGGCTCCGGATTAATTTTGACCACCAGGGGATCTTTAACGTGCGCCGAAGTGTCGTACACAAGGGCGTTTTTGCTTTTCGCTTCCATCAGAAAGCGGCCGCCGCCGCCGGGAATCGAACCTGCGACCTCGTTCTCAGCAGCGCAACGCCTGAGCCACTGACCCAGCACGGTGGGTTTTGCTTCATGTTTACCATAAAATTTCTGTTTTACCACAGGACCGACACTAGCGATTTTTTTTTTTTTTTTTGCAGAGAATACAACTCTCACTTCATAGTTCTCGGCCACCTTTTTTAGTCGGTGGTATAGGCCATGTACATAGGGAATTACAGATATATAGGATTTTGTGATGATGATGCGCAGTTTTGTAGGCATTGTAGAAACCCAAGATGGCAATCGACACTTGGACACGTGCGTGTGTTTACGTGCGGGCATTGAAGCAGCGCTACCTGTGGATCGCACACCAGGAAGGAGTCTCGCGATTACTGTGCGCATAAGTATGCGTGGTGGCTCGGATAATTCTGTATAACCGGCGTGCGCGCCAGCCCGGGTTTTTTTTTTTTTTTTTTTTTTTTTTTGCTTGCTTGCTTGCAGAGACAGCTGTTGACGACTGCGCCGGACACCACCCCCGCGGAGCAAGGCCCGCGGACGGGACCCTGCCACGCTTGGGCCTCCTGCAAGGACCCCCGGGTCTTAGGAGGCCACCAGTGGCACCGGTCTACAGCCATGCGGGCTGAGCCGCCGGAGCCCCTGTGGAGGGCGGACGCCTTCACGCACGGTTCCTGTCGAGAGCACCGGCGACTGCAGCTGAGGGCAGCCAGCGTCGGCCGTGAACGCGCCGCCGCCGACACTTCGGGAAGAACCACCCGGTTTTGGAAGATCGCCACAGGCGCCCGACTGCACCTGTCAAGCACCAAGTGTGAGCGGTGAATAAACCGCTGTGTTATTGAACCACTGCTTCAGCGTGTGCTCCTTGCCGGTAGCAGCAAGACCGACCTGCTACAGCATATAGGTCTTTCGTTTCAATCAAAGAAGTTTAAGTGTTTACATGCGCTAGTCCTCGTCGTTTTCTTCTTCGTCCTTGTTAGTTTTTTGCGCAATCGGTGCCATCGGCAAAGAATGCCGCGCATAAAAATTAACCCCGCCCGGCGGCCGTTGACGGGGCATCGTTACAGTAGTCGCCCGGTCGCGCCTATCTCAAGGTGCCGCCTACGCGCCGCATTTCTTCTGTGTGCATTCGCTAACCGCTAAGCGCCCCCCCCTCCCCCCCACCAGGGGACCTACAGACAAGTGTCGCCACCGCGTGTCACAATCCGGCCCTTCGTACAAGCTGCGCCATTCGTTCACTTTCTTCTCGGTGCCCTTCGCTTTCCCACCATGTAGAGAGAAGATTGGGTTGAAAGGAAGAGTGGTCCAGCCACTCCCCAAGTCCTTAGCTGGCTTATGCTGATGGATGGAAATCCTGGCGGCATGATCTCAATTACATACGTGCACTCACAACAAGATGATGATGTTGCGCCGATTTATTCGCGCAAGGCCGACTAAGGGCAAGGAGCGCCAAAGGGAAGTTATTTCATGGGAGTGAAATGGCAGGAAAAGAAAAGCATTTCAGTAACAACAAACGTGCAGTAAAACACACGGCAGTGTAGATGACTGGGGCCAGGTTGTCATGATGCGTGATAGGAAATAAGATGTAAAAATTCGATGTCGGTGACGAACTCAAAAACGCATTTCACAGAAAACACTGGTTCGCCTCCTAAATACGACGTGTGTTGCGGGATGTGTTGCGTGTATAGTTGTGGGAATTGTTTGCGTCGTGTTGTGTCAAGTGCCTTGCAATGAATCAGTGTGTGGATTACGGATAGGCCCCCTCCTCACCCGCTGCACACAGGTCTTGTTGATCCAGTGAGCAGGCGGGAGCGTCTTGCATATGTGTCCTATCCGTAACCATGATAAAACAAGTTCTGTGTATCTGTTGCGGGAATCGGTAGTGTATCGTCCCAAGTCGGGTTTTTCAATGGGTAATTTGTTTGTCTGTCTGTTCACTACAATGTGTTTGCCAAGTTTTACGTAGTTGTTGTTTTATGTGTGCCTTGAGGTCGCTGTAGGGTAGTGTTGTTATGTGCACGGTGAAAGTGAGTCACAACAACACTGTCTAAAACAAATCGAGTCGGGCTAGAATTCGCTGTGGTGCTGAGCATACGATTGAATATCTGCCTATATAGAACAGGGACCGGGTTGAACTATTCTTATAGGTAGAATGTAATAAAATATGCCAGAACGCGTTTAGCCACCACGCACACTGGGGTCGTATGCCAAGACTACCTCGTAGAACACCGCATGCTGCCAGCATGTAGAGATGCGCGTGGATACTTCCATGTCGCCCCGATGCTGGTGGCATCCGCTGGATACCCGCAGGGGGGGAGGGGGGGGTTGTTGTGCGGGGCGCAAATCACAGTTCGTTCTATGCGCGACATACTTGCCGAAATACTTTACCGCAGGCCCATTCTGATATCGAAGCAGTTTTTGGTTGACAAGCAACCCATCCTGACTTGTATAACCTATTTTACTCGTGCTGCTGGCTCCAAATAAGTGGGTTCGATTTGCGGGCGCGGCGGCCGATTTTCTCATGGAAGCGCTCATTAATTTTTCGGCGCTCCTTAAGGTTCTTCAGTGGTTAAAATTAACCCCGAGTCCTCCACTACGGCGCACCTCATCGCCTGTGCATGTATACCGTGGGCGCGCTAAACCTTACAATCAATCAATAATCTGTTTTACAAGGTTTTATTTACCCTAACAGCCACCTAACGGGGTGAATCGGACTTGAGGCAAATTAAGTGTTTTTGCAGATTTCTGTATAACTAATAAGCGAGTTTATATATACAGTTCGTTTTCTTTTACAAATGCATGTCTAATGCCTCTAAACGTAGGTATCACGAGCCAAACCAAAGACTACGCACAGAGTGTTTCGTGAAAGTCAGCGTTTCGATGAGATTTCGCATCTGCCGTGTGTCTCAATCGTCTGGATGGCTGGATTCATCGTTTAGGCGGCGCTGAAGCGAATGCACAGACGGCCCAGCCGGCGCTAAGCGACCAAGCGCATGCGAAGCAGCCATTACACCCTCGCAAGTCACGTGGTACCGCAGGAGCCAGGCTCCGAGCGAGGGAACAAGAAGAAACGCGCGCCTGGTGCGCCGGTGGCTGAAGCTCACTTGCGACGCGATGAATGTACTTGAAGGACGTATAGTAGAGTTTGGGACCTAAAAGCAATTTCAGCATTTTGCCGTAACACGCATCAAAATTGTCGGCGGGATTTTCAAAATTACGCTGCCCAAACGAAGTGGAACTCAATTTTCCTGCGATCGCAGAGCACGCACACACAAAAAAAATTCTGCCTTTTATTTCCTGAAACTTGACGGCCCACACACATAGATTCCATGCAATCCACGATGCCCTGGCTAAGCTTCTGTTCCGACCATTTCCCGGTGCACTACTCTAAAGCTCAGATGATAAGGCCGAGCTACAGCGTGGAAGCACCCGGCACTCGCGCTGTGCACGACGTTTGGCCCACAAGGCGAAACACTACAGCGGCATGCACTAACAACGTCGACAAAGTCGGCAATAAGAAAGGGATTATTTTTGTTGCGAGATCGTACCAGCCGATGAATTCTGCAACGATTTTGTGCACTTCGTGTATTTTCTTGACAGTTCGCAGAAAGTCGGTGATCGCGACGCATGTTGCAAAGGATCGAGCTTTACGACCGCCAGCAAAGCGACTGCTTCGCTCCTTCTGTGTTTTGGGCCAAACTGCGCGACGCGAGAGCAGCGTCTGCTTCCGTGTTGTCGTGCTCGTGTCGTTTACACGAGGCTGTACCCGCCCTTCCCCGGAAAAGAAAAGCCTCCCGAATTTTAGAAAATTATCCCAGCTTCACTGACTTAACGTTGCGAAAGCTGATGTTAACGGCGAAACTGCCCGGCGTCCCCTAATCGGAAGGCTAAGCATCGAATAACATTTCAATTGAGCAGATCGATTCTCGTTCACGCTAATTCACCTTTGCTGTGCTCCTCTGCTCGCGCCATCGACTGGAAAGTTTTGTTACTGTTGAACGTGTGATACCACCACGGGGGGAGGGAGGGAGGGGGGGCGCCGCGAGAGCGTTTTGTTTTCTCGTGGCCTCATTTTTATTTTCTATCGCGAAAAACTAACAGCCATCATCTTGAATTAAAGGCGGAATGCAAAAATATCACTTACCTATTGATGTCTCGCCTCAATTATTCTTAGCGTTTTCTTTTTGCTGAACAACATTTACAAGTACAGTAGACTCTCAACAAACGGAACTTCAAGGGTCCGAGAAAATTTGTTCCGTTTAACAGGATTTCCGTTTACTGAGGTAGATGTGTGAAAGCGCGAGTTTATGAGGTCCCCGGTTCAAAATAGGGTGCCCCCTTCCCTGTACGTTATTATTTTCAAGAAAGTTCCTTTTCTCATGGTGAAAAACAGCGCATCCAAGACGACGATAGAGAGGGGAAAACACGAACCCGGCGCTGACTCGCAACTGAAGACTTTAATAAAGAAACCCCCATGTTTATAGTGTACATCACCGAAAACACAAACAAGAAAGAAAGAGATAAAACCAGTCCGAACTGACTACTACGGTAAGCGATAGACGCAGAAGTCATGAGCGATCGAGATATGCAACTTATTTTAGAAAGGGCGACAGAAGGACAACTAATACACTTTTCATGCTGCTTGGCCATTGCATGCGCCTCAATAATCTCCCGCGTGGGTCTATCTCGGTGCTTAGCTATAATTGTTGTGCCACCAAAGCACGGGTCACAATGACACGTGCGTGTATGCGCGGTCAAGTGGGCCGAGTTGTCGTTTCCTGCGGATCATTCATGCTCTTTTAATCGAACATTCACACACCTCCCTGTCTGGCCAATGTACGTCTTATCACAGTGCAAAGGCAAATTCTATACCACATTTTTGGCGCACGGTACAAACCACGGGTCGAAGTTTGTACCATGCGCCAAAAATGTGGTGGAGAATTTGCAGTTGCCCTGTGATAAGACGTACATTGGCCAGACAGGGAGGTGTGTGAACGTTCGATTAAAAGAGCATGAAAGATCCGTAGGAAATGACAACTCGGCGCACTTGGCCGCGCATACACGCACGTGTCATTGTGACCCGTGCTTTGGTGGCACAACAATTATAGCTAAGCACCGAGATAGACCCACGCGGGAGATTATTGAGGCGCATGCAATGGCCAAGCAGCATGAAAAGTGTATTAGTTGTCCTTCTGTCGCCCTTTCTAAAATAAGTTGCATATCTCGATCGCTCATGGCTGCTGTGTCTATCGCTTAACGTAGTAGTCTGTTCTGACTGGTTTTATCTCTTCCTTTCTTGTTTGTGTTTTCGGTGGTGCACACTATAAACATGGGTGTTTCTTTATTAAAGCCTTCAGTTGCGAGTCAGCGCCGTGTTCGTGTTTTCCCTTCTCTGTCTTCTTCTTGGATGCGTTGTTTTTCACCATGAACATTCACCAACTTGCCCATTTTGCCGCACTGGTAAAGTTCCTTGTCTGTCGGTCTGTCTGGCTGTGCGTACACATTCTTAATGCCATTGCATGAAACTCAAAGCACTAGAAGGTAAATGTAGCTGATAGTTGTTTTAGAAAGCAAGAAAACTACAGGAGGTTTAGGCACAGCATTCACAGATTAATTTGGTAACAATGAATCGCTGTGCACTACAAAATGCATCAATTATTTTTGTTTTACTCCTTGCAACTGCATCTTCACGGAGGCTAGAGCCCTCAACTTCGCTAGTGCTTACGAGCTTACGGATTTGGAAGACGGAAACACGGTAATGAAGCGCAAATAGTGCCGCGATGGCACGAACGAATCGGCAGGAGCTGAGCCCTGTAACCTCGGCGTCTTGAATCAAGTCCGACCGACTGGAACAAGAACTGCGATGTTGCATTTGTTCAGCTAACACGGCTTACCACTAACAACACGAGGCTTGCAAGGACCACGAGGCTAAAAAAACATGCAGGAAGAAAAATAAAACAAAAACAAAACAGCCGGAACCGTAAAGGGCTGATTCTCATGCTAATGGATTTTCCAAGAAGTTTCATTTCCGATTCCACTAACACATGTGACGCGGAAATGTCGCTTCTGATTACCGAGAGTTTTTATACGTTATCTGAATACAAAACCAACCAACTTAGAGGATACTGTTCAGTTTAAGCGACAATTCCGTTTAAGCAATTTCCGTTTATCGAGATTCTACTGTGTAAACCTTGCCACCACGTTTAGTAGTTTAGACAAGCTTTGCCTACATAAACATCTTCTCAGAGCATTCTTTTAACTTGCTGCTAGTGTACTTGGCGCTTGCTCTACTCCTCTCTAAGCTATGCCCTCTCCGCATCACTGCGACTGCGCACGAAAGTGTCTAGCAAGAACAGTTTAGCTGTTAAAACTACGTTCTGAATTGAGACGAACCTTGAAAATAGTCTTGCGCCGTGCGAAAACTCTACGTCAGTTGCAAAATGTCATCATCGTCATCATCATCATCATCCAACTGCCCATTCATGCCATAGTCCACACTTTACAATAATAACAATAATAAAAAGGTGGCACAGCCCCATTCTTGCTCAACCGTAGCATTTTGACAAAAGAAAACACACAGTTCTACCGGCAATTGGAAAAAGTTACAATAAAAGCTAACAACAAGACACTTCTTTGCGTTGCACGTAGTTCCCGTTATCTTCAACGGGTATAAAAAGAACAGTTAAACAAGAAAGGAAATGAGAGACATAATAAGGGTAACACATTGTGGTACATATGACACGTAATTGACGCTTAGAACATTTAGAGATACTAAAATTGGTTCACTCAAATACATTTAAAACAGAAGGCAGGGTATACTGTATGCGCTCTTTCCCAGTGTTCAAACGAGCTGTAGGGACCGCCCAAGCTTCCATATTTATGAAAGGGTAATTCATTTCTTTCTGTCGCAAATCGGCCAAATTACGCATATGGTTTCTGTTTCTTTTGGTTTCTATTTTGAATCGGCTGCTCAAATGATAATCGGTCAAGTTTAAGATTTTCATGACACCACTTTTGAGAAAAAGGTTCCTGGTTGGCTCCCGGTAACCTTTGTTCGAAAACTCCCGTATTTCCCAATGGCATCCAGATGAATTCACATGTGCACGCATTGGTGCCCTTGACCCGCACCTGCAGCGTCCCCTTCCACTAAGACTCCCGCGGTCTGACGCAACTCTTCTTTGCCGTCTCTGGCTGGGGGTGGCTTTCATAAATGCTTATTCATACACAATAGGAATGGCAGCAAGTGAGGAGTGCGAAACGTGTGGCACGCCGGAGAGGATCCGGCACGTTTTATGCGAGTGCCCACGCTACTCGGCTGGAAGAAAAAAGCTGTCGTCAGCGCTTATGAACCTAGACTCTCGGCGGCCATTTTCGGAGGAGAAGATCCTGCGCTACTGGCCCTCTCTGTCATCCGCTCAGAAGGCGACTAAGGAACTTTTACGCTTTCTACGGGCGACGAACTTAAACACCAGACTATAGACTGAACGCCTCCAGTGTCTATCAGTGTCAGTGCTTCAGCGATGGGCATACGTGTCTACTCCAACTTCTCTTCATTCTTTCTTTTCTCTTTTTTGCCTATTTTCCCTTTCTCACGTGCAGGATAGGAAACTAGGCTCTAGCCAGGTTAACTTTCCTGCCGTCCTTCTACACCCTTTCTTCCTTCCGAATTTCGGGTCTACGCTACATCGTTTGCCGTCCATTGGTAGCAATGCGGTTTAAGGCACTAATCACGGGATGTCTGCCATTTGCATTGCACGACCTGCACTACCTCACATCTTACGATCAGTCCGAGCTAGAATGCCTACGATCCTAGCGTGTGCCCGAATACGAAACGCAGCTTTTATGCATATGGGCTCTCCCTAACAGTCTTTGTTCCATGGCTCGTGTGGGCAACCTAAGATTTTCTTCAAGGTGCCTATCAAGACCCCAGTTTAGACTTCGAAAAAGCAAGTGAAGTACCATATAAAATAGTCGCGACCAGCCACAGAAATTCTTACAGCATGTCGTTGCCAAACTCTGCCCCCCCCCCCCCCCCCCAAAAAAAAAAATCGCAATCCATCAACGGTATTAAAAACCGAAGATTAAAATAGCTCAATTTACGTCCAATAATTAGATGTAGTGCATACGCAGTAGACTGTATTTTCCGCAGGTAAAATTACTTGATTACTTTTGAACAATGCGTAACGGTGCATGCAAAAAACGAATGGAATGCTCTATACGCCATTAAGTGCCGTCAAATTGTTAACGAATTTTAATAAGGGCAGTGTCCCTGTCGTATACAATGCAACCCTCGATGAGTTCAATGCCTCACACCGGAAAACAACGTACAAGTTCAGCAAGCCATATTCTCTCTAAATTGTACGGAAAAACTAAAAGAAAGCATTCTTATTGTGGTAGTTAATATCTCTGCAGACATTTTCGTGTGTGCGAGTATTTCACGGATATTTTCCCCACTGAAATATGCGGAAAAAAGCGGTTTAAACTACTTAAGTTCACAACGCGCGTTTATCACGGGTACTCTCAATTACGTTCATAAGGAGTGCGGAGACTCAGAACGTTTGTTTTGAGAAAGCCTTGTAAGAAACGGGTATTACTCTCGCTAAAATGCTTCAAATCACAAACTATTCTGTGCTACGAATTTCTGGAAATGTTTTCACTTGTCGACAAACTGTAGCTCTGGGTGTACCGATTAAAAAAAACAGCACGCGTAATCGCATCTAACTCTAAGTCACAAGGCAATCACAAGGCAACTCTAAGTCACAAGGCAATTTTATCCGCGAAAACGAATACGATATGCCGAAAGTTAAACACCACACGTGCAGAATAATCAGACGCTTGCTTATGTTTCGAAAACTAAGCAGACTTAACACGCTGCCGTGGCGACAGGGCATCAACAACAACAAAAAAAAAACGGCAAAATTCCAAGAAGTATTGCCTACCATTTCTTAACCTTTCGACCGCAGTGACGCTGTAATCCATCCACAAATAAACCGTGTACGTAGAAACAACAACGGACATAGGTATTCCTATGCATTTGGTAAAAAGTTTGCCTCAAGCACGTTTCCGCTTCTGACCAAGGACAACGCACCGTTCGCACCCCCAAGAAATATCGCGCGGTTTCCTCGCAATAACCTCGACGGCAATTGAAGAGCACAGTGTTGAAGCGCTCCCAACAACAAACCCCTTTCCCGTCGTCCGCTTTCCCGGTGATTTCGCACTCGTCTGAGCACCGCTCACTTCAGCTGCGCCAAGCGTTCGTTCAAGAGAGCATCGGAGAATAATGGCTCTCTAGATGTCCCAGTAATGGCGAGCTCATAAACGCAGACAGTCGCAAAGAGACAGCCATGAACGTCCTTGCGAGGAGACCGCGGCCGACGTCCAGGGCATAAACCCCGGCTTCGGAAGCCCGAAGCGGGGGCCGTTTCAGCGCCGCCTCTCCTTGGAGTCAACGAGCTCTGCCTTGCTTCGCCTCGCGCAGGGAAAGAAGAAAGCCGAGTAGAGCGCAGCGCAGAACAGGGTCGCCGCTCTCACGGAAGTCGCTGCTGCTTCGCGAAAGCGCGCGTCCAAAGGAAGGCAGCCCCTCGCCTGGTTTGCCCGTTTCCTCCTTCGTTTCGGCCTTTGGGAAGGGAATATAAGGCCCCGCAGCACACAACCACAACAATGGCACAAGACGCCAGCCACGCTGACCTCGCAGGAACGGCGCTCTTTGCCGAGTTTGATGCACACCGAAGCGAAGGCCAGCGCACGGTGCATAGGGTGCGCTTACGGACTGCTAATACGCAGGTTGAACGACAACTCACGGCTGTGCGAACACGGAAAAGAACACGAAAACAAAACCCAGGCCGCCCTAGCACCTGAGCTGGAACTTAGACTACAAAAATGAAGGAAGCTCACACTAACTTGAAGGTAGCGAAGCTGTACGAAACCTTCACGACCATCACGCACGATTGTTTACTTCCGAGATTGCAGCCGATTTGCTTCTTCTTCGCTGCCGGAACGACCTCTACTCCCTCATTGTTGCTGTAAGGGTGAGCTGTTTAAATTTCAACCTAGCGATCGTCAGACTTGTGCACGCTCTCCCCAAGAATGTCTGTGTCTCCATTTATGCCGACGACATTTGCCTCTGGGCTTCGGGGGTCAACCGACCACAGCTACGGGCACGACTTCAAAAGGCGGCCAATGTAACGCGATCTTACCTGCGGCAACAAGGTCTGAGTATCTGGGGTGACAAGGGCGCGCTGGTTGCATTTACCCGCAAGCCCATGTTTTGATATTCCATCAAGATCAATGGGAGGTTGGTTCCCTATTCCAGGAATCACAAATTCCTTGGTGTAATCATCGACAGGGACATTTCCTGGAGCGCACATGTTTCTTTCCATAAGACGAAACTTACCACCATTGCACAGATATTCAGATTTCTTGCTGGAAAGACGTGGGGAACATGGGTAAGAGGAATGCTGCAACTGTACTCCGCACTTTTTTTAGGCGCCTTGCGTTACAGCTTGCCAGCAATTTCCAACACTTGTACCACTAACCTGCGGGTAATACAGAGCGTCCAAGCGCAGGCTCTGCGCACGTGTCTTGGTTTGCCGCGTTGTGCATCAACAGTGGGCACCATGTGCATCGCACAGGAACACCCAATAGCAACGTACGTGGCTACTGAAACACTACGCCTATACATCAGGCTCCTCACGAGGCTGCCTTCTCACCATCTGGCGCAGCTTCCTCAAAGTAGACCACGATCTACTTTTTCAGCCATTATCACAACGCACAGAGCTGAAATCCCTTCAAGGTACGCCCTTGCGGCAACACCGACCTCTCCGTTGTGGTGCCTGGCACAACCTGAGATTCGTCTCAGTATTCCGGGAATTCGAAAAAAAGCCGACTTGTCATCATTGGCCCTTCAACAGCTTACGCTGCTGTTACTGCATGAACGGTACAACGACCGGAAACATGTGTACACAGATGGCTCAGTAACGTCATCCAGTTCGGCAGGTGCAGTGTTTGTGCCAGCAGATTTTGCAACAACTCGATTCCGTATTTGCCATACCACGAGCTCGACAGCTACAGAACTTGCAGCCATTCGTGAGGCTCTTGACCATATCATCGGAGCTACTCCTCAAAAGTGGGCGATCTTTTCGGATTCCAAGGCTGCCTTACAGAGCTTACGCGCAGCCCTGCGCTACGGCCCCCTACACCAACTGGTGACAGAGATAAGAGAAAAATTCCATGAAGCCATCACAGCCGGCCATGACGTAATTTTCCAGTGGCTTCCAGGTCACTGCGGAGTCATCGGTAACGTGCTGGCGGATGAAGCTGCCCGTACAGGCCATGAGGGCGACCGCACCATTCTACTTCCGCTTTCAAGAACCGATGCCGCCAGGACGCTTCGCTCCATTGCACGCAAGATTACCATGCAGCAATGGAATACACCGGACCTTTCGAATCCCCGACTGTATACTCAGGATCCCCTTCTTCAGCGCCGTATTCCGTATGGGCTGTCTCGACCCCAGTCAACTTTACTTTGTAGACTGTGGTTGGGAGTGACCTTCACGAAAGCCTACTCCTTCCTCATCGGGATGGCCAGCAGCGCCCACTGTGACACCTGCGGGGCGGAAGAGACTATAGAACATGTGCTGTGTCGCTGCCCCGAATACTCGTCGGAGAGGAGCGTGCTTGCCACCGCGCTGAGCCGATTGGACAATCGACCATTTACGGCGGAAACTATTTTAAGTCATCGGTCTTCACCATCGACCTCGCAGAAGGCGACGAAAGCCCTTTTACGTTTCCTGAGTGAAACGAACTTGCTTGAAAGACTATAGTGCCCGAAACGGACTAGAGTGCGCGCTTTCCCACTCCTATTTCTTCCTCTTCTCCCCCCCCCTTTTTATTCCCTGAGCCCCATTCCCCCAGTGCAGGGTAGCAAACCGGGCTCTACACCTGGTTGACCTCCCGGCCTTTCCTTTCTTTTTTCTTCCTTCTTCTTCTTTCAATTTGTACGGAAGTGATAACCATTGGACATCCCCTTTGGGGCAGGGGGGGGATGCGCACGCTATGACGTCTTTCTCGGTTCGAGGTAGTGTCTCCACCAATACGGCGAACGCTGGAGTTCTTTTTCTTTTTGGCCAATCTTGGCCAATGTCCGTAAGTGGGCATTCTTGGCTTGAGGGACGTGCGCGGGAGACGCTGGGCGGTCGCCGTGAGGCCTCACTCACGTATGCGCGTTCGGTAATTTCTTGGTATTTTTAACTCTGGACACGACAAATCACGATTTGTTAAACAGCTTCGTCGTTTAAAAAAGAAACAGCCACGGAAGCTTCAGCGAATGTTCGTCACGTTCTTGTGCTGTGCTGCCAACGGGGCAGTGGAAGGTTACGGCCAAGGTACGCAACGTTTCTCTCGGATAATCGTTTATGCCCCCGTTAGCCATTCGAAACCCCAACCGAAACTGAGCATTAAGTATTTGTCCACATATATGAGAATACAAAATGACAGCTCAATCGCCATAGCAGAATAATGCACAAATGCTCGTTCGCCCCAGCAGATCGACATCGTGACATCAAGAATACGTATTGGCTTTCTTTTTGTAATACTTTCAGTACAAGCTGTAAAAATGAGCCCTCTATTCGCTTGCTGTATCACAAATGGCGAAAAAATTTCCATGCCCCATGCATTTCTCTTGTAGAAAGCCTTTACCCCAATACATTATTTGTTAAATGCCACCCTTTTCATAAATAATGCTACTGCCACCTCGCTACAACCTCGCTACTGCCACCTCGCTACGGGGCATGTCGAGGACGCGTGAGCGTCAAAAGCGAGGCGGACTTCGTATTCTGCGCCGGCTCGGCGAGCAAACGACGTGCGCGACGCACTGCCGCTTACCTCGTAGATGGCGGCCACGATGCGGTGCCTGTGGGTGCGCGCGATGAGCAGCACCTGCAGGTTGCAGGCGGCGATGAGCGAGGCGGGGAAGAGCAGGGCAAGCCAGACGTAGGCGAGCGCGTAGCCCAGTCCCACGGGCCCTTCGGCACAGGCGGCGACGCACACGCAGCGCGCGCTGCCGTATCCGTACGGACACACTCCCAGCAGCGGGGGCAGGGCCGACGCGGCCGCCACGAGCCACGAGGCGGCCAGGAAGGCGCACGTCCTGCGCGTGTTCACCAGGCGCGAGTAGTGCAGCGGGCTGGCGATGGCAGCGTACCGGTCGCAGCTGAGTCCGCACAGCGTCCACACGGCCACGGCGGGCACAGAGGCCCACAGGGCGCCCTGGACGTGGCACGCGCCCGAGGCGACCACGGCAGCCGCCGAGACGTTCCCGAGCGCCCCGAAGGCGGCGTTGGAGGCGAGCACGAGCAGGCAGAAGAGGCTGTCCACGAAGGCCAGGTGCAGCAGCAGCAGGCTGTTGGCGGTTCGGAACTGGCGCTGCCACAGGAGCACCACCAGGATGTACGCGTTCAGCACCAGGCCCACGGTCGCGGCGAGGCTCGTGGACAGCAGGTGAACGGGGGAGGGCCCGTCCGCCGCCGCCGCCGCCAACGCCGCGGTCGCCGCCGCGCTGCTCTGGCTGCTGAGGCTGCCCTCGGAGCTGCTGCTGCTGGCGTTGGAGCTGCCGAAGGTCGTGCTGCGCATGCCGGCCGCCGTCGCCGCCGAATGAGCGGACCGGAGCGCGCCGCGCTTGGCCCCCGCCGCTCCGCGCGGCGCGCGCTCCACCGTCGGCCGCCGGTGGAGGCAGCGGCGGGCCACGCGCGCGACGCGTCCCGACGAGGAATGCGCGCGCAAACTACGGTGGGCCGGCGCGGTGGCCCCGTTCGCCGCGTGCCCGTCCGGATACCGTTATTGCTCTCGATGGTTGCGGCGCTGCAACGTACGTCCCAGTGCGCTAGGAAGCATCGGCGAGCTTTGACAGCCGCTCCTCCCTCGCTTCCGTCCACTTCCCTGCCTGATTAGTTTCTTGCTCTGCTCGTGCGCGCCAGCAAGCGCCGTTACGGATCGCCGCCTCCACTGGCCCTCACCGCGCCGCACGTTATGCCGCGCTCTCCCGATGCGCGGGTTCGCGCCTGTGCGAGGACATCGGCGCAGACCTGCCTACCTGCGCGCACATCTTGTGACACCGCGCTGCTGCGTGATCGCTCGCGTTTGATGATGGCCCAATCGCCAGGCACAGCGGACGTGGTCACCGGCGGATAGAGCCGGAATACAATGGGAACTCGCTCCGAAAAACATCACGCGCGTGGGAACGCGGCTGCAGATGCGCTACCGAAGCACGGCAGCGCAACAATTATGCGTGTCGCACGTGAAAGACGGAAAACACGTTAGCCCGAATCGTGGACGTCACACGGGATACGTGAATCCGAAGGACGCGTATAATTAGCGTTGTCGATCACAATACGACGACGTTGTTGAGTTGTAATATGAGTTTAGCGCTGCACTTTACTTTTAAATTCCACAGGGGTTGGCAAAAACGTGTCACGATGCAAGCTGTCTATGAACTGCGTTGTTGACGTGTATGATTTCGAATTTAGTTTCCGGTATTTCTTTACTGCGAAGCAGCATATGTCTAACCTCCTGAATTTTCATTTCGGTGAGGCCGCTTTACTCGGCGCCACTCCGAGGCTCCCTCGCGCCACCGCTGACGCCCCATCCCCACGGCCATTCCCCTCGCCAACACCCATGCCTATTTCTCGAGTTCTGGTATCGGCTTACAATGGCGGTAGCGCCGTTGTCAGGTCATTGCGAAGGGTATGAGGCGTGAAAGGGTGTAAAAACGACGAAAAGCCGCCGCCGCCTTTCCCGCTTCGAATTCCACCGCGCTGAGTAGGTGCGAAGAGTTGCTTGCCCGGTTGGAACGCGGGCGTGAGTTCATAATTCTACTTCAGCTTGAAAGTATTTCCAAACGACATTTTCGCCTGTGTATTTCACGTCGAAGTGTGCTGCCTTCACCGGTTTCCGGTTCATGCACGGGTTAGGGGTTAAGAGAGTGGGGCGTTCACGCACAGCGGTGCCTCATATCACTACCGATGGCATGCGCGCGTTGTGCTGGCGGGAAATTTAAACGTGGAAGTCTCGCGGCTCAATGAGCCCTGTCAGCTGTCCTGCGTAACGAGCAGCTGGTGCCTGAGTCGATGTGTTACCCAGACGGTAACATGCCTACGGTGGAGGAGGGCAAGGGACAGCCACGTTTGTCCACTAGAATTAAGTCTGAGCCTTTTCAGGTTTAACTCGCTATTGAACGGACGCATGTCGTCCACTTGGAGGAAGAGCGGGAATCGAATAAACATCGGCCCGTACAGAAGCGCGAATATTCAGGCGCAAAAACAACGTAAAGCCGCTGCCGCCGCCGTTGCCTGCTCAGGTTCCAGCTCTTCGAGTAGCTGCGAATCCCTGTGTATGAACGGAAACTTGACCACTTTCAATGCTGAAGTGCGGAAATATTACTTCTTCAGCTGGAAGGGCCTTCAAAGCGACATTTTCGCTGGTTCTTTCTCTTTTAAGTACGCTCGCAGAGCCGGTTACCGGTGATGAACCGTGTGTTAAGCTGGCGGGAGGTTTAAACGTGGACCTCAGACGGCCCAATGACACCTGTCCGGTGTCCTGAGTGGTCGAGTGAATTGGGTTGCTGTGTTACCCAGGCAATAAGATGCGTACGGTGCGGGAGTGAAGCAGACAGCTTCATGTTTGTTTGTGAGAGTCGGGCTCGCGTCCCTCCATGTTTCATTCACTTAATTTGCTGGAAAGTATGCTGAATCGCCAAGTACGTACAAACGTGTTTTGTTTTATGTGGTTTTAGGTGCGGAGTACCTAACGGCCTCAAAATGTCCGTCCGCGTCCGTGCGCGTAGCATTTACAATCGCAAAAAAATCGCACAGGCACAGGCAGGATTCCAGCCTGCGTCCGGTAGACCTGACAGAGTTAGTGTCTGTCGTCCTACCCACTGGGCTACGACCGTGAGTTAGTAGCAGAAAGTCAAACGGCTTACTCCCTCGCCTGTAACGGTACAGAGTATATTAGGACGTTTAAATGTCCGTCCGTGTTTATTCGTGCGCACAGCACCGTCAAGCGATTCATGGAATAATCGAAGTGCAACTGACGGCCCCAATTGAATGACGGTAGGGGCGCAAATCGGATGTCACTCGGGGCGCACCTTCGATGCCATTTGGAGTTCCCGTACTGCGCACTCTCGCCATCATCCACGGAGTGGAGATGCTGCCATTTATGGACTGCACCCAGTTTCGCAGGTCATCCTTCTTCCCAGAAAAGAATGGCCGTAATGTTTTACTATTACCTTCTTTTCGGGTTAACTCTTCTGCTGTATTTATTGCGGTTAGTTTTAATTTTCTTTCTTTAATACCTTCATTGACCAATGTTTGTGTATCGCTATGTGCATGGTGTGTGGCTAACTACCGGGCTGTAACGCAAGCCTTATTTAGCTTGTATCGCGCACCTGGAATGTTTCGAGAAACTAAGGATTATTATGTTAACAGCAGAGCTGTTTAAGCTTGAACTTTGTCCGTTGGCGTTCGAAAAAAAAAAAAGCAATGACAACCACACCTCGCGTGAGGCAACCTGCACTACCTTAGCGCTGTGGCTTTAGCAAAAAACTACCGAGCGCAAGTGAGCGTGTGCCCTATGAGGAGTGCCCGGCGTCGTCCAGGCATGCCCGCCGGCTTGGGTCACGTGAAAAGCTTTCCGCGCGCAACACGGGTCCGTCGCGCCCAAGATGACGACGACGAATATGTCAAGCCATCGCTTCACAATTCCCTCGTGGAGACGGCCATGGGATCAGCTGACGAATTGGAGGTCTATCGAAAAGTGGACGCGCTACAAGAGGATTTTCGCCATGCGTGTGCGCAGTCGGATGGCGATGACGAAGGGGATGGCAACGATTGCTACTGAATTATTATAGAGTTCTTTATTCTGAAGGCATGATTAAAGGCCTCGTCACGGATGCATATATGCGTTTCCTGGTCAGTACAGCCAGCAATTACCTGAGCTTGCTGATGGAGGTGGTGTCACAGCATAAACGTACCGAAGCATACGAAACCACCCCAACTGAAATAAATAAGAGCCAAAACGGACCTGAACTCGTTGAAAACCATGGTGAAGAAAAACATTCATCAGAAATAGCCGAAAGCGACTTAAGAGGAACAAACCCACAAAAACGTACATGAAGCAGTTGCTGAAACTGACCAAAAGGCAACGAAAATAGCCGAAATCCTATTTATAATGCATAAACATGTCATAAACTGATTCTATGCGTGAAAACAAATGTTAATATTCAGATATGACAAACAATTGAAAATGAAAAAAACGGTAACGGGATTTGAACCCGGGTCAGGATGTTTGCTTCGCAGTAGCAGAACTACTACACTATGACACCAAGTTTTTTCTTTATTGCAAGAAAAACAGCCTACAAAAGTCATGAGTCATCCAAGAAGATGCACATCACTGCAGCTAAAATGAGCCGTCCGTCAAAACTCCGGCAAGCAGACGCACGTGTCCAACAGATGCAGCCATTCTGGAGGGTCACTTATCGCCGCATAAATGCTCCGCCCCACCGCACCCTGCTCCCGAAAAATCGACTTCGTTAGGGTGAGGGGTTTCCGCGTGCCTGTCCGTCATGCGCCACTTTCACAAGCTATACAATCCCATCACAACAAATACATCATAGGGCACTCCAATAACATCTCGAAAAGGCAAGAACCGAATTGTATGAGGGGTAATGTCCATGTCCTTTTTTAAGAGTTCACTCCAACACATCCCAGAAAAACACCGCATCACACACAAAACAAAACAATGATCAATGGTTTCAGGTTGACTGCATAAACGGCAATTGTTAGACCAAGGAATAGACATTCCTTTCTCGCGCAACCATGTTTCCACTGGGAGTATTGATGTATGCAACTTAAAGAAAAATGTTTTTGCATTTGGAGGAAGACACGTACGTGTGACACGCTTCAAAACGCTGTCCTCACGGTGGGTAATGTAAGGCTTGCGATAAACCGGCACTGTGAACAGACTCTCTTAGTGTTCGTCAGAGCCTTCCTCGAAAGGATAAACAGATATTGCAGGGAAAAACTCACAGGAAGGAAATAAAAGTTGTCGACCCCCTCCTTTACAAAGCCCCATGGCGGCTTCGTGCTAACTTCACCTGTGGAGACAAGCAAAAACGGTAAACAAAAACTCATTCGATTTTAAATAACGTTTAGCAGAAGTGGATGATGCGTCACTTTATAGAAGAAAAACCCAGATACAAGCTGGTGTACAAAGAAGGCCAGCACCCCCCGACACAAATGTAAGAAATAAATTGTCCCTACGCATATGTTCTCATTGAGACCCCCACACAATTGTCGTAAAAACTCTATCTATAGCTCGTACTTTAGAACGCGCACAATGAAGTACTTGCAGCACATAAACAAGCTTTGCGACAAGAAAGACATTACGAACCTGCGCACGCGCAAGCAAAGAAAGTTCTCGCCCCATCCATGCCTGCGAGGCTCGCTTGACTTTTTGAAGTGCCAATGACCATTGCGGCCCGGTGTTTCGCATTTAGTGCAAACGTACACCTAGGAATTGAAGTGCGTCCTTATCCCAAGTAATGCCAGAAAATAAGGAGGGTTTGGCAGCCAGTTCACCAAACCAGAATCCCTTTCTTTGTTTCCATATTCACAGCCGCTCCAGACGGATCTAAAAACTGCCTGGTGAGATTAAGGCCTTCTTGAACGCTTTTTTATCAACACAAAAATAGGCAATGTCATCCGCGGAAGCAAGGACTTTAACCTCGCAGGATAGTGAGGAAAAACCCTGTACTCTTTGACTCTGCTGAATACTAAGGCACAGAGATTCGAGGCACAAGGCAAACAACAAGGGTGAAAGGGGACAGCCCTATCTAACAGACGCCTTAATCGAAACTGGCTTAGACAGAACGCGGTTGACGACCAGTTGTGTGGTGCACTGTTTGTAACCAAGCTGTATGCCCTTTAACAATGTATCCCGTAAATTTGCCTCTGCCACTACCGCGAATAAAAAATCATGAAAACTCGAGCAAATGCATTTGAAAGGTCGATTTGGATAAGGGCCACCTGCTCTGCCGAATCAGACACACACTCCAATATTGAGCGAGCAACATGTATGTTTGTTTGAATGCTCCTACCTCAAATACCGCAAGTTTGGTGAGGTCCTACTAAACTAGGGATGACAAGTTGAAGGCGCCTACATAAAATTTTTGTAAAAATTTTATAATCTACATTGCAGAGAGATACTGGCCGATAGCCGTCAACCGATTTCAGCTTTCGTTCATCTTGCGTTTTCGGAATTAAAACTGTGTGTCCTGAATAAAAGGTTGGCGGGAATGTCATGCTGGTATGCTGCTGTGAATATGTCTAACAGAACGGGAGAAAAGATAGCCGAGAAACTTTTGATAAAACTCTCCACTCAAACCATCTGGCCCAGGGGTCTTGTTCGTCTTAAGGTCAGATGGCAGCCTTAACTTCTTCTAGTTTGATAGGCCCCGAAATCAAAGCACACTCATCGACTCTCAGCTTAGGCAGAAAATCAATGACGGAACTAAATTCCTGCCCCCGATCCAATACACTTGACCCCGCAAATAGCGTGCTGTAATGGTCATGGAAAGCACTAGCAATTTCAGCTGCTTCGGTGTACCTAATACTACTTTCATGTTCAATTTCAATTACTGCCTTTGCAAGTGCTGAATTCCGCTCATAACTTAGGGAACGACAAGTGGGGTAGCTCTCAAAGAATTTTTCAGTTCTCGACCGAATTACAGCGACATGGTATTTTTCGGTGACATATTGCTGAAGTTCTTTAACAATGCCAATTTCCTCTACACCAGATCCCGGACAGACCGCTTCGAGTTCATGAAGCCCAACTAATGTACGAGTTAGTTCCCTTACATAAAAACGCCTTAAAAACGAAAGGCGAGCAGATTCTTCTATTGCGGAATTCCTTACCTCCTGTTAGAATAGATCTCATCTGTGATATAAAAAAGAAGACTGCGTGTTTCAAGAATACTAGCCAAGCAATCTGACATACGTTTGCAAAACATTTCATCAGCCAATAAAGAAATGAAATGTAGATGTGGCCAACACGGACATACGAATTGCTCTGAAAGTGAGTAAAGTGCATGGTACAAATCTTTTTCCTCACCAACATCGACAGGACCATTATCGTTCACTAAATGAGACAGGGTGGCTGCACTATGGTCATAGTGTGAACGTGGTCGGTCCAGATCAGTCCAGCTCACAGCAGACACAATTAAAATCCCCCATGTGGAGTATTTTCTGTTGTGTGCGCAGAACTCAAAACTCAAAATGAACTCAAAACTGAAAATGTACTCAAAACTCAAAATAAACTAAGAACCCAAAATGGACAGGAACTCAAAATAAATTCAGAACTCAAATGAACTCACAACTGTCTCGTGCGAGGAATATACTGGGATTCAAATGAACTCTGATTTCATTAGAATTCAGCGTTTTAAAATTCACGCGTGGTAGAGATGTTACGGGTGCAAATTCGTGAGCTCAAACTCTTGCATTCGGTACGATATCACACCGTAACTCCTGCGAGGTCGGATACAATTTTTGTTGCAGATTTAATACAGCTATACCTGATGGCCATGATGATTAGCGCTGCCTGCAAGCAGTTACACGTATATATTGGATACGAAACTCGTGATGTAGGCTCCGTATTCGTGTTCATGACACAGGCACAGGTCAGACTCGGTGGTGTGCTGAGGCCCTGGGGCTAAACAAACAAGATTGGGCGTGGGGACGCGCGATCACTGCTCAGTTCATTTACTTCGAAGCTGTTCACGGTTACGGTCGCGTGCATTCTTGCTTTGCATCCTGAACAAACGCCTTGTGTCAAAGCGAACTGTCCCCGCGAATCTCTGAAGCGCGAGGCGTTCATGGATATTCCTTTGCTTTTTAATGTGTTGCATTCTTTGCCGAGTACCCCCTGCTCATTTCCCGGCCAGGATCGTGTAACGACGTACATTTCCACAAAAATGCAGATATCACAGAAGTTCAATTTGTAATCATTATAAAATCGTAAATGTAGAGAACTGATCAAACAAAATTAAAAAAAAACTAAAAAAAGAAATAAAAAAGCTATCGAAAATGGTGAACCGTGAAACACGGGAGTCATGGATAGTCACAGATTGGGTTAAAATTCAAAGTGATGTGCTGCTAGGACATGTGGGGTATTAAATTAAAGGTCTAGAGGAGGGAAATCACGTGGGAAAACAAACAAATGCTTCGGGCTCATGATGATGAATTAGTTATCGGGAGTCATAATAAAGGTTGGACTTCATAATGATGACCCGTAGGCGTATGGGGTCTCAAACTAAATGTTTCGATTAGGGAAATAACGTTGGACAAAAAAGAAATACAACCTGGTAGTAATAATGACATAGTCACGGTGAATCAAAAATGGTTTAAAATTCATTTGGATGTGGCTAGTGTGTGTGTAGTATCGAATTGAAGATCTCGGAGAGGGGATTTGCGTGGGATAAAAAAAATGCTTCCTGGTTATAACGGATATCAGGGCACAGCCGTCACCTATCGAGATCGGCTGGTCCCCTCAGCCGAAGCGCTTGCCATCGCCCATGCAACTACCACAAACCAGCATCAACCATACTTGACCATCATTACGGACTCCCAACAAGCCTGTCGACTGTATCAAGCTGGCCTTGCACCACCCCAGGTCCTCCCTGTGCTCCAACACCTTCCCTAGGACATTGAAATTTCGATCGTCTGGACCCCAAGCCATGCAGGCCTTGCAGTGAATGAGGCGACTCATGCCGCAGCCCACGATCTCCTTACCCGGGCACTCCCAACCGGAAGGACCGACACCGCCGGGCGAAGCGTGAAAAATCATTTATTTCACTTCCACATTATCCCCATCATCAAACACTCCGAGGAACACTTCGTCTTCTTCTGGAGTGACTATCATCATCGTTGGTTCCTGGACCGGTTTTTGGAAACAGCTGTGTCGTAGAATAAACGTCTTACTTCACACAAGGCCCTCACAATATTCAAAAACCCTGATCTGGTGCTTCAGAGGGATAAATCGGGCTTGCGGGTTTTGACCAGGCCATCTTTAAAACGTGGCTTTGGTCGACACCCTGCGGCTCGCAATGTCTGGAAAAAAGCGCGCTTAGCCACCAAAACAATTCTCGTGAACAGCCACAGGGGCAAGATGGAAATGTAAATTGGGGAAACTTTTCTTAATGCCGGGATGGGTCAACATCCGCAGCGAACCACTATTCACTATACCCCGCCTATAACTTGTAGGAACCAGAATTTTGCCGGGTCGGCCTTTTTCTAACAATCGAGGCAGCACCTGCCGGGCATTACTTGGGGACTGCGGGGCGACCAGACGACCTCGCAGTGCTACGCTGCTGCTGCGTGCCGCGCGTGGATATCAGACGTCCAGGCGGCATCGAAAATCGGTGTCATTTATTCGGTACGTCACGGCGACACGTTCAACGGGGCTTTAAGGAGCTTTCAGATAATCCGAGAGCTGTCCGATTGCCCATTCTGTCCCCAACCCACTAAGGCGGCGGGCCACCCCACAAGTGCTTTGTTCTGACGGGGGTTGCCTGTTTCAGTTTCAGTTTACTGTTTCAGTCGAAACAGTACTGTGCATAAATAACACTAGGAGGTCCCATAGTCATAGACTGGGGAGGGAACTCCTACCAACAAGTACAAGCGAAAAGTACACCTAACAAGATTAACTGCAGTAACAATCCTAAAAGAACGCAATGAACATAACTACACAATAAAGCCAAATATCGTTACTAAAAATCAAAAGTATTATACACAAGGGTACTTAAAGGGGGATATTCATCTACACACCACATCTGCAAGTACATAATAGCAATCGTTATGCCAAAATATTCCGGCAAAGCCGCCTCTTAAAAGAATGAATTGAAGAAGGTGATTTAATGGTTGGGGGTATTGAATTCCAGAATGAAGTCGCCAAAAAGTTCGCAGTTAGTTTGCCGTAGTTAGTCCTAGATTTTGGTAAAATATAATTGTCGTGGTCTGAGATTCGGGTGCCATCAAAATGCGGGTTTTGATGTTTAGACATTAACGAAATGGGTAAGTTTCCTTTACAAAATGTATAAGGTAGGACGCAAAGAGAATGTTTATTTAAATCACGAATTGACAAAGTAATAAATCTGAGGAGTAATGTTAACACATTACATAAAATGGCTGTAAGTGATTATTCTTAAAGCTTGGTTTTGTGTGTGCTGTAAAGGTTCCAAGTGAGTTTGATTAGTGCTGCTCCAATAAGAAATGCAATGAGATATGGCTGTGAAGGAATGCGTAGTAAAGAGAAACTAATATGTGTTTAATAAAATAGAGACAGACTCTATTATTCTCAGACCATAGAACATTTTACGGGTTAATAAAGATATGTGACTGGTTAATTTCAAATGCCTGTCGAGTTCAACGACGAGAAATATGGCATAATCAGTAGCACGAAGCAAATTTGGTCCAAAGCTTATCAAAGGCTTTCCCAGAACAGTTTTAAGCGCGGATTAAAAAATCACGAAGTGTGATTTAGTGCCAAGAATATTCATCATATTATCACTGCACCATTTACCGATATTAGCGGCATCCATTGAGGTGAGATATTAGGGAATCCAAACATGTGTTGCAAGAATAAATTGTCGTGTGATCAGCGAACAAAATACAACTAGAATGTTTCATTTGGTCTGGAAGGTCATTAATGTATACAAGAAATAAGATGGGTCCCGAAATTGAACCTTGTGGTACTCCAATGTTGTTTAGTCGAGTACAAAAATGAGTATCAGAAATAGAGACCACGTGCTTTTGATCGCGTAAGTAATTGCCTTATGGGCTACGTTTAACCGTGCAAGCAGGAGGCCCGACCTTTCATCCTCAATTTACGTTTATTTTCTTAATTGGGGGCAGGTTGCCGTCAGTGCCTTTACTTGGCAATGTGCAGAAGCTACTCGTCCGGGCGTGATTACGCCATTGTTGGCTGCACCAACAATCAATGTTAGAGCAAAGTGCTCATGCAACAAACGTGTGACGTGCACTACTACAAAAGAAGTGTCTGCTTGTGCGGAATCTATTCGTTGCACAAATTTCCTGCGCCCCTTGAGTGCCGCCGTGAATTGGTCTCCGGGCTAAATCGGAAAGACTTCGAACCAAGCACATTTGCCAGAATACGTAAAGTCGTACGCTGCTTCTGGAAGCACTGTTTTTTTTTCACCCTCATCTCCCATCCCTATCGCAAGTTTCTGTTCTCAGGCGGTTCTATTAATCTCATCAACGAGAAGCCGACAAAAATCATCCGGACACCTATGCTGCAGCTCCGCGGCCACGGAAAAAAGTTGAGCCGAAAGCAAAATAAACGCGTCGCGGTGGCGGAGAACACCCGGTCGTGTCGAAGAGGAAATAGCTCTTCGCGGTTTCCACCCGCGGCTGAAACGCTAAAGCTCTTTCAACCAAGCAAACGGCCGTGAAATCTTGATGTATCAAATACGTTCCCCTGTTTGTCAGCAGGAAATGGTGTTATGTGGCGGCAAATAATTTACTTTTATGATCACGTACGTCTACGACCTGCACAGTTAAGGGAGTATTTCATGGCCTTGTTTAATAACCAACTCAGTAATAGGTACGGGAGCGCGTATTAAATGTCAACACGTTCGCGCACCGACAGCAGCAAGCCATGCTTGGAAATTTGCACTATCGCGCGTGCGATCGGAGGCATTCGCTGATTGCGCCTTCCCACTTACTTCTTAGTGTATACGTACGAGGCATATCAGCCCGATAGTTCCTAAGCTGTTTTATGGAATCCGGGCTTGTTGGTGGATGTTGAGTGCTGCAATGTGTAGAACAAAAAACGCTTTCAACATGGCATGCCAACAATTACCGAGTGCAATTATATCTATCGGGCACTGAATAGGAATTTTTTACTCCAGTGGTCATTATTTAGTGCCATAATTTCCAATGGTTGCATCCGATCCACCTTCCTTCACCGAGACAACATTTTGATACCCTACACGCCCTATCGGCATCACTTTTAATATCAACCCAATCTGTGACTAGCCGTGCCTGTATAATGATGATAAGGAGGACGCATTTGTTTATTTATTCCATGCGATCTCCCTCATCGAGACCTTTAACTTGATACCCAACAAGCCCTTGACGTCACTCTTTATTTTCGCTCAATCTATGACTCACCACGACTATCTCGTAACTATACCCAGAAGGCATTTTTATAAAATACCACGTGATTCCCTTCACCGAGACATTTAGTTTGATGCCCCACACACCCTAGCAGGATCATTGGGAATTTTAATCAAATCTGACTAACCATGACCCTCATGATAGTAAGCAGGACGCATTATTTATATGCCATTCCCCTCTTTAAAACCTTCACCTTGATACCCATTTGCTTTAGCGGCTCACCTTGAATTTTAAAGCAATCTATGACTCACCATGACTATCTCATGATTAGAACCACGAAGCCTTTTCTGATTTGTCCCACGTGATTGCCCTCATCAAGATCGCAAATTGGATACCCTAAACGCCCGAGTGGGGTCACTTCGAATTTTAACCCAATATAAGACTCGCCATTACTACCTCAAGACTGTAAGCAGTGAGCATTTATGTATTTGACCTACGTGATTCCCCTCATCCAGACCATTAATTTGATACCCAACACATCGCAGTGGCTTCAATTTGAATGTTAACCCAAACAATGACTAACCACGACCATCTCACGATATAGCCATACCGCATTTTGTGCCATGTAACTTCCCTCATCGCAACCTTCAATTTGATGCCCCGCACACCCTAATGGCATCATTTTGAATTTTAACCCAATGTATGTCTTTATGACTATGTCTTATGATAATAATCAGGAAGCATTTCTGCATTTTTCCGACGCGATTCCCCTCATCCAGACCTTTAACTTCATACGCCACACGCGCTAGCGCTATGAATTTGGATGTTAAACCAGTCTATGACTAGACACGACTAGGTCACAGTAAAACCATAACGCAATTGTGTCCCAACTGATTCCCCTCATCTAGACCTTGAATAAGATTCCCCACACTCCCTCGTGGCATCATTTTGAATTTTAATCCAATCTATCCTTAGCGACATCTGTTTGAATTTTCACACAATATATCTCATAGCGCTGTCATTATTCTATCTGAACGGGCGTCACCCAGTCAGTTCCGTAGACAATTCATTTCAAACAGCGGAGTGCACAGCCGCCGCCCTTTTCACCCGGTGCTCCCCTCTTCCTGTTTGACCGTAGAAAACCAAACTGTTAACAGAAGCAGGTCAGCAACCAGCAAGAAAGCACCGCCATGTGCTTTTCCGCCACCCTGTCCCACCTTCTTAGAGGATCCATCAAGAGGAAAAGGTGCGATAACCCTTTTTTATGACCTCACCAGTGGATTCACACGCCCAGCGGCTAAATCAGACCTCTCCACCCCTACCACCCCCATCACGCTAACTGGTCATGCGCATCGCGATTTCTGCCGTGATCGCAGCTAATCTGAATTGCGTGCCCAAAGCGGCACATGAAACTGAACCGCCAACCATATCTGCCTCCTAGGCTACTCATATGCACTCGGAACTCAAAATGGACTCAAAACATATCTACGCAGAACTCGAAATGTACTCAAAGCGTACTCAAAACTCAAAATGTACTCAGAACTAAAAATGTACTCAAACTCAAAATGTACCCCGTACTCAAATAGTACTCAAACTCAAAACGTACTCAAAACTCAAAATGTACTCAGTACTCAAAATGCACTCAAACTCATAATGTACTCAAAACTCAAAATGCACTAAAACTTAAAATGTACTCAGAACTCAAAATGTACTCAAACTCGAAATGTACTCAGTACTCAAAATGTATTCAGTACTCAAAATGTACTCAGTACTCAAAATGTACTCAAACTCAAAATGTACCCAGTATTTAAAATGTACTCAAACTCAAAATGTCCTGAAACTCAAAATGTACTCAGTACTCAAAATGTACTCAAAACTCAAAATGTACTCAAACTCAAAATGTACACGAAATCAAAATGTACTGAAAACTCAAAATGGACACAGAACTCACTCAGTATCAGGCGTACTCACACTCAGTCGGGCTCAAACTAACTCAAACTCAAACTCACCATTTCACACTAGCCCCGCGCTCACTGAAACTCAAACTCACGTGCGAGTTTGAGTCCATATGAGTCTGAGCGAGTGGACTCATGAGTCCGCCGACCTCTGCCTGGCCTTGAAGGAGCTTGTCTGCGTATGTCATGATGCACCTTTCTGCGGTATGACCATATTGGTGACACTCATTCCATGGGGGTGTTCGGCACTGCCGTCGCACGTGCCCAATCCTGCTGCACTGCAGAGTTGGCCTGCCAGGGATCAGTACAAGGCACTGGCTCCCGTAAATGTCCATCATATCCAGCACATCAAAGACCGATACTCCATCCTTTAGTATAAGGAACACCACACGAGCTCCAGTCTCCGTATGGTCCATTCCTGGACACCGCTACATTTCTCTAGTAATGGTCTGGGTGGTTCCAAATGGTTGGAGCGCTTCTATTACGCTGCAGTTTTTCATGTGATGCGGCAGCCAAAGTAGCTTCATCATAACAATTTTTGTATCCGGGTCAAACACCATACAGTGCAATCTTTTCACAGTGAACTTGTCGAGCTGGACTACCATCTGCTTGACGGCGCTCGAGACGCAAGTAACCATCCACACGTGGCTCATTTGGTATTACCCTATACACACGACCTCGCAGGGTTTGATCACGCGAGCCAGAGCATTCCTAAAATCGGGAGCACGCTATGGGCGGACTTTCAATACACCCTTTAGAAAAGTCAGTCTGGCAACGTAAATTACTATCATCACCATCGATATTCACTTGGCGTCGGCCATTACTTGATCTCTACTATCAGCCGGCGTAATACCGGCGTGGTGCGCAAGCGAGCTAATCTGACCCGGCACTCTGTTAAAATGGCCAACGACCCGATTCAGTGGTCGAAGGCATTATCCTTGCTACCGGGTGGGTTTTCAGAGAGGCGATTAGGCCCCTACTTCGAAAGTTTGGGTGCTTCCAGTTCGTCCGCACGTACTTGCGAGCGCAGCCACAAGCTCGTCTCGGAGTCGTATGCCGACCCGTCGTCTGTGCGCGTTGCTTCATCATCGGCAAGGTACAGTACATTAATATATTTGATTTTGGTTAACTGCATGTGAATGGTCAGCATAGCTTCTCAGGAAAGGCTCTGCCGCGTTGTTTCCCGGCTACAAATGGGTGCGTGTAGGTCGTTCACGTCACCATTATGTCAGCTCCGTAATGTAGCCAGCGGCAAAGCTGACGAAAGGCTTCAGCCACGGCCGCTCGATCTCCCTTCAGCGCTCGAGCGACCCTTCGCCCTGCAAAAGCTGCATGGCAACAAAGCATGCGGCGAGGGATCTGTAACATAGTACACGTGGAAACTTGGGCGCAAATCGATTGAATGGCAGGTCGTTTAGTATGTAGGCATTTATTTCAAAGGGAAATCCTTTTCAAAAACGAGCAGTCACATGGGGAACTCGTCGAACATATGATTCTAGGTGTCGGCGATAGGCGCACGCAGCGTGGCCCAGAAGCAAAACAAACAAAATAATCGGTACATAGTTATAGGCTCTACTTTCCGATCAGACGCTGCATAACCTGTGTACCCTTCGCGGCCTAGTGAAGCTTACAAAAACATGCGCTGGCATAGGCAGGAAAAGTAGATCGGTGGTTGTGAGAGGTGGCTTACGTTAAAACCGCTATAACTGCTCGTGAGTTTTCCTATTGCGCATACATATTAGGTCGTAGGACATGGTGCAACCCGCCCCCGTCCTCTCCCCCTGCAAACACCGAGTTTTAAACCATTTTTGAAGTCGGATAAGAGGTAGTATGTGGGCACATCACCCTGTCAGGGAAAAAAAGCGTGTAAGAACCTATGTAGGCCCAAGGTCCCCAGAATTTTTGGCCAGGTTGTTGGTGTCTCACACATTAGTGAAACTATCATTATTATTGTCCTTGCCAACTGCTCCCTTTCTAGAGTTTCAAAGCGTCCATGTTTCGACATATTTGGGTGTTTGTCTTAATATTCACAGAAATAAAATTGTCTTATTATTCACAGAAATAAAATCTATGTCATTCATGTCATTTACTCAGTTTAATATTCTGATGCGGGTAAAAAATGGCAGTGTTTTTCACTAGTGCACATGTACGGAATGAGTGCATTAAACTTGTTCTGTATTCATTCCAGCCCTGGGGATGTGCATGTGAAATGCAAGTGATTCAGGAGCCAAAAAAAGACTTCAAAGCCCTATGAAGTGGACGTGGTCCTGGGGCCTGGTGGCACCGTGACAAAAGCTACGTGCCAATGCCCCGCCGGTAGGAGTGGTGCCTGCAGTCACAGTAGGGCTGCCCTAAATCTGCTGGCATTACTAAAGCAGCAGGGATATACTGAACCGCCACCCGAGCTGTCCTGCACAGAGCTGCCGCAGCAATGGCGAAGGCCACGCAACACCCCACTTGCTCCCATGCCACTGGAGTTTGTCGATTGGAGAAGTGTGCGGCAAGAAGGATTAACGGAGCCAATCTACAGTAAATTCTATGATGCAAGGGTGACTGTGGAGTCATTCAATGAAGTGGCTACCAGTATAAGGACGCTCGGATCACAGCTTTCTTCCGTCTGTCCTTCACCATTCTCGAGGCAACTAGAAACAGGGGACCTCATTGAGAGCTCCTCAAGAATGGGGCCTACACCTGTGGACAGCCCACTAGAATATTTGAAGCCAGTGGTGCCTCACGGGTTCGAGACATTGATCTGTCCCGAGGTAGAGTGCACAGCCCCAACCACGACAACACCGACAAGGCCAGCCCTGTTCCAGTCATGCACGGTGTGGAGGCACACTTGAGCGAGCTGTCTTCCTCAGCAAGCTGCAATCCTTGAGGTAAGTATGCAGTCTAAAGTTGCGTCATAACCAGTACTGGGCAGGGACCTTGCAACGGTGGTTGCCTGGGCAGGTTGGTGTAACGTGATCGATACTTAAATCATCACACCAAAAAAAAGGCACTGAGGATAAAGGTATAAAAATAGGTATCAAAATAGCTTTTTTTGTCATCGTGGCGCAGTGGCTAAGGCTTTGTGCTGCTGAATCTCGTATAACAATTTTTTTTTCGTGGTCCACTAATCTCCATAATAGCACGGGTCTGCCCCACTTGAAACTTTAGGCCAAACAAGCAACAACCTCTTCCCAACATTTCTGTTCATGGCTTGGAAATCACGCCTGCTGATGCTGCTGCCCTGGAGCAGAATACACGCCAGCAAGCCAACAGCGAAACGTGGAAGGAGGCTAGGTCGCAGCGTGTAACAGCGTCGTCCTTCGGGGTTGTCTTGAAACGCCCTACGTGGACGGATAAAGGACTGCAAAATTTTACGTCGCAGAAAGATCTGTCACGCGTGAGACCTATCCAGTAAGTACAAAAATGTTTGGGCTTCTTCCTAATAAAAAAATTGTGTAGTAAGGCCTTTCTTTTTTACAATGCAAAGGCAGGAAGTCTTATGTGACTTCCTGCGTTTTTTTCTTGTTATGTAATCTTGGTCAAGTTAAATTTGGCGATGTAGCTTTTGACAGTGGCACATACTTCCGTTTTCCACCAAAATGGAACATGGCATGACCCTACATTCAAGCGACTGTTTTTCTCAACTATTGAAGATTGATGTAGCATGCATTTTTTTTGTATTTGTGAGATGTGCACGTGTACAATGGGCAGAAACTGAGTGAACTAGTTGGTTCATGGCTGAGTGAACTTGGTTTCTTGGTCAGAGCCCACAAAAACTAATGCAACACGGCTACAAAAATGTGACGACACACAGCATTGTGTGTTGCCAAATTTTGGTTCCCCATGTAGCATTAGGTTTTGTAGGCTGACCAGTAAACCAAGTGGGATGTGCGCATGCATCGGCCAAGACCAACTGCATGCATTTTTATGCTCCATATGTGCAAACTTTAGGTAACAATTGGTCCAAGATGCATGTGTGAAAATGTATCTGTATGCTTGTTTTATTATTTTGTATCGTGAAAGGTTTATGGGCTACGTGTTCAGCATTTCCTGAAGCTGAATCCCCAAAAACCGTGTCGGCTGAACTCATGACACTGATCATATAGGCAGAGGTGAGCGTGCGCTCGCCTCTGATCACACCATGTAGCACGAGCATTAGGAGACAACATCTGTAGGGTCGTCATGTCATTTTAGCATTTTAGGCAAAGGTCCCACACAAAGCGAGGAGGAATGGCACGAGTGTCAATGTATACCTGCAAATGTTTCATGCTTGCAACGTATGTGGCAGTTGCGTACTCTTTTTTTCTCCCCTGCCGTGGTTCAGTGGTGCCGCTGAGTACCACAATGCGTTATCCTTGCCACAACAGCCATTTTTCTGATTGAGGCAAAAAGCAAAAATGCCCGTTAATTGAGATTTCGGTCAACGCAAAAGATTTCCAGGCGGACGAAATTAATCCCGAGCCCTCTACAAGGCATGATAGCTCAGCTTTGGCGCATAAACACCCCCTCCTCCACCTTTTTTTGAAATTGTTTTGTACCACTGATGCAACTTTTTCTTACAGGTATGGCATCAGCAACGAGCAACCTGCAGTTCACCGATATGTGTCGGTGATGAAGACCAGAGGACACGATGTTGAAGCCTTTAGATGTGGGTTGGTGGTTGACCCTTCATGTGCGTGGCTGGGTGCGTCGCCAGACAGGCTGATATTTGATCCGTCAGAGACACCTATGCATGGCCTCCTTGAGGTTAAGTGCCCATACAGCCAAAAGGGCAAGTCAGTTTCACAAATAGAAGAGCCCTTTTACATGGTGAAAGACCATCAAGGCATCTTCAGGCTAGACCGTAGTCATGACTACTACTTTCAAGTGCTCGGCCAGATGGCGTTGGCAGGCCTGTCTTGGACAGATTTTGCCGTGTTTTCGGACCAGTTCATGATTGTTGAGCGCATAAGGTTTTGCGAGCAGGACTGGGCTGTAGCCAGGCCTAAACTTGGCAACCTCTTCTTTTCTGTTTTGCTGCCTTATTTGGCCAAATAAATGTGATAAAAGGTGCAATGCAGAATTTGCTAGTCAGGAGAAGCACACTTTGTGCTGCAAGTTCACACTGCAAGCACAGAGGTGTCATAAAGATAAAATACAAATTTTCTTTATTCAAAATATTTAGTGTTTGTTTATTCAGAGCTTCGTCCTCTGTTCTCCAGCTCCTGTGCGGTGGATGAATCGTCCATGAATAAACACATTTTCATTCACTCACACTTGGTGTTGAGTCATTTGAGGTAGTGCCATTAGGTGTGTGGTCACTTGGTGCACGTATAATGGGAGACTGAAAGTTTGTCAGCAATACACACACCACCCACATCTCGTTGATGACAGGACCCAGGGAAAGCGGTATAGGTCTGTCGAAGATGTGGAAGTTCTTGATTCGCTGTATGCGTCGCTCCACGTGTATGCGCAGGGACGCGATTTCCTCGGTCTCTTCCACCTGCTCCTCCGAGAATTGCTCTCTGGTAAGAAAGGGTGGTGTGTTCAGCTGAACCTTGATGTCATCTAGTAGGTCCTGGATTTTGAAGCCCTTGTCAGCAATTACGACGTCACCCTCCTCAAAAGAACGCTTCAAAAAACCACTTTCACGCACGCATTCCTTGTCGGAGATGGAGCCTGGAAAAATGTTTGACACAAAAGTCACGGTGCCATCGGGTGAAATGCCGACCAAACCCTTAAACGTATTCGCAGACTTGTAGTGCGAATATGTTGCCGACTGAAGTGCGAGTGAGCTCGCTGCCTGGCATTTTATCTCAGTTGCATCCAGGATAACGCGTGTTGAGGAGTACTTGGGCTTGAAAGCTGGAGGCATCTCTTCAAGCACTTTTGCTTTAGAAAACCATAAATTCAGATGTGACAACTTGATAAAAGCGAAGCTTGTCCAAGTTATGCATATGCTTGAAACGGTGGCAATCGACACGCAAAATCTGTCTGCCAAGTTTTTTTCGAACAGTCCGAGGCGCATCCTCACAAGAAACAAAAAGAATTCATTTTCCACTGTGAGACTCCTTGGTCTGCCTGCTTTTGGTGGGTCTGAACGAGGTGTGGACCAAGTTCTCACATTCTCTCGTTGTAAGCCAGGGTTGAAGAACATAACAAGAAACTGGAACACCGTGTATGATGGTAGGCCAGTATAAAAACGCATATCTTCATCGCTGTGCTTGAACCGTTCAATGGAAAACTGTGCTCCGGCTTTTTTCCGCAGCTTATCTGCCACCTCCTGCATCAGTTCTAACTCCCTCGTAATTTGCAAAACCTTCAACTTAGCAGCCTTCAGCTCCTCTTCTAGCTCTTCAGCTTTTCGAAGTTCCATTTTAACACGTAACAGTTCGTTCTGCCTGGCTTTTAGATCATTCTGGGCTGCTTTCAGCAGCTGCTGATTCTGTGTCGCTGCAGTTTTGGCTTCATTGCAGAATGGGCCGCCTTGGCTGGAAACAGATGACTGTCGTTCCAAGCTGCTCATTTCGGTGTCCTCGTTGCTTGGTTGGTCCGAGGAAGGGAGATCTACATCTTGTGCACACACCCCATCAAAGTTGCCATTCCCAGTAAAAGCTCCTTGACGTTGGGTTGTCAACTGCTGCACATTTGTTGCACAGCGTTACTTAGGGGGTGGCCGTTGTACTTTAGGATGTTGTGACGGGAAGTTGAACACACTTGGCACAGCATGCTCTTTCAGGCGTCTTCTACCGGATGCGTAGTTTGAGAAGAAGTCCCTATCAACAAAGTGCTTTGAGCAGACCTTCGTGTGTTTGGTTATTTGAAATTTCTTGCCTTGATCTCGGCGTATAGCCACAATCCACTTTTTTTTTCAGGCCAGGATCATTTGGGAATCCTAAGAATGAAACCTAAGAAAGGGGTAAAAAATTGCATTAGCCCAGTGAAGCAAAAAAAAAACATCGCGTAGTTGCTTTCTATACTATTCATGTTTTTATCCCTTTAAGAAAAGGTACAATTTAGTACAATGTTTCTAGGTTGGCTGATAACCATAAAAACTATGAACGGGCGTTGAGTAGTAACCACATGCGATTTTGGCGAGCTCACTAAAATCGTACCGTGAAAACTACATGCGAAGCAGAACTTTGACTGAAAACGTAGAAGTAGCGCGCTCACGAAACTAACTGAAAAGTCATTGAGACCAACAGGAAATATGACGCGAAAGTCATAGGGCGAATTCAACGCGCTTAAAACATGAAAATATCTACCTCCAATGACTTTACATCAGCCCACGGTAGAGAAGCTCTCAGTTAATCTTCACAAACTGCTCCTAACCGTAGTATTTAACGATAATAAAAAAAAAACTGAAGCAAGCGCGAGCAGTTCGCACGAAGTGCTCACGGCGAGCCCGACCACTCAGCGACCGCGACCAGGGAAAGTACGCACTCGTCCAGCAGTGCAGCACGCTTGCAAATGGTTTAAACAGATCACCTCCCCTTCTTTTTGATGCAAGCGGTTTTTCAGTACGCATGGCCAGCATGTTTTCCGTTCATACATCAGATCTGCTACGGCACGTTCTAGCGTCACGTATGTACTGAGTGCGTACGTACCTTGTTTCCGAGCGCGTCTTTCGTGGCACGCTGGCTGCACAAAGGCACGCAACAGCATCCTGGCATCGCGGATGTGTTCAGACGATGACGACTAGCGTCTGCAGGGCGCAAGAGGCCGCAAAAAGTACAAAAGGTAGTAAACTCGAGCCACTGAGCGCTGAGGCGTACCGTGTGTGCATGCCGCACGCTGGCAAGTAGATCAAGTAATGGCGGACGAGAGCAGTTGGTGCGTCCGTCACTAGGCGGCGCTGGCTTTCTTAAAGGGTGTATTCCGCATGCAGGAAGACAGTGTTCAAGACAACGTTACCGGTTTGCGGCCCGGGAAGGATGAACTTGTACGTATCCATGTTAGTTCCGGACGAAGTAGTACGTCGGTCTGTGGCCGATGCACTGTTTCCATCTAAGAGCATAGAGAAACACAGCCGCTCGGAACGGTGTCGGCTAGACCAAGCGGTTCTGAGTGATTAAATTGGGGGCCACAAGCACGTGGACATTGCTTAAAACATGCCCCTAGATGGCGCCATGCGGCGCCTGTCTGTGCTGACTAGGAAACGCCTATACGTGTCAGGGATGGGGAAGGTGGTAAAGGAACTGAGGGCGTCTACATTCTCTCGTGTACCCGCATGGGGCTTGCCTAAGTCCACAGGGGCATGAATGAACCAATGCACCGGGGCCAATCTCGACGCGCTCGCTGGCGCTTCCAGGCTGGCCGTGACTGTACGTACTTTAACGAAGTTTGTTTTACATTGTCGTTCAAAACGGCTTTGCACTGCCGGGGTCCGGCTGAGACCTCTGTCATGGTATCGGCTGTGGGTATGGGGAGAAGTGAGGTCGAGCTCCCGCTCTGTTGTTTCCCCAGCCTTGCACCTCTAGTGGAAGCTACGCCATTTTTTAAAAGGGAGGGGAGTTGATGCAATGATGTTTGCTTTCGTGGGGAGCTGCAGGCAACGTTATGTCCACACTAGTGGTCATTGCTCTCATATAAAGTGTATTTCGCCGGCGTACCTCAAGGGAGGAATGTGGGTCTTTTTTGTTCAATATGTATTGAAACGGAAGTAACATATATTCCTATTTGACGATAATGATGCTACTTTATTATTATCATATGAATAAAACAATGTGCTTGTGAAAAATCAAATATGTCTCTTGTGCAAATTGATTAATGAACTAAACACAATTAGCTTGGAATAAACGCGAATAAGGTGAGGACCATAATATTTCCCCAAAAAAAGCAAGAATATATTCGCTCACAAATACATTCTTAAACAATATTCTAAACTAAAGTTGGTGAGAACTTTTTCGGAACGTATGACCAAGCATTAACCTACGTTAAAAGATACTTTTTGCTGCCTAACCTATAAGTAACTATATATACAATTTTATATTTCATTCTTACCTAACTTACCTTCATATAGTCTGGGGAAGTATCACTTTGACAAAGCTACAGAGAATGCATGTCCTCCAAAGAAGAATGCGCAGAAATATGCATAACATTCCATTCAACCAACCAACTCTCCCAATCTTTCAGAAATACGGCATTATGAATATAAAAAAATTCACATGCATCTCTTTTATCTTAGCGCTAAAATGGATACCAAGAACAGCACTACCTTTTTACCCTGGCCGAAACCTTGAGGAACTTATATACTATACTAGAAGACTAAAGCAATCTAGAGAGGAACAAAAGAAACGTGACACCATAATTTCAGGTATTAACAAAAAACTTTCCATACTAGACGAAGTATTATATGTATCAAAGGCGAACGAAGAGAAAATAAAGAAGCTGAGAGGAAGAATAGAGCGCATAGAAAAGGCTCTGACAGGACAAGACAAAAATCTTGTCAATTACGATTTTTATTCGAACAGGAATAATTTGGTCGTATTCGGCATACCGGAAGGGCCAGACGAAAACCGAGAAATTCTTGAAGATAAAGATATTTTTTACAGTTTTCCAAGACACCCTAAAGGTCACAGTTACTTCCGTGGACAGCATTCATAGAATTGGCCAAGTAAATGCACAACGCCCAAGGCCGGTAATTGTGCGGTTGTGCAATTACAACGAGGAACTTGCGCTTTCCTACAAGTGTAGCATACTAAAAGATTCTGGTGTATCAATATCTCACGACTACTCGCAAGCAACCCTTCAGCTACGAAAAAAAAAAATTTGCGCCAATCCACGCTGTGAATGTGGTTGTAAAGCCAAGCCGTAAACGGCACCCACAAAGATTACCCATGCGACGTCCCTTAAATTCACTCACGTCGCTATAGAAATACTCAAACCAGACAGAAGTGAAATGCACTTAAACAGACCCTTTATTACTTCAAAGAGGTATTCTTGGTAAGGTTAAATCAATGATGATGATTGAATGGTGGTTGGTTGAGTTGTATTAGTGTTATACTTTTTTATACAAAATTAACGAAAGGTCTAACGGTATTTGACGATGTCACTTTTCCATCTTTGCCGCCGCGGATGGAGGCGACGAGATCGGCGGCCGGATGGATCGGCGGCCGGATCGGGTGGAGGAGGATGAGAAAAAGAAGGAAGAGGACGACGAGGACGTGGAGGAAGTGCTTCTATTGAGATTTTTGAACGGCCCAGAGTGCGGCCCAGGGGAGTGTCTCCTTCACTGGAGCCCATATGCATTCCGCGGCGCTTTGCTCTGTCCACTAACTGAAGCTGGGTAGAGAGAGAGGGGCTGGACAGCAGATTCTCCCGTTTCTCTTGTTGGGTAGTTGACGGAAAGAGAGGAGGGTGCTCAGGGCTAAAGTCGCACACCCCCATTAGGTGGCGGAGTGTTCCTACTTCTGAGCAATATTTACATTCAGCATCGGAGCGTTTCGGGCGCATTAAGTGAAAAACGCGTCGGGTTTTGGAAGGAGCCGGATTGTATGTGCCGTAGGGTAGTTTGGTTTTCTCTGGAAAGGTCAGGGTAAGGCGAAGGTAGGGTCTGTCTCTGACGGCGATAATTCTGGACTATGCGCCTGAACGAGACAAGCGGGTGACTGTCCTCGTGCAGCTCCGTACAACGGGGGGTAAAGGCGCAGGCTTGTTGATGGGCGTATTTGTCTCCCTCCATGGAAGCGTGAGCGGATTACTACATCAGCTGAATGGAACCGTTTGGGGAGTGGGTTTTTACCACACGGAGTGCACGTCGGGTCACACAACCCGACTGGTAATTCAGGTAGGCTTGTTGGGAATCAGTTACTACCTTCAGAACCGCTGGGTCTTGAGTGAGACACACGCAAGGAGGTTGGTTCTGGAGGTAGCCACGATGATGGCGTTCTACTGCACTCGATATTGGCAGGTGTCAGTGCATGATCCCCACCGAGGATTATGTTGAGCGCTTGAGCCCGTGCTTGTCGGCGACCCTCGTCGTGTAAGGGGTTCATATTTCTAAACAAAGGGAGCATATTTAGTTCTTGTCGCCAAGAGCGCGGGAGTGCATCAAGCCGGGTGACATTCTGTACTGCCCAGCCAATCTGGTGAAGGATGCGGTGACGCACCACAGTTCTGCTCATTTGGAGCTTCTGCTTAGAAAGATGCCATCTATCAGCTCTTCCACCATGTTGTGGAGCCCCGTGCTAAGCAGCCTCTCTGTGGACGCACTCAGGGGAAGACCAATGGCCTGCTCAACCGCCTTTCTAATCATTATATAAAGCATCTTTATGGCCTCCTTGCCGAGAAGAGAGGAAAAAAGCTTGAAATATTTGAAAGGTATCGGATTACTTGAGGCCTCACATTATGGTGGCAACTCGCCTGGTCATGTGTATGATTTGATTGATGCTGTGTTTGAGGCGCTGCAAGGATAGCCACTCTTGGTGTTGGCCTGGAGATGTAGGCCGACGATGTTGATGCTGGGTCTTGGAGTGATGGCCTGGCCATCAAGAAGTATATGATAGTGTTCCTTATTGGGTCGTTTAACGTGAGGGCGGACGACAATGAGCTGTAATTTTTTACGTGAAAAATGGAGGCCACAGGCTTTAGCACATTGGCGTACTAGAAGTGAGACGCCATGCGTTGGTGTGACCTTCGTTTAATTTTTGTAACTCCTAGCCCACGCGCAAGGCGCGCACAGGGCCGCTAGACGTGGCATTCACGTCTATCACGTGGCATTCAGAGAGAATGCAGGGGGTAAGCGCGTAGATGTGCTTGGTGATTCCACCAACTGTCTTCCGCGTCTTCGCGCCGGCTCGTAGCGAAATCGGTAAGACAACGGGCTCTCGCTTTGATACGCTGTTAGTTCCAGGTTCGATTCCTGGCGGTGCCAGTAAATTCTTTTATTTGTTCGCGGGAGTTTTCTGTTGAAACCAACGGTCGTGAAAGAACCCTTGGGGGTAGAGGTAAAAAGCTTTGCTTTAAAAGCTCTGGAAAACAGTAAACGACAACAGGCGTCAGGGTGATAAGACTTACTTAGTTTATGATAAGCTATACATCAATGATGACGTCTACGTATGGCATGCGCGTGGAAACCGTAGGAAAAGGTTGCGCAGCGCTGCGCGCTCAGAAGATTGACATCACGATGACGAGCAAACAGAGCAGAAGCGGATCTGTTTGATAAACCCTAATGCACGGAGCCTGCGTAATAAACAAGAATAGCTTGAACATGTCCTATGACCCTCTGAACATGACCCTATGACTCTCTGAACATGACCCTCTAAACTATGACCCTTTTTGAACATGTCCTATGACCCTCACATAGCCGCTATTGCAGAAACCTGGTTGCACCCTGGCGGTCCAGATAGTTGCGTGTTTCCGTCTTCATATACGTGTTATCGTAAGGATCGTAAAACAAGGGGCGGTGGCACTGCAGTTCTTGTAAAAAGTGTTGTGCCGTCGTATCAATTGCCTGAGATTGATGTCTACCTCGAGAGTGTGCTTTGCAAATGTGAATTTTTAGGAAACCAAATCATCGTCGTTGGTCTGTACAGACCGCCCAATGCAGAGCCAGATTTTTTGTTAAAACTTTACGAACAGCTAAACCAGTATTGCAACCAACTTGCTTTAGTTGTTGGGGAGTTTAACCTGCCTAGTAATAATTGGGGAACCCTAAAGTGCGGCCCCATAGTCATGCCGAATTCTAAAATTTTTCTTCACATGTTCTTGGCGTCTAATCTGACTTAAATCGTTTTGCTTCCCACTCGGGTGACAAGCAGTAAACTTCGTTCCTAGATCTTCTCTTGTGCTCCTCAACAAATTTTCGAGGGAATTTCAGATCATAGGTTGGTATACTTTACGTCATTACTTCCACGTCAATCCAACCCACCCCAATGCAAACCTAATATTATAAAGCAGTACACATCTGCAGATGATGTAAATATAACTAATTATCTCGAAGAAGTCATTCTTTTTTTTGATGATAGTCATGACGTTGATACATTATGGACAAAGTTCAAATCTCACTTTCATTTCTGTATACAAAATTTTATTCCAGATAAGGTGAAAATAGTTGGCAGGACGCATTCGTGTATAAATAGAGAAATAATTCATGTGAAGCGCAAATTAAAACGATTTCGGAAACGTTCCAATGCTGCTCAAACAGACATTTCTGATTTACAGGCTACATTAAAGTCCAAATGAGCTACTTCCAGCAATCACTACTTTAATGTGACACTCAATCGTCTTGTATCAGAAACACCCTCTAAATGTTGCCAATTTTTATTGAATAAGGGTGGCACGAGGCTTGATAAAATCGCCAAAGGTGATCGTGTACTTACTGATCCAAGAGAAATGGCTGAGGTGTTTAACGAATATTTCCAAAGTGTATTTTCATTGTCAGATCCTTTAAACGGTGCTGTTTGTAAAAATGGTGATTGTGGTGTTCGGATTTCGTGGAAGGTGTCACCGAATTGCTCTTGCGATTGGATCAGAAAAAATGGACAGGCCCTGATGATATCCTTTCCGCGTTTCTCAGACGCTATGCTACACTGTTAGCCAGGTTTCTTGTAGTCATTATTCTGAAATCCGCTTCATCTGGTGCGACACCTGATGATTGGCGTATTGCACGTGTGACTCCTGTGTATAAGAAAGGTAACCGTCTCAATTTTTGTAACTATCGGCCCATCTCTCTTGCCTGTCATTGTTGAAAGTTGCTAGAACATATCGCAAATTATCTGAATAACTTAAATCCATTTCAAAATATTTTCAGTAACACCAACATGGTTTCCGACGAAGTCTTTCTACTACGAAGCAGTTATTAACTAAAATTAATGAATTTGCCAAGGCTCTAGATGCTCGTAGCAGGTTGACGTAATTTGTTTTGACCTCTCGAAGGCGTTCGATAAAGTTCCACATAAAAAATAATAATTCAATTGGCATTCCTTCAGATATAACAAACTGGGTCACATCTCACCTACTAAACCGTAAACAGTACGTAGATGTTCAGGGATCGCGCTCGCGTTTTTTAGACGTTTTTTCCCGGAGTACCGCAGGGGTTTGTAGTCGGTCCTGTTTTATTTAACAGTTTTTAATGAATAGGTTGAAGCAATAGATTCCAGCGTATCAAGTAAACTGTTCCCAGACGACTCCATTCTGTTCAAATTCATAAACTTGACGGCAGATCAACTAGTTTTAAACAGAAATATCAGTAACTTGGAAACTTGGAGTTCAGAGTGGAACATAGTAATTAATCTAGAAAAAACTGCTCATTTCTGTATCACCAACAAAATCAACAAGTTTCGTTTCAAATATGATATAAGAGGGTCACAGATTATACAAGCGCAATAATATAAATATTTGTGTGTACCAAACCTGAAGACTCAACTGGACAACCGATATAGTAAATGCATGCTCTTCTGCACCTAAAGAACTATATTTTCTAATGCATCGATTAGGTAACGCCTCCAGTTCCTTAAAGCTTAAGGCATACAAACAATGGTAAGACCATCCGTGGAGTACACCTCCGTAGTATGACACCCTCAGACAAAAAGCAACATAGAAAAGATTGAAAAAATTCAGCGCCTGGCAGCCCGTTTAATTTAAAGTAGGTAGAGACGGCGCGATTCCACCTCAACGGTGTTGCAGTTGGCAAATCTTGAACCTCTTGAGGACAGACAACGAGCTGCTGGACTTAACTTACTCCGTCTATTATAGTTTTCTGAACTAGAAATAAAGCCAGAAAATTACATGGTAAAAAATTCTTCCAGGCCTTCCCGTCACAAACATTGCTGAAGCATCAAGCCTATCTTCGCAAGAACTAATACATACAAACACTCTTTTTTCCCGAAATCAATCACTGAGTGGAATTTTTCGCCCCGAAACTCAACCCTACTTTCCATTCCACCATAAAATTCGCTTCGTTTCCTGACTCTCACAATACTTCTTTGACTTAACAACATGTTGCGTACCTAGGAGTGTAGTGCTTTGTTTTTGGGTTGTGTTGCAGTGTGTGTACTCAGCGCTACGGAAACGAGTAAAATTTGATGGCGATTGACTTGTTTTTCTTACATTTGATGCATCCTGGTAACAATTTTGTTGTAACATTGTTGTAGCTTTGTTTTACCTTCGAACGTGCTGTACCTTTCCTCTTGGACCTTAAATAGTTCGCAGTATATGATGAATAAAATAAATAAACTACGTTGGCTTCATCGCGTAAGGGACCGGTCTACACAAAACATGCAGTGTCCAAAACTGAGATGGCCACTCATGTAGAAGAAATTACGCGCTGACAAAGTCTTCAACAAGAACTTCCAGCGGTGTTAGACTTTCTCAGTAAATCCTCCATTTCTATTCAGAAGATATGAAGAAAAACTTTGAGTTTACTTTTGTCTAAAAACATACTCCTATGTACCGTTTTTATTTTTTATATCACTTTTCCGGGAAGTTTTGCAGTAGGGGCGACATGCTGCCGCATGTTGCCACAAGCTCTGGGGTGTCTTAGTGTGATGTCTGCGGAGACACAAAACACATTTCTTTTCAAAAATGTTTGCACGGTTGCAGCGCTGTTTCTTTTGGGTACTTGTAGGTACTAAAAGGCGCTCTACTCACTGTAGTGTTTTCAATGTTGACGGGTTTTTCAGCTTTTCAACATGCTTTGTTATGTATATGCGCGTGTGTAAGTGTGTATCTAACTATACACTTGCATTTAACATTTTTTTGTCCAAAGGTCGATTTGTTTTTCGCTACTCTGTCTGCCCCGATTTTCTGCACCTATGACTGCAGTTAGAGCGCATCGCGTTGTGAGGCATCAACGATTCAGACTCCCACCAGCAAACACCCCAAACAAGTCATGGGTGAGCAGGTGAAACCGGGCTACGCGTACACGCCCCGCCTCCCAGTGCGCGCATAACCGTCAATCGGTGATGTGCGGGGGCAAGTTTCCCCCGCCCAGCATGAAGCGCTTGGTCCTAGAGCCCATCCACCTGAACCGAAAAACAAATCGGCCGAAACCATTCAAAAAAGAAACACAAAACTCTAGCTCCTGGGTGCGAAGATTTCCTGTCTACGCCGATCGCTCCACGCACGCTACATGTGCAAATCGAGGCATATATATCTTCGCTGTAAAATGAGACCACGTACTCCGTAAACACGGTTACAACCAGCGCTGATTTTACGTGAGGCCGGCTTTTTTTACGTATGACGCCTGGCCCACCAATTTCGAAGTAACGGGCAGTCATTGTTTGCCATTTCTCACGTTCACCCTGCTCCGCCCGCACCGCCGCCGCCCGTGCCCGCCGTAATCACTAGAGCTGTGCCTCATGCAGTAGCTGGCTGCGAACGCACTCTGCTTGGCAAATCTTTTCCACTCCCTCTGATGCGCCGTTTCCACTGACTATTATGGATAGGAGAGCGTATTTACGGCATCTGTAAACTCAGGCATTCGGCCTCCCCTGACCTCTGACATACCTCAAAGATGTCTTGCCTATGGGTTGCGCAGGCGGAGTTTTCTGCGTACATGGGACCACCGTATTTTCCTTTTTCATAGCTATTTTAAGCTCCGCTGTAAAGAAAGCTTTTCCTGACACAGCTGGTTCCTCTGACTTTATGTTGATGGTTGAAACGACAAGATAGCTTTGCAGGTACTGGACTGCGGTGATTAGCTACGTAGTGACGGATGCTAACATAATCTGTGAAAAGGACGCTGACGAAATATGTTTCGCTAAGCAAGATGACGCAAACGCCAACTTTTTATTATTGGCCATATGCTGGTGGCGCAGTTGTTTTCGTAGAATAAGGTAGGCCGTAATATTTTTGTCTTGTCAACGCATAAATGCGGGCTAGTTAGTTCGAACATTGAAACATGATTAAGTAGCGCTGCTCCTGTGTGGTCTCTTGCATATGGTACCGTATTTACAATGTTAGTTAATCGTGTTTCACCATTTTTATCTTGTTCAAGAGCTTGGGCTAAACTGGAGAGATTGAGATGCCGTGTGGGGGCAGTATTCTGGAATTACGCGGAATCGGCAGCTTTTCTGATACTGTGTCTGAGGTATTCACATCGTTTGTGAGACTGCAAACAGCAGTGCCAATAGGCGGCTTCCACGTTAAATTGCTCACAATCAGTAGGTGCTGGTGATGGTACGTTTTCTGAAATGCCAAGTGAATCTTATTAATTGGGTGTCACTGGTGTCTGATTCAGTCTATTTTGGACCACTTTCTTAAAATACACATATCAACCTCATTTAAGCAGTTTTCGGATGTGTATTCTTCAACGTATTTTATCGCACCAAAGTATGGGATTTCAGGCTACACACCTGCTCGGTTTGTACGTTATTCTGCGTTTAATGGGGAAATGACGGAATAATACAAGTGTGATTCGTTTAACGACTGCTTTCTCACAATATCAATGACTCCAGTTTTAACGAAACCTTCCAGCAACCATTCCGCCTTATATTGAGAAAAACAGCCGAGGCACTGGCGATTCACCAGCCACTTTCTCCCGACGGCGCCCTGACGACGTCACATGGGTTTCTTTGCGCGCTTGGCGGCCGCCGACAAGGGCCACCGTCTACCATTGTACAGGTGCCTGTAGTTCCTTTAAGCAAACGCACGGTCCCCGAAAGGGAGCAGGAACCGCCACCCCTGTTGTTAAAATTAAGGTGCTCAGGCTTGACATGATTATACTAGCCATGGTTATAAAACCAACAATTCTTCGGAAATTGAGAGAATCAACAACTAATGCGTAGCACTCTTATGCCGCTTTTCTTGAGTGTGGGTTCTTCAAAGCCAAATTCTTTGGTTTTTATAAATCATCCCCCACCAATTATCTCCATTTACGCTATTGTAACGATTACAGGTGGAACGTTCGCGAAATCTGCATTAGTGTGGAAGTGCCGGACGTCACACGTTTCGTCCTTTTCCGTATTTTTTATATTTCTGTTATTTTTGTTATTTCTGTTATTCTGCTCTATTTCTTTTTAATCATAATGCACCAACTTGCCCAGCAGATTTGCTTAATGAAGTTCCTTTCTTCTACAATGGGCCCTATTTTGCGTTCACCATCGTCTCTACCACCAGCTCATGTGTTAGTCTTATAGCGGTTTCCTCCGGCCGTTCCCGCTATCTGTCGTTCTGCCTTCGCAAAGGACTCGTTCCGCTAGAGATATGTGCCTTGTTTGGTTACGTTAAGCCATCCCACGGCCATGTGAAACGTCTCATCAGAATCCTCCGGTCAGAGCTTGGGCACCAAGTTCGTCTGTTCAACGACTGGTTGCGTGGGATCACCTACGCTCAGCATCAGGACTGGACTGCACAAAGGTACTTGCATTCTCTCCAACGGCAAGCTTCCGAAGGCACGGAATTTTTATGGAAGCGCACGCTGCAAGGACTCCCAAGGAGCAAGGAAAATTTGCCTGTTAGCGAGGCAGCACCTGTAGTAACTGAACAGGTTCAGCTTCCCGACCGAGTCCAGTCTGTCCTAGGAATAGGACCCAAATTTAGTCAAGAGCTTAAGATCCCCGCTCACGAGCTACTGACCCTAAATCGGCAGATCGCGGAAAAAGCAGGCGTCGAAGACCGGAAACGGTGTCTCCTAGACGGAGCTGACGGCCTTTGTAGGACTGCTCCTAGGTAGCCAAGCAGGTGGTCACAGTTGAAGGCCGAGCCTGTGGTCCTGTACTTCAATGACGATGCGCGACGACTACGTCTGAGTGACAAGGAGGGTGGGTTTGTTACGATGCCTTCCGGTGTTTTCAATGAGAAGGCAGGGCAAGCGATAGGAAAGAGCTTCAAACCTGTGAAGGCAAGTGCCCAAAAGGTGAAAGCGAAGGCTGTGGACTTGTGTCGGGAACTTGAGTTGCCCCGTCTAGCAAAGGCCATTACTAGTTGCAAGAGCAATTGTCTGAGCGTGTTTTTCACAGCTAAGACGCATAAAGATAAGATGCCATTTCGGCGTAGTGTTAGTGAGCGCAGAGCTTGGCAGTCGCATTTAAGCCGGTTTTTACACAGGCATCTCGGTAGCCTCAACATCGACGACACATTTATCACCAAGAATTCATTTGAAGTCATAGATTATATTACTAATGACGCCTCGGTGGGGTTTGCCTTTTCTGTCCACGTTGAAGATTTATTCTATTCTGTGCCGCACTCGGAACTGTTTGCGTCTATTAGGCAATGGATTGGTGTAAACGGCGTGGTCCAGTTCCAGAATTCTTGTGGAATGTCGGTGGACTGTTTTATGCGTTTGTTGGAGCTTTATCTGGATGCAACATTTGTTTCTTTCGAAGGACGCACGTATATTCAGAAAGAAGGTGTTTGTATCGGGTCATGCGTTGCGCCAGTCTTATGCAATATTTTTCTTGCTAGTATAGACGGGACTTGCTTTTAGGTTTTGACAAGGATGTTGTTCTGCGTGTGCTTAGATATGTCGACGATATTTTAGTGGTTTTAAGAAAATAGTGTTCCTCTAACTAAACTGCAACCGCAGAAGTGATTTTAGAGAACTTTAACCGCAATGGGAAGGGTGGTGCATTTACACACGAGGTTCCCAGTAATGACAGCGTGCAGTTTTTAGATATTATATTAGGTTTTCATCCGACCATGTTTGTTGGGTCTATCGCCCGCGTGCCCGTAAACAGCTTCTGCCATTTTCATAATCTCATTCAAAAACTGTTAAAAGGGCCATAGCGTCTCTGGTTTTAGAATCTGCACTGAAGAAGTCCTGTGCACATGCTGTTCAAGAGAGCTGTGACTCTCAACTGAAGAGACTTCTGTCGGCCGGTTACCCGAGCTATGTCTTCGTGGGTGCTGCCGAAGCCTTGCTGCGGAAAGCGAAATGCCAAGTAGGTGCGAAGCGGCCAGAAAAACATAAGGCGAAGCCTATTGTTCTGCCATATAGAGTTACGCACAACCTGAAAAAAGCGGCAGAACGGCACGAAGTGCCGGTGGTGTTTTCTGCTCCACAAAATCTTGGCCGCCTGTGTGCGCAAATTTCCGGCAAGCTCAAACCGAAAAATTGCGCAAAGAAGCATGCCAAGCGCTTTCTGCCTGGTGTCGTCGGAGTAGTCTACGAGATACCGCTTTCATGCGGTGTTGCGAACGGGTGGGCCGACGCCGAGCCGAGCTCTGTCGTCCGAGCGGCCAGCCGCTGTTGCAGCCGTGAAGATGTCCAGAAGCCGTAGGCTAACGTAACTGTTTACTAGTTTGAGGTGAGCCGAAGCCAAAGAACAATGCCCCGACGGGCGAGGTAACAGTACATGCCTCCACCAGAGTGACAGCACGGATTCACTGCTCAAACAGGAATGATCTACAGCGCTTGGACGGCTGGTATTTATACCCAAAAGCGTTACGGTCAAAACAGCGTTCCCTCTAGATTTGTGCACACGCTACGAACATCACAGACACACACAATGCTCTTTCCAGAGTTCGTGAAAAGTCGGTAGTATCGGCGCACGTTGACTCCGACAGAGGGGATAGAAGAGGACTCCGCTGCGATTGCGGAGCCGCTGTGTCCTTGAAGCACGCTGAGACATGCCTCGCCGGGCCGGCAACCGTCGAAGTTTGAAACGTGCCGAAAGCGAAGCGTCTGACCCGGGCTTTGTCTAGACATGAAAACATGAGTCACCGACACGGTGGGGCTTGTTTGGAAGGCGCACGTCGTGGTTTCGCCGCATAGCCGAGGAGTGCTGAAAGAAAGCCCGTCGGCGGGCCCATACGTAACAGCTTCTCCGCCGAGTGTCCGAGATCCCGATGGATAAGGGTCTTCAACCATTGTCCGGAGGGATGCTTTCGGAGAGAAGTGCTCGCCAAATGCTCGACTCCATGCCTGGGCTGTACGACACCGTGCTAGAGCTTTACCGGGCCGATCACTCGAGGAATGGTGGCTTGCCAAGAACGTCTCTGGCTTGGTCAGGCAAGCAACCGAACAACACAGGAAGACACAACCGTATCGCTGGCAAGTGCGAAAACAAATCCACGCTGAAGCTCTACCAGGATTTAGTTGCGATAAAATACGCTAATAACTAACTACACTAGTTATATTTTAGCCCAGCAGTACTTTAGACAAGCACACAAACGTGAAAGGTGACATTTCGCGTGGTTTGGAAATGTCCCACACACAAAAAAATGTAATCGTAAAGGGCGAAACCTGCTTCAGGAAAAACAATGAAATTGGGAAAGTCAGGCTCCTACAAGCCACGTCTCGCGCTGAGAGCTGTGATTTGAGCACTCGTCATTGCCCCGAGCTTTCTCCTTTTTGTACCGTACTTTAGATGCTTCCGCTCTCTGAAAGCGACCGCGACCGGCCGAGAGGACATCGGCCTTCTTCTGAGACGTGTTTCGAGCTCACGGAGAAAACTGTCCTACATTCCACCTTTCGAGCAAGGCGTGCGCTTTCGTTCTCAGCCCCTGCGTGGTTCACTGAGACCCGGCGCAAAGCGGGCGGGCAGGTGAGAGCTCTTGCCGCATTTGTTTTCGACACTGCAGGCAAGCGAACACCGCTGGGGGTTTTCGCTCTCCTTTTCGGCTGTCAAGGCCAATTTAAGCACGGGCGGCCTGGTCTCAGAAGACGGCTGAACCCCAGGCGACACCGGAATGGCTACGAGCGTGGTTGGCCGTTGCTCGACATCGAGTATCTGAGTTGGAGGTGGAACGCTTGCGACTCGCTCAGCTGCGGCACCGCCACTACGCTTAGCTGCACCGTGAACATCGTTCAGTGTCTCGACTTCCGGCTATGCCAGAGCTTTTCTCGGTTCGGAACTCGCGTCGGGAGAAACAACCGCCGTTTCAACGGACTGGTTTGGCCCCTTTCGCTGACGTCCCAGTTTAGGCTTTCCCGCGGAACGTCGGTAGCCGGCAAACTGCACGCGTTCGGGTCAGTAGCCGTTTTTAAATGCAGAGCATTTCAGTAACTCACGATGTCACCCGCGTAGGCGTCCGTAGTCCGCATCGCTCCCCCTACACTATATAAAAAAATAATACTTACCGGCGCCAGGTTTCGAACCAACGACTCTGCGGGCGGAACGCAAGGTATATGGTACTCTACCCACTGCACCACAACGGCGACTTTTTTTTTTTGTAACAGTAACTTTATTTACAAATATACAAACAGGGCCAGATGAAGTGGTTACTGAGGTTTCAGAGAACAGTGTAACATGCTATGCTCACACAGACAAATGATCGCGTTCGGGAACGTACAAGCCAAGACAAAATTCAGCGTGTTTCGACAGGGAAGTGAAAACCATTAGTAGGCAGTGCCAGCAAAGCCACGTAGTGCCGGCGTGGTTCCTGTTAGAAACACTAACAAATGGGCGATGGTGTCATTTGTTTACAGTATACGGTAATGAAGTAGGGGCAAGTGGTTGGGCGTAGAAGTTATGGAGAAAAGTCGTTAGTGAGCAGAAGTGGCCCATGGTGCTGTCGCGCTACCGGCCCTCAGATCAAGTCCCATCTCCTTTGCTGCTCTACCTTAAACTCCATGAGTGCTCGTGAGCCCCGCGCCAGTGAGTCGCGAAGCTCAGTGTCTGAATCGGGCCCGTCAAGGGCGGCCACTGCCCACTGCGCCTTCTGTACAAAGTGCCTCCACGCCGGCCGCGGGCTTTCGGCACATTCAACCACGTCGACTCTCGCCCTCCATAGCGAGTGGAGACCTATGACGTGGACGCAGTCACGGAGAAGCGGGTGCTCCGAGGCCGCCTCCAAGAACCTCAAGTTCATCCAGGTGAGCTGCCAGTACGTGTCGAAAGAGCACTGCAGCTCGTCCCAGAAATACGACGCCGTGTTGCACTCCACAAAGACGTGCTCTGCCGTCTCCCTCCTTCCACACAACAAGCAGTTGGTCTCTCCAGGAAGAAAGAAGCCCCTCTGCCCCTGTCTTGCCTTAGTGGGTAGAACCCCTGTGTGAAAGCGGAAGAAGAAATCCTTCGAACCAGTAGGAATGGGGAGCTTCCGCACTCGCCGGAGGACGTCACTTTTCATGCGCCCTAGAGGTGGTGAGCGATACATGGGGGGTGGAAGGATCTGTTCCACCAGGTCCCAGTACAACTTCTTCGGGGCCACTGCGCACAGGTACTCCCAAGAGAACAGTCCCTGCAAGAGGGCCACCGCTGCCGCCACTTCTTTGTAAAAGCCCGTTGCCCGGTTAGTATGTGTAAACTCCGCGGTTGTTGGCAGCCAAGGGGCCAAATGTGAGGAGCCTACGTTTTGCAGAGCAGCCCGAAGGAAACCGTCACGACGATCCCGGAAGAACAAAAAACGTTGCACTGTCAGCTTGAGCTCCACGTTAACAAGCCCGAGGCCACCCGCTTCCGGACTCCAGAAAATGTTAGTGCGACGCATAGGCTCGTAGGTGGATCGCCAGATGAATACTGCGAACAGCCGGTGTAGCTTGGCCACTGAGCCTGCGTCGATGGTCGATACTCTGGCCACGTACAGGACGGCCGGGTATAACACGGCATTGCAAACATGTGCCCTTGAGAAAAAGGCGATGTGTCGCGCTCGCCAGGGCTCCAACTTCCCACCCGCGGCTGCCAGCTTTGACTGCCAGCGGGGGGCAATGGCTCGGCCGCAGTCCAGGTTGACTCCAAGGTAGCGGGTGGTGGCCTCCCTCCATCGGACTCCGTAGAGCTGTGGTGGTTTGGTGGGCCATTCACCTAGCCATGCTCCCTCGCACTTAGAAAGATTCAGCTGAGCACCCGAAAACCGACAGAATGATTGCGCGAGCGCGACGATCTCCCTCACCTGTTCTTTCGACGAACATACGAACGCGACATCATCCGCGTAAGCCAGGACTCTTAGTTCTTCGTCGCTGAGAACCAAGCCTTTGACTGACTTCGATGCCATTGCCATTCTGCAAAGTGGCTCTATATATAATGCAAACAGAATCGGGGACATGGGGCAGCCCTGCCGGACCGACCTTCTCACGGCGATGGGGCTTCCCACCTCCCCGTTCATAATGATGCTGGTGGTGATTTCAGTATAGCAGATCTTGATCCACTCCACCATTTCGTCCCCTATCCCGCACCGATGGAGGAGCATCAACAGAAAGGCATGATCTACTTGGTCGAAGGCCTTTCTGAGGTCGAGTTGCAAGACAGCAAGGGGAAAAAACCCTGACTCCGCCACCTCACAGACAGTCCTCATGCGGCGTAGATTGGTGTTGATAGAGCGGCCTCTGAATCCGCATGTCTGATGTGGTCCCACCACACTACTGAGGGCCTTCTCGAGCCGTCTGGACAGTATTCGGGATAGGATTTTGTAGTCTGTTGAAAGTAGACTGATAGGCCTGAAATCTTCAACACTGGGTGCCGTATCATGAGACGTTTTTTCGGTATTAGGACCAAATTACTGCTCCGCATTGAAGGTGGCAGCAGCTTTGTGTTTTTGATGTTTTCGAATACCGACGCCAAGACAGGGCTGATCTCCTCTCGGGATACCTGGTAGAACTCCGAAACGATCCCATCCGGCCCCGGTGACTTATTCTTTGGCAGTTCCTTTATAGCGCTTTTGACTTCTTCGACCGTGATGGGGTTGTTTATGACGGCCCTAACGTCCTCCGGGACCTTGGGCAGCTCATCGAGGACATCCGGCGGAGGAACATCGGGAACAGCGCGCGAGAACAGCTTCTCGTAGTAGTCGCCGAAAGCAGCCGCCACCTCCCCGCTCCCACGAGCGAGCCCACTAGGGTGGTTGACCTCGGAAATCTCTTTAGTGGCAGTCCTTGCCCGCTCGAAAGAACCAAAAAGTTTCGACGGCTGTGCCTCGGCCACCACTCGCTGCTCTCTACTCCGCACAAGAGCCCCCCAGTACCGCTTTTCCAGCTCAGTTCGGATCTCCTCTTTCACGCTGCGAATGTCCTCCGAGAATTCCCCGGCCTCTCCTCGTCCGCTTCCACAAGAGAGCGTAGGCACTCCGTCAGTCGACTTAATTTCGCCTTTCTGTCTCTCGCTTCCTGTCGTCCGATTGTGATTGCTGCATTTTTTACCCGTTTTTTAAAGCACTCCCAGGCGACCGCATCGATGGGTGTAGCATTGATTGCTTCAATTTCACCTCTTATGCGATCAGCGAAGGCCGCGTTATCGACGACCGTAGTGTTCATCAGCCAACGGCTGCCAACCCTTCCCTTGATTTCGCGCTCAGTTTTAATGGTACATGTTACCAAACCGTGGTCCGAGAAAGCAACAGGGGTGACGGCGTAGTCAGTCACTAACGGCAGCGCATCCCCCGTCAAGTACACCCGATCTAAGCGAGCCTGTGACGTGCCACGCCATCTGGTGTAGCGGGAAGTTGACCACCCACGCTGGAGGGCGACGTCGTTCAGGTCACCCTCTCGAAGGACTGCTTTCAAAACACGCGCCGAAGCGTCCGCCACGCCCCTAGCACCTGCTCTGTCGCTGGCATCAACAACGCAGTTGAAGTCGCCTGCCAGGACGAGTCGACCCGGAATCACCAGAATGTCACGAATGGAAGAGAAGAAATCGGCGCGCGCCGCCTGATCGTTCGGTGCATAAACGCAAACAAAGCGCGTAAGCTCCCCTCCCACCAGGACATCGACGGTGCAAAAACGCCCGTCCCTCGCCAGCTCGCAGTCAATAACGGTTAAGAAATTATGTTTCCTAATTAGAATAGCGGTTCCGCCCGCACGGGTAGCTGTGAGGGTGCAAAAACACCAAAATTGGTGGCCAAAAAAACGTACAAAATTTTGAGCGTCCTCTCGAGAGGCAATTTTGGTTTCTTGTAAAAAAACAACGTCTATCTTCTTTTCATTAAGGAGGTCGGCCAGCCAATGCTTCCGTTTCTGCGTGGTTAGACTTACCACATTTAAAGTGGCAAGCGTGACTGCGCTCTGTTGTGGTGTCATGGTTTGAAAGGCGCTTACCGACTGGGTCTTCAACTCCTTCCGCTCGTTGAGCTGCCCTCGGGGTTCGTTGACCCGGCCTCTCCCTGGCTTGGCTGGTTGGGGGCTGCGCCGCCTTGTTTCCCGCGCGCCCTCCGCCGCGTCTCGACGCCCGTGGTGGCGGGTTGGCGCGGTGCTGCTGCGTCCTTTGTCAGGGGATACTCGTCGGCGTCGGCTCCGTCGGTCCCTCCTGGCTGGTCGCTCGGGGCGGGCACCTCCTCTCCCTCCGGGTCGGCCGGTTTCTCCTCTCCGCTCTGCTGCTCGTCCGCGGTGGGCTTGGCGGTGGGTGGGGGGGAAGTCTCGGTCGCGCTCTCCGTAAGCGGTTTCTTGGGGTCACCGCCTGCCTTGCTCTCAGCTGCAGCAATGGCCCCGGGCGCAGCCGCTGTCGATTTCGCCGCCTCGATATCCTCCGCGTCCATAAAGTCGTCCATCGTTTGCAGGGCAGACCGTTGCTTGGTTTTAGACGCGTAGGTTTGTACGCAGTCCGCCTCGATGTGGCCGAAAGAACGGCATTTCCGGCACCACGTGGCTCTGCATTGCCTGCGTATGTGGCCTAGTTGCCTGCAGCGTAAGCAAAGGGGGGCCGTCCCGGTACGGAGATCAGAATCGGCACGCCGTCAATCTTCGCTTGGTGGGGCACCTCGTTGAGCGCCTCGGCGTCGCGGGGTGCCAGCTGCACGACTCTGGTGTTCGTTTCGGCCTCCTCTAGGCCCGGGATCCTCGATTTCTCTCGGACGACCCGCTTCACTTTCCCGAAGCGGCCAAGTTGTTGGGCGATGAGGGCGTCCGGGACGTGGTGTGGAACCCAGTGCACCTTGATGTCTTTCTCCTGCACGTTCGGGTCGATCACGACGCACTTCCTCCCTTTGACTGTGATTTCGGACTTGGATGCCAGGGGAGCCATGTCTTCTCCCGTCTTGAAAGTGAGCATCCATACGTGATTGAACTGAAAGCCTCCAAGGCTGGCAATGCTTTTAAGCTCGATCACAGCTGAGAGGCCCGCTGCGATATCTTGGGTTCCGTATGGACGGGCTGCCGGGTCACAGTGCAGAAACAGCGAATTCTCCGTCACCTTTCCCGTGGGCAGGGTGGGGAGAAGCATCCTGTACTCCGACGAGCCGGGGACGGTCGCCGATGTGCCGGGGAAGGACCGGTTTGACGCGGGTGCGCCTGCCGAACGCGAGGAGCTCGCTCCTGACATGACCGCTCCCTTCGGTGTCCGACGGGAGACTCCCACCACAAAGCCGACACAGAAGGGAAGGTTACGAACACGCCTTATATCCTTGACTCATTCAACCGTCGGCCACAGGTGCGCCCTCTCCCCCGCGTCCTCCTCGCCTTCTCTCCGCTCGCAACGCCCTCTCTCGCCGCGTTCGGTTCGGGCGCACAACAGGTGGGGACGTGCGCAACACCCTCTCTCGCCGCGTTGGGTTCGCGCTGATCAACAGTCGGTTCGCGCGCAAGAACAGGTGGGGGCGCTCGCATCGCGCTCTCTCGCCGCGGTCGGTTCGCGCTTAAGCCGCATATGTCGTTCGCGCGTGCTCCGGTCGCTAACATCTGTGGCGTGATCGTGACGTCAACATCACGCGTTCGTGTGGTGGCGCGATTTTGGCGCTATAACACTCTCTCGCAAGGGGCATTGGATTGGATTGGATTGGCTTGGCTTGGCTTGGCTTGAATTGGATTTGGATTGGATTGGATTAAAGTGGATTGTGTTGGATTGTGTTGCGTCATAGCCGCGCCACGTTGCGTCATAGCCGCTCCACGTTGCGTCATCCGCGGCAGGGGGTTCACGGCACGTTTCACGTTTCACCAGCGACTTCATCGACAATGTCTACGCTGGAAGACAACAATTACAACAACAAGCAATACGTAAACCATACGACTTGCAGGCGCGCCCCCCGCGGAAATGCTCTGCATTTGATCGTGCCCCTCGCGAGGGGCATGTTTTTTTTAGGGCCTCCCGTGAACCTGCGCACTTCGAACATGGCGACGAAATATCTCTGCTCACAGTAGGGGCCTTAAACACAGTGTACTTACGCTGCCCTCTGCCGTGAGCCTCCGGAAATGCCCCATCCTCGCTATCTGTCTGGCTTTCGCCGTTCCTTTTAGATGTGGCGACACTATCGTTACTCGAGCTCTTCGCAGCGAGCCCAGCTAGTTCTTTCCTCAACAGTTTCTCGAAATTGTACTTCTTGTCGCATAACAGCTGATCCGACCTGTTCGAGAATAAGTACCTGCATTCCGGAAGAAGTTGTGGGGATACTGCCGCCTGCGTGACAAGTTCACCAAATGGACCTGCAATGCTGATCTTAGCAATCGGCAGGCGCACGTTTCGTGCTTCCACGGCCTGCTTTACCCAAACATAATGTCCCGTCAGCTGATACTGTTCAACGTACGAAAGGTGGATCATGTCTACCGTCGCCGTGGAGTCGCGAATAACTCGGCACGGTTTACCGTTGACCACTAGCTCACGTACGTACGGCTCTAGCAACTGTCTGCTGTCCTGACTCTGATCTAGCTCGTGATAGACTAGTTTTCCCTTCTTGCACCTCGCAGCGAAATGTCCCGTATCGCCGAAGTTGTAACACGCAGCCTGTCTGCGCGCTTAAAAAGCATTCCTGCTGCGCTGCTCCTCAGCGACTGCTCTCTTTTTGTGATCGCGGCCAGTTCCCCTATCTACCACAACGACTTCCCTTGCTCAACCGTCTTCCTGCGGAGCTCTGCCTTTAGGCCCTGACTTATCAGGACTCGGAATGAACTGTTTTTGGCCGTCTTTCAGCTCCTGCGCACCTCGACGTCCGACGAACTGGTCGGCTAGCTGAGCTGCCGGATCCCCAGTATTTACCCCTTGCCTATCTTGCATCCAGAGTCTCAGGTTCACCGGTAGTCGACGGTAAAGCTGCTCAACACCGAAGAACTCAACTACCTCTTCGTGCTCTCCGGAAGACTTTGCCTCTTTGAGCCACTCTTCCATGTTAGCCCTCAGCTTGTAGGCGAACTGCCAGTACGACTGGCCCTTAGCTTTCTCGGCTTCACGGAACTTATGGCGAAACGCCTCTGCTGGCAGCCTGTACTTACGCAGGAGGCTCGATTGGACTTTCTCGTAGTCCTTCGCCTTCTCCTTTGGCCAGCGGGCCATCACGTCGGATGCCTCACCTGGCAAAAGCGTAAGCAGCTTTTGCGGCCACGACTATCGGCTAAACTGGGCCCTCTCGCACGTACGCTCGAAGTTGACCAAAAAAAGGCCAATGTCTTCTCCTACCTTGTAGGGTCGCATTAGGTCACTCATTCGTAGCGTACGTCGCTCAGTCGCCGCCGACTACACGCTTGGCGCCATGCTGTCGCTCTCACGCCTAGATCGAAATGCCTCGATCTCTAGACGCTTCATTTCCAGCTCATGCTGTCGCTCCTGTTCTCGCCTTCTATCCTCGCGTTCCTCTTCTCGCTTTCTTTCCTCGCGTTCCTCTTCTCGCTTTCTTTGCTCGCATTCCTGTTTCTGCCTCTCGAGCTCCTGTTCTCGCTTGTTCTCCCCGCGTTCCTGTTTCTGCCTCTCGAGCTCCTGTTCTCGTTCCTGTTTCTGCCTCTCGCGGTCCCCACGCTGGCGCTCAGCCTCTGCCTCTGCAGCCTGACGTTTCGCGGTCTACCTGCCATTGATCATCTCAATGCACTCACACAGATCGTCATCGTCAGCGCCAACAGCGAGCAAGCCTGTATCAACTCTGGCTTTCTCAGCGCTTCCGTAACATCCAAGCGCAATTCTTTTGCGAGCTCTAACAACTGCAGTTTTTTTCAACGCCTTCAAACTCATTGCCCCTCTAGACTACTGCTTTCCCACTGCTCCAAAAAATATTTTGCGCGAATGACCCACGCGACAAAAACACACGCCCTACCAGCCATCCTCAGGAGCCTGGTAAAACTCAGTGAAGGAAAGTCCTGCACTCACCCTTGACCGCCGTAAATTGTGCGAAGTCCGAAGCCGCGTTGACGTCCGTGGTGTTGGATCTCGCACCGCTGGCTCCAGGTGTTACGAAGTTGCCATCCGACCGCTGCCAACCAGTTGTTGGGACCGCGTGGGCGGACCCGAGCCGAGCTACGTCGCCTCCGACATACGTGTGGTAGCGTGGTGTAAAGCGAGCGGCCAGCCGCAGTTGCTGCCGTGAAGTCCAGAAGCCGCAGGCTAACATAACTGTTTACTTCATAGCGAGAGATGAGCCGAAGCCAAAGAACAATGTCCCGACGGGCGAGGTAACAGTACAGGACTCGAGCAGAGTGACAGCATGGATTCAGTGCTCAAACAGGAATGATCTACAGCGCTTGGGTGGCTCGTATTTATACCCAAAAGCGCTACGGTCAAAACAGCGTTCCCTCTAGATTTGTGCACACGCTACGAACGTCACAGACACACACAACGCTCTTTCCAGAGTTCGTGAACAGTCGGTAGCATCGGCGCACGTTGACTCCGAGAAAGGGGAGAGAGGAGGAATTCGCTGCGATCGCGGGGCCTCTGTGTCCTTGAAGTGCGCTGAGGCATGCTGTGCCGAGCCGGCAAACGTCGAAGTTTGAAATGCGCCGAAAGCGAAGCGTCTGACCCCAGCCTTATCGAGACGTGAAAATATGAGTCACCGACACGGTGGGGCTTGTTTGGAAGGCGCAAGTAGTGGCTTCGCCGCACCGCCGAGGAGTGCTGAAAGAAAGCCCGTCGGCGGGCCCATACGTAACAGCGGGGAGACCTACATAGGCCAGACGGGCAGGTGTGTGAATGACCGGGCACGCGAGCATACTTCTTCTCTTAACAATAATACGAGCGCGCATTTACCCGCTCATTGCGAATATTGCAGGCCTGTCAGTCCTTTAAAAAAATGCGGACCTTTCTTTGAGCAGATCAGAATTTTTGGCTGGAGTTTTATATCGCGTTTTATATTATACAGAAAGGCGACAAGTGCGTCAGCGATACTTCTGTGCTTTTGGGTGCCAGCGAGTTTGCATTTTTGAAAACGTCATTTTGATCATGTTCTCTGGTTGATGCGTTCCACATAGTTTACCTAAGTGCGCGTGCTCCTAATGATTCATGTATAAATATGAGACGATGCCTCAATAAATAAATAAATATGAGATGATGCCTCAATAAACGTGAGCGCTTGTTCCGTCGTCCTTCTTTACCGTCGTTGTCCAAGTCACGCTCTATTTTTTTAATCATAATGCACCAACTTGCCCAACAGATCAGCTTATTGTTATTTTTTAATTTTTCGAAATTCAATGTGATGAGATGGCTACCTATATGCTATTATAACTATCGTGGTGGAACCTCCACGATATCTGAATTTTTGTGGAAATGCACGGCGTTACACGGGTCTGGCTGGGGGGGAGGGTTGCTAGCTCCAGCGGGATTGAGGATGTTTTGGTTTAGCTATGCTGCGTTATATTAGCAGGACAGTGGCACGACCTTTATGTCGAAGACTAAGGCGCACATGATTGGTTGGAGGGGCAATGACGCCTCTACGGCGCCGCACAGATGGCCGCCGAATAGCACAGGTCCTTGCGCAATAACCGGAGGGAGAGCGAAGCCGTGCGTGGCAAGGAGCATACACGACTCGGGAAGGAGACGGCGGCGGTGAGGACCAGAAATTGGGGCTGTAACTACAGTCCTTCCGTAGTTGGCCATACTTCACTGCGAAACAGCACAATGTGGGGAAACCACCAAACGAAGAGCAAGCTTACAGTGACCGCCTATAAGTCGGCTTCACCATTAAACCGAAACCCATTGGTGCGAAGATATTATTGTCAGGGCAATACAGGTCATTGTGTTGTACATCATGAAGGCATTTTCACATTTTCTAACTTTTAACACAAAAGTGTTGTATTCCTGGATTCACGAAGATTTCACTTACGTCATATCCGTCACGGAAGTGACGCCACTACAACAAACCAAGCGGCCTGTAAAGGTTGCACCCCTTCACGCAGGGCCTTCTTTTTGGGAAGCAACCTTTAGCACTAAAGAGTACGTTATACTTCGGGTTGTTGGTTTTCGGGTTTTATATTTTAACACAAAAGTGTTTTATGCCGGGATACACCAACATTTCATTGACGTCATAGCCGTCACAGACATTACGCCAGTACACCTTTACAGAAGCGACCCGCCAGCAGGACGTCGATCGCGAAGCGCACCCACAAGACAGCCGCCGACCCGCAAACCGTGCTCAGGTGCACATTTCGCTGCAGATTTCACTTTCGTGTTTTACTGATTCCTATGACAGAGTAATCAGCCACAGTTTTTACTGAATACTTTCTTTGACACTAAAAACTCTTGGTTCTACGCTCGGTCTAGTAACGGCGACGATCTGTTAAATTACAACAAACGCAGCTCCGCTGAAAAAACAATGGCAGAAGGTGCCACGTGAAAACGTCGGTCAAATGAGTGATTAAGGCGCGCTGCTATACATCGAGTCCTTCTAAAGTAGCCTCCGCTTTACATAAGCATTGGCAGAACGAATTTTTTATATGCGGGACATAGGCAGCCTCTGAGACCTTTTATGAAATATTTTCATTAGACACCGCGCATTTCTATGATGCGGTATATACCGTCATCCACCACAGTTAAGTGCGAACATTAATGGACAAGGACGTATTGAACTCCCAACTGATTTTCATTTCCATAGAAAAAACGCTGACGGATCAGGAATCTACTGAAACAATAGCACAAGAATTCTACTTCACATGGTGCAATGAGTGGACTTGGACCTTGTTTTTATTTTTATTTTATTTTATTTGGTACCTCTAACGGAAGAACGATGAAAGGGAGACCGAAGCCATGGGTGCCCGTCACGGGGATGATCACTTTAATGACATGGATGCTTTCGTGATGATAATGGTAATGACTGGCTCATACCCATCGGGAGATTCGACATACTCCCGCCCCCGTAACGTTGGTATCTTGCTGTAAGTAGAAACGCTGTACGCACGCCAAATAATCCATTGCCCATCCTAACAATTTGTTTTCCTTTTTCCGTAAGGTCAATCCTTGTGAGGCAGTCCTCAACTGCTGTCCTTTTTTGTCCCCAGGGGTGCACCTCGCAGCTTGCAGTACAGCCAAACACCACCAAGGTGAAGCTGTCGACAACCAAACTGTGCTCCAAGCTCGCTGAAACGTTTCCAGTCGTTCAGTCAAGTACGTATTTTGCTTAAGCAGGTCACGTGAGCCTTAATGGTTCATTGTACCTGCGGCTCTCGCAGCGAGTCGGCCGGTGGATTCACTGAAGATCGGTGTTCTGCCTGTTTCATGTTTGCGCTTTAGCGGTTTTACAATACAGTCAAAATATGACTCGGCTGCATTCGGACCGGGCCTCGGTGTCTGCTAGCTGTGACGAGAAAGGGTAATCAAGGGGAGTCAGACTTTCCACCTTGAGAAACACCAAAGGACTCATATTCGCGTTTAGGTGCGACCTCCCGGACTACTTCTGTGAACGGAGCTAGCTGGCTTCAAGGAAGGTCCGGTAAGGATTCACCTTGCATGAAGTCGGAAACAAAACTGCGCTCGAACCCATACGGTAGACATCCTACCTTTTCTTGCACATCCTCGACTTCACGCTTTCGGTCGTCTGCTACGGTGGCTGTCTCTAAACCTTCCTTGACTGCGACAGGCGCTTTATCGCGTTCATCACGCTTATTGTTCCTTCGAACGCTCGAATGTACGTCATCATTTCGGAAAGGTGAAGCCTGGTTTGTCCCGATGGCTTGTTCCTTGACGGACACCTCAGAAGCGCTAGTGGACGAAATGCTCAGGGTATTGGTCTGTGTCGTATTCTCGCGTTATCGTCGGGGCAAAAAGAGCTTCTGCGGATCGCATGCGGCGTTGGACTGAAGCGGTTTTTGCACTGCCGCCCTGGAGCAGTTCTTCTGCGGACGAGCTCTTGCCTCCCGTTATTACAAGTCGAGGTTTCTGACGTCGCGATGTACGGGAAGCGGGACAATGTGTTCTCGCTATGTTTTCCCCGCGTGATGGACGTGAACGTCAAGGGCTCTGGCCGCTGAATGTCGGACACGTCTGTGGGGTTACGGGACGTCGCCTGGACATGTGTTCCAAGCCTTTGCAGTTCAGGTGGCTCACCGTTAAATGTTCTAACCTAAAACGTCGGTAGAACCAAATGAGAGATCGATATGCGTGAGTGGACGTGAGAGGGGTCGCCTCGAGGAGTTACCGTACGAACGCCGTTAGACAGAATGGCCAATGATGGAAAGCAATTTGGCTTGACGTGATGACTGTCATACCGGACGACTTCGGGATCTTCAAAGCATTGCTCAGCCGGTTGAGGGCACGGCATACTTCTTCTCTGTACGCCAAAGCGTCAAAGCATCCTCATTCAAGTTTGTCAAGTTGTATGATCTTCCTGTCTATCTCGTACAGTGCGGCGTCTCTGGTTTCGAGGACGTCAATGACCACTTGCAAGTCATGCGAAGGTGCAGAGGGGGTGACGAGAAGTCGATCGCTGCCTTGGGCAGCCTTGTTACGCCGCCACAAAGAACGTGTTTCACTCGGTGCAGCTCATGAATCGTGGACTTACAGTCAGTGGTCGTCACTGGGCAGTCAGGACCAGCCATGCCGACCTCCGGCCGAGAGTGGGGCTGAGCAGCGTAAACCACAGTCAAAAGAGCCGGGTTCTACGGACCTCAAGCCGGACGGCACGTCGGCTGTATCCTTCGTCCTGAAGCTCCTTCGTCGCGGGCGGTCATCTGCCTGTGTTTGAAGGCATGATGATCGCTTCTGAAGGGATGATCACTTTAATGACATAAGTGCTTTCACGATGACAATGGTAATAACTGGATCAAGCCCTTCGGGAGATTCAAGAGTACCTTCAATGGACATGGGGCGTTACAGAAGGGAGTGGGTTTTGGTAGAGAAAAAAACTACATACAGGCAAGGGAAGAAATGCGAATACATAAATGCACAAACAAGGACAAATCACCTAATGTGTATGCAAATACACAGGATAGCTAAAAACAGAACACTATATAAAGGGCGAGAGTGCCATAAGCGGGGGTAACACACAGAACGACACTTCTGCGAAATAGGAAAAGAAATTGCGCTAACAAATGGACACTATAAAGCTGTTTTTTCAGAACTTTTAATAGTTTTTATATCATTCGGTGCACAAGGTTAGGGCTCTCACATTTTAATAACATCGTTTCCGTAGCTCTGGAAACAGCAATGCAGTACAGCAATGTTTAAAACTTGAAACTGCGCACAAAGCAAGAATTGGCCTTGAGTATTATGTGTCCAAGTATACTTCGCGCTACGCTGAATAGCCTGACCCACAATACAGCGCGAAAAAAATCAGTACACTTCAACACTGTGCGGAAGGGTGACCAGCGAAGCAGGGTGCCGTTCAAGGAGTACACGAAAAAAAATCCGTTTGTTTCTAACGTTCAATTTACCATACTTCCTAGCCTGAAAGCGGAATGGAACTTGGAAAAGCTACAGCTTTATTCTATCGGACAACCATGGGGCCGTCTGTTTCTCTTCCAGGTCCGAAACCTTCCTCTTAATTTCTGGGCAGCACACCAACTCTAACCGCTCGACCACAGAGGAACGCCAACAAAAGTCGCAATGGGCCGTCAGACTTCCACGTTTAAATCTCGCACCAGTACAAAGGGCATCGGGTGTTGTTAAGATTGCATATTTTAACAATAAACAAGGAACATATTGAACAAATAAAGCACGCAGCATTGAAACAACTAACACAGGAATATTTAAATAAAATAAAGCATCCTATAAATGACTGAAAGACTGCACTAGGCGAAATGTGGATGTGCAAGTCAAAAGTCTATGTGATGGTTTGCCAAAAATGATCGAAGGGAACGTTTAAACGTTGATGAACGTGCTTTTGTTTTAACCGTATTTGGTAGCTGGTTCCATATTTTGATTGACGTAAAAGCGAATGTCTGTTAAGCATAGTTCGTGCGTGCGTTTGGAAGTAAAAAGTTATTTTGCAATGAAAAACGAGCTTGGGTACTGTTCTCTAGTTTTGTTCTACCAGTAATTTTGAGTATTTGAGTATTTGATTTTTATTTCTGGGCAAAACAAAGGGGAGGCTGAGACTAAAGGCGGACGTGGTCTGACGTGGCCTCAGCCAACCGATTTACACCGTACATATTAACACGTCTGTTCACAAATGTAAGCATAATAGCACAATCGTAATGGAGAAATAGCACAAAGCAAAGTCATTACAACACTTCCTATGTATTATACAAAGCATGAGTCTAAAATTCACAGAAGGATCACAGTGTACACATAAACGCAGTAATTCGTACGCATGAAGTTTCATCAGTTACTCTACTATGTCAAAATTACGTATGAATGTATTTTTGTTTGTAATTGTTTTTAATTTCTACCTTTAGGGGAACATGCAGACATATAGTTCAGACGCTTAATTATGTGTGAGCATTGAAAGCGTTTTGCTTAAGTAACACTTCTTTGACCTGTTTTTAAACGTAAGTTCTGTGGCGTCGAAGTTTAATTTTTCTCTCAATTTATTTATATTTCAATTAACTGGTACAGGAAAGATTGCGCACCATACTTCGTTCTTACTTTTGGAGTGTGCCGTATTGTAGCCAGGAGATTTATTATTAACTTGATTGTGATTGTTTTGCTTATAAATGGTGTGCAGAACATTCGCGTAATAGATTTGGTCAGCGCGAAGCATTTAATATTCAGTAAATAAAGGACTTGTCCTCAAATCTGCGTACCAGCCATGATAATCTAAATATATACGCAAAATTCTTTTTGCAATGCAATAAGCCTGTTATAGTGAGTTTTAGTTGTGGTACCCCACACCAAAATCCCGTAGCATAGTTTCGAATAAATGAGAGCATTGTATAGGTTTTGTTTAAAGCATAGTGGTATCAAATGGCCGATTCTATATATGAGACCTAGAGTTTTAGAGAGTTCGGTGGACAGGTGAGCAATATGCGTATTCCACGAAAGTTGTTCTTGAAACCAAACACCTCAGAACTTCTGTTTTGTCACTCGGTTTAACTTGGTTCCGTTGAATATAATCGGGATTTCTTTCTCGACATTTTTATTGTACTGCCTAAATATCATGTAAGTTGTCTTTGTAGCGTTAAGTTGCAATTTATTATCTAACAACCAATTTGATAATTATCCTCAGTAAACATTTACCATCGAGTGAAGTTTAATTCTATTATCAGATGTCAAGAATACGTTAGTGTCATCCGCATACATTACGAGTTCTTGCGGACCTTCTATATTTATGATGCCATTTACATAAATTCTCAACAGTTACGGGCCTAACTTGGAGCCTTGCGGGACACCTTCTTTTAGCTCTAATATGTCTGATGCAATGGAGGTTAGTTGAACAAACTGTTTTCTTTGAGTCAAATAGCTTTTTAATAGGTTACCTGCCCCGCCACGTATTCCATACCTCTCCAATTTATTTAGCAAAATATTATGATCTATCGAATCAAATGCTTTTTAAGGTCTAAAGACAGTGCAATTGTGAACTGCCTGTTTTCAATGTTTGCAATTATTTTATCTTTAATGTACAGTAATGCTTGCTCTGTTGATTTAGATGTTTGGAAACAACATTGATTCTTCGAAATTAAATTGTGTTTAAGAAAGAAAGTTCATAGTCTATTATAGATTACTCCCTCAAATACCTTGTAAAAAACTGTCAGGACAGATATTGCCCTGTATTTGATACATTGCCGTGTGCTCCCCCTTTATGAATCGGCGTCACTCTAGCAACTAAGTTCCGTAGGAAAAACACCGGTGGACAGACATAGATTAATAATGTACGCTAACACGTCACTTACTTCTAGAGCAACGCGCTTAATCACACTTGATGAAAACCCGTCAACTCCTGCCGCTGAATAATTATTTATTTTTCCGATAATGTCCCGTACTTCGGTATCGTTCGTAGGTTCGAGAAAGACAGAGCTGGCCAATCGTGGAATGCCAGTCGCGTCGCGGCCGCCGTTATCAGTGTGTGTTGGGTGCGCACCAGCATCAATAAAATGAGTATTCATACAGTTGGCTAGCTGACGGCTCTCTACCGGTTCTCCATCTAAATGCGCGATTTGTGGCTGTGCTATTGTTTTTCTACTTGTTAGTTTGTTAACAGTGTCCGATATCTTTTTAGACTGGCCTCGTACGTGAAAAAATAGCCATTCATAATATTTTCTTTTCGCTCTCTTTAAATCGCTCCGTAGCTTGTTTCAGAACTTTTTGTACGCCTTGCGTATTTCGGGATCATTAGGTTTTATAAAATCGTGTAACATAAAATTGTTCTTTTTTATGCGTTTATACAGTCTTGGATCGGCTCAGGGTTTCCGCACCTTTCTGGTTGTTTTAGTTGCAGGTTGTAGAGGAAAGGCTGCATCGTAGCATTCCCCTATGAATTGCAGGAAAACATTACTAGCGATATTTACATCGCTCTCCCGATAGACGATTTCCCAATTTAACGATTCCACTAGTTCTCGGAAATGTTCGATTGTTCGATCTTACGGAAATTTTCGACCTCACGGAAGAAGCGCGGTTGAGGGGATAGATCATCTATAACAGAATGAGTCTCGATAAAAAAGAAAACTGCAAAATGATCACTCATATCCACAGTCGTAACTACTGTCGATATATAACAATTTAAAATTTCCATATACAGACATCCAAAAGTGTGGCACTGTTAGCGTGGATTCTAGTTGGTAGCGTCATGTGATTAATACAACCATGACAAGATAACAAGGTTTTCAGTTCAAGAGACGCTTCTTCTTCCAAGGTCATATCGATGTAAAGTCACCCATTATAGTGCATGGTGCTTTGCGGGAACAAGCATATGTCGATAATCGCTCCAACAATGTGTAAAATGTTCTTTTGATACCCGTACGAGGTCTATAGATTACACACATAGTCATTTTCCCTACGTGAAAAGTTAAGCATTCAAAATCATTGATAATTTCCGAAAATTCTTCAATACCCATGAAACTAATGGTGTCTTTTATGTATACACAGACGCCTCCGCCTGTTTTTCACCCTTCTCAGGTGCATTGAACGGTACCCGTCTAGCAGTGGTATTGGGTCACTCTCAGTCAACCAAGTTTCAATAAGCAATAAGATGTCTAATTCACATGTAATTGAGTGTAATAACATATCCAGTTCATCTATCCTATTTCTAAGACTTCTCATATTGATGTGCAAACCAGAAAATGAGTTTTGGTTGGAAAAGTCTGCGTTGAAACTCTTAATGTCATAATATTTTCCGGTTTCTATTGAGCTTGCCGTACCAGATTGTCTAATCAGATGCTTAGCTAGCAATTCGCACACCATTACTTACTTGATGCAGAGAATTGATTTTCGACTCAAGAACTATACGTAATAAAGGCACCAGTATTACCATAGGGCAGAGTTCGGTGACAGTTATACCTAGAAAACAGTTGGAATATCCTAGGAAACCAAGTTTGAAACGATCTCTTTGTAACAAAACGAACATTTCCAAGTAGTGCAACGTACGTAGGGTATTCCTGTAGATAGGTGTGCACAGGTGAATATGAGGACTTGAGGTGGGTTCCACAGCTAGTTCTAGTCGGTTCTTCGCTAGGGGTGCTCCATTTGAAGCAGTATTCGCTGTAAAATATCTTTCTTATTCTGGAGGCACACCGGGCACTGAAACGACATCATGGTATGGTAGGCGTCCTGTTCGGTCACATCCGGCAGCTCAAGGCAGGAGGCACTCTTGCGCTGTGTTGCAGTGTTTATAGTAGTGTCTCCTTGCGTACCGCACACAGTGAAACTTTGCCTTGTCGGCCGGGCAGTGGATTTCCGTGTGTCCGATCCTTGCACACTTCCATCTTGCAATAATATAGAGAATGTCGGGTTCATTGAAAAGGAAAAAGGCATTTGTGGCAACGTTAAATGCTATGGTGTTAGTAATCAGAAGAAGTTTAAGATCAAGAAAAAGAGGGGCAACGGGACTACTACAGGTGATTATACGCAGTACCCGGGTTTGAATTTTCTTTATTGGTGCTATGTGGGATTTGTAAGCCACACCCCATGACCCGATACAATAGTTTATGTGAATTTGGAACAAAGCATAGTACAAGGTGATTACGATTCGTTTCTAGAAGTAATGGCGCGCTTTTATTTATTTATTTACAGATACCTCAAAGACCCCAGTGGGTGGGGTTTTACATGAGGGGTGTTGAAGCACGAAAATTACACAACAACCGAACAAAAAACAGAAAACAATACAACTGAACAAGCGCATCACTAATACAGAGGGTATCAACCACGCTCTGTTGATAAAAAAGCATACAATGCCAACCAACGAAGTAGATAACACCACTAAAGATAATCGCATACACAACACAAAAATAATCACTGCAAAAGTTTTTCTACGGCAGCTTTGAACTGAGTCGGGTTTGTTTTTGGGTGACGACACTTTCGGGAAGGCTGTTCCATTCGATGGCTGTCAGAACAGGAAATGAATTTAGATAGGCGGTCGTGCGTGCGTGAGGTGGGTATACTGCTTTTGAGTCGTTGAGGCGATTCGATGGGTGGTGAGCAGTTTTTATACAGAGGCTTTCGCATGATAACGAGTTGTAGAATTTGTGGAAGAGGCAAAATCGCGCTACTGTACGTCGTGTTTTGAGACTTGGCAATTTAGCTTTACGTTTAAGATGTGTTACGCTTGTGTGGTCTGAATAATCGGGAAAGATGAATCTGGCCGCACGGTTCAGGACGGATTCAAGGATGGTACATGAGTTAGCTTGCGGTAAGTCCCAGACTGCACACGCGAATTCCAGCTTAGGGCGAACAAGCGTTTCGTAGGCCAATAATTTAACTGTGGACAGAACCAGGTTTATGTTACGTCGGAAGAAGCCCAGCGCGCGATTCGCGTCACTGGTAATGCGATTTATGTGGGATGTCCATGTAAGGTCATAAGAAATAAGAAGACCTAGATATTTAGTAGACGAGACAGGAGATATAGCAGAGCCACTTAAGAAATATTTGTACGTGGAATAGGAGTGACGCCTGTGGAATGAAATGACGGATGTTTTGTGAACGTTTAGAACCATGAGCCATTTGTTGCACCATTCATCTATCTTCCTTAGGTCTTGCTGGAGTGCTACGTTATCAGTGGGATCAATAATGGGGCGATAAATGACGCAGTCGTCCGCGAACAACCGAATGCTGGAAGAAATATTATCTGGTAGGTCGTTGATGTATATGAGAAAAAGTAAGGGCCCGAGGACCGTCCCTTGAGGAACACCTGAGATGACAGGGGATAAGGAGGAAGAACTGTTGTTAGCATAGACGAACTGCTGTCGGTTAGTTAAAAAGTTTGAAAGCCATACAAATACATGTTCATCAAGGTTTAAATGTGAAAGTTTAGATAGCAAACGCTTGTGAGGAACTTTGTCGAAGGCCTTCTCGAAATCTATGAAAATAGCATCGACGGGGACGTTAATGCCTAATTTAGAATTTATGCCACTTAGGAAGAGTGCCAATTGAGTGTCGCAGGAGAGACCTTTTTGGAAGCCGTGTTGATTGGGATGAAAGAGCTTCGCGGATTTAAGAAAGCTAGCTATGTGCGTGTAAATGATATGTTCCATTATTTTAGAGCAAACACATGTAAGAGAGATTGGACGAAAGGCGTTATCTGAGGCTTTCTTGGGGACAGGCACAACTTTTCCTGTTTTCCAATCTTGGGGAACGGAACCTGTTGAGAGGGACTGCTGGAAAATATGGCTAAGAATGATGCTAGTGAGGTGTTTGGTGTTTTTAAGAATTTTTGCATTGATGCCGTCGACGCCTGAGGCCGAAGATAGCTTCAGGGAGTCAATGACGTTTGAAATGCCGTGTGGTTGGAATGTGATGCTCGGCATGATGGAGGGCAATTTAGTAGAAAGGGACACAGGGCCGTCCTCTGGCTCGCGGGTGAATACTGAGCAGAATGTGGCGTTAAGGGACTCGGCAACCTTGCAGTCAGGAATAGCAGTTCCTGAGGAGTCAAGCAAGGAAACTGTAGGGTTTGCGTGTTTGGGATTAAAGGGACACTGAAGTGATATGTAAACATTGCGGGATTACTAGCGCAAATTGTAGTCCGGAGTCCCCAGGCCATGTTTCGACCACTCTAGGCGCGTTTACGCGATTTTATTTAGTAGAAAAATTAATTCGAAAATGCTGTCCTCCTCTCTTTACGCTCGCCCATTTTCTGTGGCGTTTTCGTGTGACGTCAGGAGGGGATGAGCTGGCAATTGCCTGCGCCACGGCTGCGCTACTGCACGGCTCCCCGGCCGACACAGTCAGTCGACCCAGCGTTTCGTCCGCCGGCCGCCGGCGGGTCGTCGCAATCAAGGAGGTTAAAAAAAATTACTTGGTCGCAATTCGTTCGCTTAGTTGAAACGAAGCCAGGACACGTTTGTGAATGGAAGAATGTGCCTTTCTTTACTTGGTTTGTTTGTACACTGTATCTAGCTCCAAGTCAAGGTCGCTTCACACAAGCGCTGCACAAGCGCACATGCGGCGCTTCGCTGACTGGTACGCCAGTAGGAAAATATAAGGCCTCTTGAAGGCGGGAGAAGAGTCAGCGAAGTCAATATAGGTACTAAGGAAATAAAATCAACTGATATTTTTACCGTACAGCGTAAAACTAGGGCGCGGGAAGCACTTTTTTGCGCTGGGCGAACAAGCACAGCGGTCAGCAGCACGACTACGCATCTGCGAACGCTTTTCCGTCTACGAAATGCAATTGCTAGACGTGAGCTACTGTGGAGACTCGGGCGACGCTTACTGCACGATCGCAGTACAACAAATAGTCACCTAAGCTGCTTGAAATGCCAAAACTAAATAAAAGTGTAAACCGGTTGTACAATATATACATATATTAGCAATGCCTTCGCGTCCCGCTCCGTGGCTCAGCGGTCTGGGGCGCTAGGTATGCAACCGCGAATGTTTTGCAAGTCACGAGTTCGAATCCCCGCGGGTACGTGCTTTTTTTTTTGTAAGTTAACTTTTTTGTTTTCCACCGATGTTTTCTATATTGAGTTCACCTTTTTTTGGGCCGAAACGTTCATGGCTACACGAACTAGTTCACAAAACGTGCGCAGGCTGGCACTGGCGCGCTAACGAGTTCTCGTTGGCGTGCTGTTGCCATAAGCACCGACTGCTTGCAGGCAGTGGGCACAGGCCAGAATGAACAGACCCTTGGCCTGGTGCGAACACGCTTTTTACGATACAGGCATGAGGCAGGCAAGCTCGAAATATGGGGGAAAAGCGCATGACATTTGGGCGTCTGCGGGTACGCGGAGGGCGTTCATGCACTGCGTAGGTCTCGGCTAGTGAATGCTACGATTCCAAGCCGTCCTGGGAGGCTTATCTTTATGCATTTTTACAGCTGACAACATGGCAGAAGCGCGGTACGATGATTACTGAGTTATTGAGAATGCCCATCCAACAACACCACCGGTTGTGTTTTACAGAACCGAAACCGAAACATGTTTGGTTGCTCACCTTGGGCATCGTCCAATCACGGTTCCCGCTCCTCCTAACGTCACAGCTTTAGTTGGTGCGGCCGCCGCAAACCGCGCATGGTAGTTTTTCTTCTTTCGCGCTTTGTAACATAATTACCGATTTGTCAACCGGATAAACGATGAAAAGTGTGGTAATTTGAGACAGTCTACGCAGTGCAAGCAAAAACGGGAGCTTGACAAATTCACTTTAGTGTCCCTTTAATGGTCCTCCAGAACTGCTTAGGGTTAGTGCGAATGAGGGCTGGCAGTGTCGACGAAAAGAAGGTACGTTTGGTTTTAGACAGGAGTGAATCGAACTTTTTCGATGTTGCTGGATATTTTTCCCATGTGTGTGGGTCGGTGGAAGATTTTGCCGCTCTGAATACCCGAACCCCGAACGCCACATGAAGCTTCCTTCCTGATTAGATTAATGTGTCCATCAAATTTTAGAAAACGGTCAAGTTCAATTTCCAAGAATGTGCATTCATCAGTCGGTATGACGGCGTGAGTAATAATGTACACACGGTTGAGATCGTCACGAGGCTTTGTGGGCGTGCTAAAAACACAAACTTTGTCTTAGATTGGTTAATTAACAACTGACTATTGTGACACCAGTAAGAAATGTTAGCGAGGTCATGGTTGAGCTGTGGAATTAACCAGCAAAGTTTTTCTTGCGATGTGAAACTGGTGGTGTTGTCGGCGTACAAAATGCCGTCGATTGCGGATGTCAGATAATTCGGCAGGTCGTTAATATAAATCAGAAATAATAAGGGGCCAAGAATGGATCCTTGGGCACACGTTTGTCTACAGTTTTTCTGTCAGGAAGAGCCCTTGATATGTTTTATGTTTGCGTTAGTATGTAAGCAATTGTGGAGGAGTTGTAGTGCGGGATCATTTATGGTATTGATGCCAGTTTACAAAAAAGTATGTCATGGTTAATACAGTCAAAGGCCTTAGTAAAGTCAATAAAAACGGACATAACATATTTCCTTTATCTATTCCGGCTTTTAATTTATCTGTTAATGCTATTAGGGCAAGGTTAGTAGACAGACCATTGCGGAACCCGAATTGTCTTGGTTTCAAGAGGCGAAATTTCTGGAGGTAGTTCGAAAGCCGCTCTTCGCCCACTTTGCTTAGGAATGGAAGAATCGAAATTAGGCCTTATTTCCTTTCTTAAATACCGGAGTTATTTTACTTTGCTTCAGCTCGTGAAGAAATGCGGCATTTGTGAACATAGCGATGTAAGCAAAAGTATGTGAAATAAAATCGGCCATTCCTTTGATACAAGGCGGGTGAATGTTTGTGAACGCGTGAACGCGCGACAAACGGTTCTCGGTGAGGTTATGCTGTGTTGCGTACGCTGTGTGGTATACGCTGTTTTGCATACGGTTCTGACGTGAGGTAACAACGGCCAACGAACAATTTTAAGCGCGTCTACAATGCGAAAAATATTAGTGACAAAAGCAAACGTTGATCCCAAAGCGTAATGAATATGTATGTGTTTAACAGATGAGAAAAACGCACTAGTTGCTGATGAAAACTGCAAAATAAAAAAATTACACCATCTTCCCGTGGGGAACTATAAGGAGGATTCGAAGCATTATAGGGGTTCCGTGTAGGTTTTACTGTGTTGCCGTTATGTTGTTTCGTTTATCGGAGCACGAATGGGAACGTAGTGTGAACCCCCATGTAGATACAGAGAAATGTAGAGACAGCGAAGAGACCGACACCGGCGTTATCTGATCGAACACCTCCTGGTTCCCGCGTTTCTTTATTGCATGCTCACGCTTCTACCCCGCTGCCCGCCCTCTTCGTCCTCTTCTCTGGATGAGCTGCAAGGCGCGTGGCGCTTCGCGCCACAGCTTTCCACGGGAAATTCAACATCCTCCTCTAAAGGTTTCAGTTCGTCGTTTCCGTTGACGTTCAGCTTCGCGTGACTTCGTTGTATCAGTAGCTTCTTGACGTAGTTTTAATGAGTCAAGGACATAAGGCGTGTTCGTTGCACTTCCTCCTGTCTCGGGTTTGTAGCGCAGTGGGAAGAGCGCCACGTACCTCCCGTTGCGGCCAGAGAGTCGTGGGATCGAAACCGGGCGCCGCTAACTATTTCTTTGTTTATAGCGTAGGGGGAGAGGTGCGGACGGACGGACGACGGACGGCGGACGAAGGAGACGAGAGCAAGAGATGCTTCGCATTAAAAATGCTCGCTACAGCTAACTGTCTTGAAGTTATCTTTAACACTCGGTACGCAATTGGGCTAACAGTAAGGCACTAAGTTGAAGAATTCAGGATCGCGGTCCAGAACCGATATCCAGCTTTTACCGAGGAAGCAGAGCTTACGACACAAGAATCCAGCGACAATCTTACACGCATTATCACGGAGTGTGCACTAGAAGTCGGGGGTGCGATGGCTGGATAGGATACTCGTAAGCCTTTCCATGAGACGAAAGATCTTATTAGGAAACGACAAACCATGACAATATCCACCCCAGCTGACAGAATAGAACTAGCTAGCAGAGATTTCGAAGTTAATCAGCGCAAGACAGCTTACATACGTAAGTATAATATGTAGGGGATGAAATATGCTGTACAGAACGGAGGCAGCCTGAAAGCAGTGAAGAGGCGTCTAGGTTTGGGGGAAAATCAGATGTATACACTTAAAGACAAGGAAGGCAATGCCATCACAAATAGGGATAAAATAGTCATAGCAGCTGAGGAGTTGTATAAAGATCTGTACAGTAGCCGGGACATCCAGGATAATGCCGAACGAGACAGTAGTTCAGAGGAGATAGACATCCCACCAGTAACGACAGAAGAAGTAAGGAAGGCTTTGAAAGACATGAAAGGGGGCAAAGGAGCTGGTGAGAATCAGATAACAGCAGGACACTTGAAGGATGGCGAGCACATTGAACAAGTAAAACTCGCAAATGTGTAAACGCAATACCTAATGGCACCGAGTGTACCGGAATCTCGGACGAACGCGAACATCATCCTAATCCATAAGAAAAGTGATATGAAGGACTTGAAAAATTACAGGCCGATCAGCTTACTGTCAGTCGTCTGCAAGGTACTTACGAACGTACTCGCTATCAGAATTTCTACCACCTTAGATTTCAGTCATCCTAAAGAGCAAGCAGGGTTTCGTAAAGGCTATTCAACAATGAACAATATTCACACGATCAATCAGGTGATCGAGAAGTGCGCACAGTACACTGAACCACTCTATATAAAATTTATAGGTTATGAGAAAACATTTGACGCGGTCGAAACATCAGCAGTCATTCAGACATTACGGAACCACGGTGTAGACGAGCATTATGTAAGAATACTAGACGATATTTACATTGGGTCCAGAGCTAGCATCATCGTGCATAAGGAGAGCAGTAAAGTACCTATAAAGAAGGGCGTCAGACAAGGAGACACAATCTCTCCATTGTTATTCGCAGCATGTTTACAAGAAGTACATTGAATTACAAGAAGAACATTGGATTGGGAATAAGTGGGAGTAAGGGTTAATGGAGTATTCTCCTCAGTAACCTCAGATTTGCTGATGACGAAGCATTGCTAAGTAACTGGGGTCGATGAAATGCAAAGAATGCTTACTGCACTGGACCAACAGAGAACCCTGGGCCTGAAAATAATATGCAGAAAACCAAAGTAATGATCAATAACCTTGGGACTGCACAGCGGTTTGAGATAGGTGGTGAGGCAGTGGAAGTGGTAAGCGAATATACCTACTTAGGACAAGTTGTGACCCCGGATCCCAAGCATGAAGCAGAGATAATTAGAAGGTTAAGATTGGGGTGGAGTGCATTCTCAGATAATGAATGGCAGCCTACCATTGTCGCTGAAGAAGAAAGTGTATGACAGCTGCATCTTACCGGTACTCACCTACGGGGCAGAAACTGGGAGGCTCAGTATAAGGGGGTTCAACTTAATTGAGGAAGACTCAGTGAGCAAAGGAAGCTAAGAAGATAGGTGCAACTGTAAGGGAGAAAACAGAGCGGAGTGAGTCAGGAAACAAACGCGTTTGAAGGACATATTAATAGAAATTGAAAAGAAACGGGTGTGGGCAGCGCATGTAATGCAAGGGCAAGATAACTGTTGGTTACTAAAGCTAACAGAGTGGATCCCTGGAGAAGGCAAGCGTGGCAAAGGGTGGTGGAAAGTTAGATGGGCAGATGAGATCAGGAAGTTCCCGGGGATTAATTGGTCACTGTTAGCACAGGACCAGGATAATTGGAGATTAATTGGAGAGGCCTTTGCCCTGCAGTGGGCAAAGGCCTCATGCTTTCGAATTATGTCACCATGATGATGATGACACATTTGTTATGTGCACCAAAGCTATGAAAATGCTGCAACTCATTTAACACCCGGCTGCATTTACCAGTCCCGATCGCCTCGCAACGCTAACAAATGCTGGCTACGCAACACTGATTTTGGTTTTGCCTATGCAGGAGAATATGGTCTGTTTCCGTATTCTGACGCGTACACAGACGACAGTTTTCACATACGATACCTAGAGCACTTAGCATATGTAGCGAACACTAAGTGCTAAAAATATACTTAGTTTGCGCTAATTTGTGCGAAAACAAATGAGTCGTCAGATCACCCAGCCACCTGTCTCAACAAAGTGACGAGGTGATTGCTCTTTAGGAGAAGAAACTATGGTTTTAAGGCTCTACTTAAAATCGAACTGAGCAATAGTCCCTACCGCTAGCCAAGCGCAAAGCGCACATCACGGTCACGTTCGCTTACACGTATAGAAGTTCGGAAACCAGTGAAATCAATAAATCTGTCGCATTTTGCTCAGTATTGGACGCTGTACAATTCAATACATATTTTATACTGAAACTTCCGTCCTGCCACCTCGGAATGTTTAATGCGCGACAATTATGGCAAGGGCAGCGAAAATTGTTTTGAAGCGTGGGAACGCTTGAAGAACGTCAAAGTGAGAGCAATTGAACGCTCAAGTCAGGTTTGCGCCGAAGATAGAGAGGACGAGAAATGAGCTCCGAAACCGCTCGACCCAACTCACAAACAAAGATAATAACATTCCCGGATGGTTCACTTCGGACACCAGAAGCATGAAAATCAAAATGGAAGCAAAGGATGCCGAGAAGCACAACAGAGCGGCAAAACGGGCGAGAGGGGAAAAGTTACTGGCGGGGGAGGAGCCCACTAAATGCGCACTGACAGGTGAGAAGAGTTACGCACGCAAGGTAGAGCTAAGCTAATAGAATGTTGTATTGCGAAAGAAAACGAACAAAACGTCATTATGAATGCATCCACTGAACACTACATGAAGCGTTTTGAGCACAGAGAGCTGTCTAAGGGTGGATTCGAGACGGAATTCCTAAGGCTTTTACCTCAATTGAACAATGACACTACGTGAAGGCTGTAAGTAAAAATCAGTTTGGGTGAGATTGAGAAAGCGATAGACAAACTAAACGACGGAAAATCGCCAGAACCAGATAAATTGAACGCTCGCTTCTATAAAATGTTCAAAAGCGAACTTTCTGGGCTGCTGCAAGTAGTTTTTGAAGGCAGTATACGTAGAGGCATTTTGCCAACATCTTTGTATATAGCGCGCACGGTTGTCATATCAAAAAGGAAAGAGGTGCATAACATAACTCAAAAAGGTGAAGGCGTATCGCCCTATAACATTGTTTAATATCGATTATAAAGTGCTCATGAAAGTCTGGGAAAAACAAGTGTGGTCTGTCGTTAAAGATTTGGTCGGACCACATCAAACGTGCTGCATAAAAGGAAGTATTTACACGATCATTCACGCAGCCAAAGCGTTATCGAGTGTTAGCATGCTGATTAACGGAATGTTGCAAATCGATTTAGAAAAATGCATTTGATAAAGGTAGCCACAACATTCTTTTTCGGCTTTGGAATAAAGTCAAACGTGGATGTAACGAACATCTATGTAACGAATTCCTGGATGTAACGAAGTTTTTCAATACCACGTTGCCACCCTCATAGAAACCCATGTGTTTGCAATCTGTATGTATGTAATTGACCTAATCACCTGAAGATTCATTGTTTTTCGCGCTTTTACTGAGAAATTGGCCAGAGGAATGCAACAATTTACCAAACACTAGTACTAATTTAAGGAGCCAGCAGCTACGAAAACATTGAAAAAACAAGCAAGAGTAAATACACTTCAGTTTTTTTTCCCATACCGCAAATTACCACGCGTTTCCTTGTGTGAGTGCGTGTCGGTTCGAGACGTAAGTTTTGAGGTGCTAACCCTCTGCCTGTCAGCTTGTAGGTGCGTGTGTACTCTTCACTGCTACCTGTGCTGTCGGTTCGCCAGTGAGGAGTTCTGTTGCCGTAAAATGAAAGTTTTACTCTTTTCGAGACAAGCTCGCATTTTTAAATGCCGTCGCCGCTCAGTACATTATCCAAGCTAGCACCATGAACAAGTTTGGGTGCGAAGAAGAGCATCAAGTTTGCGAAAAAGCGGACTGTCATCATGAGTTTTGTTTTTGAAACGCGTTTGCAACCAAAAATTGTCGCAAGGCAAAAGTGGTACCTACGTTACATTTGTGAAAACGGGGTAAGTGAATTCATTTCTCTGGAGCGCACTGTATTGCCTAAGCTCGTGCGAAAGCAGCAGGCGCAGATCGCGCACCTTTTGACTGTGAAATAAATCCTTCAGGGAATTTCCAGCGATGACTAGCATTCCAGTTTTGTTCCTGCTTCATTCATACGAGCCTTAGCTCAAAACCTGCATGTAACGAAAGCCTGCATATAAAAAAAGTTCCGAAATTTCGTCAATTTCGTAATATCTAAGTTTATCTCTACGTGAAACTGGGGTCGGTAATAAGAGAGGAAATCAGAGTATCATCACACTTGATTGAATTCCTGATCACAAAAGTTTGTTTTTAAAAGTTACTTTTATGTAGGATACGTTTTTTTATGTGCGGCAGATGCTGAGGTCATTTTTCTGAGCAAGTTGCATGACCACCTTTTGAAGTTTAAAAACAAAAATATCATGCTAAGGGGTGATTTTAAGTTGCTGTAAATGAGATGGAATAACTTGAGTGGAAATAACTCCTCCTCCGGTGGCATACCTCTTAATATCGTGTTTGCTCTTAATCTTAAACGACTGGTACGTTAAAACACGCGCGAAGGGGATATCTCGCACGTGGGGCCCAAGCGTCAGGGTAGAGCCATAGTGCGGCAACTACAGGCGGCCATGGATGCTGTCCGGGCCAAGCTGGCGGGTGTCGGCCTACAGCTGTCGGCGACCAAGACACGCCATGCTGGTGCATCCGGCCACCGCCGCCCGTGCATGGACCCGGCGCCTGACCATCGATGGCGAGAAGCTCCAGTGGAGGATCAGGGTGCGGTACCTGGGGCTCACCTTGGACCACCGGCTGAACTTCCGACAGGCAGCCAAGGAGCTCCGAGCCTGGGCGCAGCTGTCCACCACAGTAGTGCACAAGATTGTGGCCCGTGACTGTGGCTGCTCACAGCGGACAGCTCTCCGGCTGTACAGCACCTCGGCTGTGGGTCTGCTCATGTATGCGCTGGCGATGGTGAGCCTGCGATACCAACCTGGCGGCTGCTGGAAATAGATCACCGCAAGAGGGTCAGCGGTTGCCTCGGCCTGCCCCAGAGCTCGCCGTGCGAGAAGACGCTGGCCGTGGCGGGTGCGTGGACCCTCGAGATGACAGCTGACCCGCGGGCGCTTGACTAAATTGACCGGCTTCGGCGCGCTGAGGGGTTCGGTCTGCTGCTGCAGCGGCTAAGGGGCCACCGCCACTCGCGAATTGGGCGCATGCTGGTGCTCTACGAGGAGGTGTTGGCCCCCGTGTACGCGGGACCTAGTGGTCCCGCTCCTGTTCTGGCAGCTGACGTGCGGCTGGATATTCCTCGGCTGCGTAGCGAGCGGCGGACGCCCCGCTGCGGGCTGCTGCAGCTGGCTCGGGGCGTCGTCTTGGGCGCCCTATACGGCCACGCCCTAGCGCACACGGACGGGTCGGTGCGGCAGCAGCACGGGTCGGCCGCAGCGGCCGCCGTGCTGGGAGAGGACACCCGACAGGCGCGGCTGCCCTATGCCTCTTCTGCGGCCACGGCTGAGCTGGTGGGGGTCGGACTGGGCCTGGACCTGCTGCGGGAGATGGAGCCCTTGCCCGAGCGCTTCGCCCTGCAATGCAACTCCAGGGTGGCCCTGGTGAGTCTTCGGGATAGAGACTCGCACTCCCTGTTGGTGCGGAGCATGCGGGATAAAGCGGCGCAGCTGGCGGACCGGGGCACTCGACTATGCCTGCAGTGGGTCACCACCCACATCTCGCTCGATGGCAACGAGCGGACGGACGAGCTGGCCGCCGGGGCACACGCGCTGCCTCCCTCGGACTTGATGTCCCAGGTGGCAGCAGACGACGCCCGCCTGCTCATCCAGAGACACCGCCGGACCAGGCATCCAGACCCACGGCTGCGGGTCGGAGGGAGCCTGCAGCCTGTGCCGGCATCACGCCTGCCTCGTTGACTGCGCTCGGCCGTCCTGCGGCTCCGCGTGGGGAACGCGTAGACGGCAGAGCCGAAACACCGACTGGGGTGGATGGCTAGCCCCTCCTGCACTCACTGCCGGGCACCCGTGCAGTCCCTGCCGCACGTACTGTACGAGTGTCCCAAGTTTGCGGCAGGGTGAGCGGAGCTCCTGGCCGTGCTACGAGGAGTGCGGCAGATCGAGGAACTGCTCTCGGCCCCCAGGCAGTGCCAGGGAGCGGGACCAAGTACTGGAGGCCTTGGGAGCATACCGGGGTGTCTTGGGGCTCCACAGTTCACTCCACTTTAACATCATGTAACTGCCCAGGTTGCAGTGGAGTGCTGCTGCTGGTGCAGCTTTTTTAAATGCATAGCATTTTAGTAACTCACAATGTCACGCGGCGTTGGCGTGCGCTGTCGTAGTCCGCATGCGCGCCTTGTCGTAGTCCGCATGCGCGCCCTGTCGTAGTCCGCAGGCGCGCCTTGTCGTAGTCCGCAGCCAGGAAGAAATAACAGTTTCCGGCGCCCGGTTACGAACCCATGACGCCGCGGGCGGAACGTAAGGTGCCCGGCGCACAACCGACCGAGCCACGAAACCGACACAGATTTCGATGCACCGAACGCGCCTTATATCCTTCACTCATTTCTCGTTTGTTTCGAAAGCGCCACAAGTTGTCCCGCGCTTCCAAAAGATGGCGACACGGGTCCCGCGATCAAGAGATACGACTTGCCGGCGCACCCCCTCGGAAATGCTGTGCATTTGATCGTGCCCCTCGCGAGGGGGATGTCTTTTAAATGCATAGCATTTTAGTAACTCACAATGTCACGCGGCGTTGGCGTGCCTTGTCGTAGTCCGCATGCGCGCCTTGTCGTAGTCCGCATGCGCGTCTTGTCGTAGTCCGCAGCCAGGCCACTACACTATACAAGAAATAACAGTTTCCTGCGCCCGGTTTCGAACCCATCACGCCGCGGGCGGAACGCAAGGTGCCCGGCGCACTACCGATCGAGCCACGAAACCGACACAGATTTCGATGCACCGAACGCGCCTTAATTCCTTCACTCATTTCTCGTTTGTTTCGAAAGCGCCACAAGTTGTCCCGCGCCTCCAAAAGATGGCGACACGGGTCCCGCGATCCAGAGATACGACTTGCCGGCGCCCCCCCTCGGAAATGCTGTGCATTTGATCGTGCCCCTCGCGAGGGGGATGTCCTTTTAATGCAACCCGCCATCGCATCATTAACTCCTTTCTTATATAAGCTCCCATGGTTGGGACTTGGGTACAATTTCGTGTCGTGGTAACAAGCTATCACTCGAACTACCTGCGCCGGCCTGGGCCACCTCGCGGCCGTGGGCGCCGCCTGCCCAGCGACCATGCGGCTCGCTCAGTGGGCTTTTTACAAAGTACTGTTCCACTGAACGCGCCCTGGGGTCACAGTTTCTGACGGCCATACGCGACCGCCAGATGCTGTTCAGGGCCAAGAGCATTATTGCTCTGGACGACGAAGGCAGACTCCTCAGGATGAATTCAAGAGACGCTGCAAGGAGGCGCAGATGCGGTTGGTAAACACGCGAAGGAGTGTGGACTGCGATGTTCGCCTCAGAAGTCTGAGCTTGTGGTTGTCCGCCCTCGGGCGCCCACGACACAAAAGGAAGACGTTAAGGTGGTCTAAGAAAGTGAAGACACCGTTCCAGGACCCAGTGTTAAGATTCTGAAGCTTACCATCCCGGAAGAAAACAAGGAGACTACGTCCGTGCGCAAGCTTAGGCGCTCCTCAGAACAGATCGTGCACATGCTTCGGCGGGTGGCAACCAGGTGGAGACGAAGAAAGGAGAACGACACTCTGAGGCTGGTAAAAACCTTTGTGGTGTCAAGAATAACGTACGCCACGCCGTACCTCCTGATGAAGAACTGAGAAGGGAGAAGAGAGAAGACAGAGAGAGGTGGACACAATAATACACAAGGCCATCGGAGTTCCAAGGAGTGCGTCGACGGACAGGCTCCTCCAGATGGCGGCTCTAGACAACACAGTGGATGAGCTGGTTTAGGGCCACCTATCCAGCCAAAAACAGAGGCTGAGTCACACTAAGGCGGGCCACCGTGTCCTTGGAAGAATCGGCTGGAGCGTGGCAGAGCTTACTGATAGAGAACAGCTCGCGGACAAATGGCTAGGCAGAATAAAGACCAAGCCTCTCCCAAAGAACCTGAATCCGGCTCACCCTGGCGGCAGGAGTGAGGCTAGGGCTTGTGCCCTCAACAAGCTACTGGAGTGCGAATACGGTGTCGTGTTCACGGGGGCCTCCAAAAACAAGGTAACGACCAGAACAGTGGCGGTGGTGACAACCAGGGGCGAGCTAGTGACAAGCCCATCGTTTCAAATCAGAGGTGGAAGAAGCGGAAGCGTTGGCAATTGCCCTAGCCCTCACCCTTCCGGGAATTTCAAAGGTTGTCACGTACTCACAGCAGGCGTACAGGAACTTGCAGTCAGGCTGGGTGTCCGGGCGGGTACTTCGCATCCTGAGAGACAAAACGCCTCTAGAGAGCCAAGTTGAATTAGTATGGGTTCCAGACCGCTCCTTGGTGGAGGGCAATGAGATTGCACACCGACAGGCCCCTGCGTTAACATACCGGGCATCGGCTGAGGAGGAGGCTAGAAGTCAACCTATGGTCACCTACAGAGAGATAGTGAGGTACTATTTGTGTATGTGTGTGTGTGTGTGTGCGTGTGTATATGCGTAGGTGTCCTTTCTGCTACACCATTGTGTTCTGTTCCTTGTTGTTTATTGTATATGTGTAGTGTTTATATGTAAAGTCCTTTGCAAACTGTAACTGATATGTGTTTATATATCTTCGCACTTTGCTCAATTTTTTAACTCCTGGTTTTTTAACCTATACGCTCTTTATACGTTCCTTGTAAATCTAGCCTATGTGTTATATATGATTCATCCCTAGCCCCCTATTCCTATGTACTCTTTCCTCCCTGAACCATCTCTTCTACACCAGCAGGCGTTCCGGTGTCCGCCCCTAGGAGAGACAATTCACGCTTACTGGTGGACCTTCCTCTCTTTCTAAAGGACAATAAATACACACATACATTCTCTTCGTCAGTAAATCATTTACAGGGGTATTTGTTAAAATTGAGCCAGGTATATTGGATTATACGGTAATCCTTTCATAAAAAAATCGCAGTCAAGAATAAAAGGTCCCCATTAAACTCGGTTATTAGAGACTACAAACGTGCATGTGTTGTGGCTGTTATTGACTATCTCGATGAGCATCTCGTTAATATTGACGAAACTGCTCAAGGTACCTGGAACCAGTTTTCCAAGCCAATGCTGTATTGCATTCAAAATTTTGTGCCCAACAGAAATATTTAGAAACAGCGTTTAAACCCCTGAATTAACCATTATATTGTTCTTGAAAACGCAAGTTAAAACGACTTATTTTTCGCACACTTCAGCCGATTTTCTTAAACATAGCCCTGAATAATTCTGGCGAAACCTAACGGACAAAAATATAAAAATAAACATAATAAAATATAAGAATTGCACAACAACTGATTCACGTAAAATTGCCGAACATTTCAACTCTTATTTTCAGAGCGTCTTTGCATAAGTAAACGAATATGACAATGTATCTTTTTGTGATGTCTCGGATGAACAAATTGAAATAACTCGCGAAGGTGTTCTTACGATGTTATTAAACTTGACTCCTGAAAACTCAACTAGGACTGATGGCATCTAAAATGCCTTTTTAAAGCGCTATGCAGAACAGCTATCCGGGTTTATGACACGTATATTTATGTTTTCTTTATCTTCAGGTCACATCGGACATGTTTTGCCTGTGTACCAGAATGATGATCGATTCTTAGCAGAAAATTACCGTCCTGTGTCCATCGCAACTAGCTTCTGTAAGCTGTTAGAACATAGTCTGGCTTCATTCATACACAAGTTTACGTGCGAAAAACGTACCTTGTCAGATTCTCAGCACGGTTTGAGGGAAGAGATGTCTACAAATACGCAATTATTGTCATCTGTAAATTACTTAATGCGTATTCCTGATGCATCTGGTAGGGCTGACGTTATTTTTGTGGATTTTTCAAGGCTTTTGAAAAGGTACCTGATGAAAAACTGCTCAGAAAACTAGAACCTATGTGACTGCCGATGTCTGTTTTACGATGGGTACAAGTTTATCTTATGAATAGAAAATAGTACGTTGATGTTAGTAATTCTTTTTAAAATGTATGTGGTGTTTCTTGTCGAGTTCCGCAAGGAGGCGTGCTTGGACCGCTGTTATTTTTAATTTGTGTGAATGATTTGGCTTCTGGTATCCGGCAGACGTCAGACGTTGCGGTTGCAGATGTTGCAGACGTCACAGACGTTGCGATTGTTCGCGGAATATTGTGTTGTTTTTAAAGAGGTTTTATCCCCAGATGATGGCTGTTCACTGTATAAAAGGCACTGTTTCTGCTATTTACGGGTTGTGGGAAAAATAAGATATGGAATTAAACAAGGCACAAATTACACCATCTTCCCGTGGGGAAGCCTGATGAAGATGCGAAGCATCGTGGCGGTTCCGTGTGGTTCCATTGTGTTGCCGTTATGTTGAGCGATCTGGTTTTTACTAGCGCCAGAGGGAATTCCGCTTCCGAGTCCACACCGGTGGCAAAGGCACGCAAGTGCTGTTGTGTTACGGTGAGTAGGCGGTGGTTCTCGAGGCGCCAAAACTCGTCCATCATGTTCTTGTCGATGTTGTCTCTGTGATAGAATCGGTAGTCTCCGTCAGCTTTGGTGAGGTAAAGGTTGTTGACATTGCTGCACCGGCTGAGAGCAATGTACACGCCCTCCTCTTCGCAGCTTTGTCTTCTCGTTCTTCTTTTGCTTCGGCGGTTCCCCTACGGGAAGATGACGACGGTGGTTGAACGCGAACTTATCTCGTGATGGATTCTTTGGTTGGCCAATCCCTAGGGGCATCCTGCCGCAATCAGCATCAGAGGCGCTGCGGACGGGGCTGGTTGGGCTGCAAGGCACGTGGCGCTTCCCGCCACAGCTTTCCCACGGGAAATTCAGCATCCCCCTCTAAAGTTTTCAGTTCGTCGTTTCCGTTGACGTTCAGCTTCGCGTGCCTTCGTTGTCTCAGTAGCTTCTTGACGTAGTTTGAATGAGTCAAGGACATAATGCACGTTCGTAGCACTTGCTTCTGTCCCGGATTTGTAGCGTAGTGGGAAGAGCACCGCGTACCTCCCGTTGCGGCCAGAGAGTCGTGGGATCGAAACCGGGCGCCGCTAACTATTTCTTTTTTTTATAGTGTAGTATCGCGAAGCTGTGGGTGTAAAGAGGAGAGTTGCGCATGCGCAGTGAGCGTGTGGACGGCGCCGCCAACAACGACGGAGGACCAGGCGAGCGTAAGAAACGCTCCGCATTTAAAAACTACTATGTTCATAACCGGAGAAAATCTATCGTGGAGATATATTTGTAAAATTCATGATTGTAATTTTTCTCAGGTCAAAGATTAAAAATACCTTGCTGTCACATTCACAAACGATTTAAAACGGTCATCACATATTTCGAAAAGATTTGCGTCCGCAAAGCGTAAGCTATATTTTCTCAGAAGAAAACGCAGAAGTGTAGAGGACGCCACCTGATGATTGGAGTAACTGGGAGGTGGCGCTCCCGCTATGTATAAAGGCTTTGGTGTGGGTTAAATTAAGCGGGGCTTTTGGCTGTTCGTGAACTAGGCGTTGCTGGTTCATTATTCGGCGACATCACAACCACATTCAGCCCGGCTAGCGGTGTCCGCGCTACACGGGCGCGTCTCTACATGGTGTCAGAAGTGGAATCCTGCGACAATCGCGCACCATGCAGTATAACCCAGCCGTCGCCTCCTCCGTGACCGCCAGCTTCACGTTGCGAACACTGCCGAAGTTCACTTTCGACAACCAAGCATAATGGACCGCTTGGCTTCAATAATTCGAGGATTACTCCTTTCGCCTCAGGGTTACCCTCCGCCCCCGAAGAAACCAAGTTGCGCACGTTCCTCTACTGTATGGGTCCCCAACTTCACGAGGTGCTTTCGCCTCTCATGTCAGACGCCGAGGCTTATTGCTCGTACTCCGGCGTGACAACGAGCCTTTTGGGATGCTTTGTAGACACCGTCAACGAGGTATACGAATGGAGCAGGTTCCACAAGCGCACGCAAGTGGTAGGGGAGTCAGTCGACGCGCTTTTCACGGCGCTCCCAAATCTTGCAAAGAAATGCAACTACGCCTCTCGGGAAATCGACAACCGGCTTGTTCGGTACAGATTTATCGTAGGTTTGATTGTCTCTCGTTTGACCGGTGAGCTCTGCCACAATCCAAAGCTTACGCTGGACGAGGCGCTCATCTAGCGTGTCATTACGAAGACGCCGAAAATGAGAAAAGGCGGCAACAGGGGACAGGCTTTGCACCAGACGCACTGAGCGTCGCCGCAGTTTCGAATACGCAATACAGGACGGCCGCCACCCCTGCTTGCAAAACTGCCCGAAGTAACGTCTCTCGGCCTCCCTAGTACCGCGACGGCTCGAAGTCTGCATGCATGCGATTTTTGCGCAACGCCCCTCATCCGTGATCTGAGTGCCCAGCAAAGTGGGCCACATCCCTTACAAAAATGGATTTTGAGTTTCAATTCAGTTCCTGTTGAGTTTTTATTGAGTCAACAGAAACCTAATTCAAACTCAATTGGCTATTGAGATGTGTCAGTAGAAACTCAAAAGGATTTGTATTGAGAAAACGCAATGCAAAACCAATTGACACCAGTCTATTGAAACTCTTTGGAGAACCAATTGACAAAACTCATCAGGCTGAAACATACACTTTGAAGGGCTATTTTTTTCAGCGCTGCCCACTGTGTCTACAGAATTAAGACTAATAGGTTACTGTTATGTTTTTTATTTTACATTGACATTTCTATTGAGTGCAGTCAATAAAAAGTCAACAAGGTTTCAATAGACAAAACTCAACATTATATCAAATGACTTCGTTTAATTGAAACTCAGTAGACTTTCTACTGACAAAAAATCAAGTAAAATTGAGAGTCGAGCTAGTTGGTGAACATACGTTGTTGAAAATTATACCAGTGTCCTTTTTTGTCCATGTTTTATGGTTCGAGCTTAATTTTCAAAACTGATAAAACTCCTTAGGCCAGCAGCCTTTACCAGCAGCATCTTCGCACAAATGATAATTATACCTCCTAAGTTGGGAAATCAATTATATGGACAATTTTTGACTGCATTTCTTCAAATACTGCCACAACATGCTTTGCACAGAACAATGGAGGAAATAAACATTGACAAAACTCTAGTGACTCATCTCTTCTGGCACGTGATTCCCGCGGAATCGTTTCCGTGCTATAGCAGCTGATTACCGGGTTTGATCAAATCCGGTTATAGCAAACGTTAATATGCGCCGCGATTAGTTCGAGACACCCAATAATTCGATATAGCCAAACCCATCTATAACGAATTTTTTGTTATGAGTTCGCAATACGCAGGACACCCCTTCACCCCTGCCATTCCCACATGACGAAACGAACACAAAGTATGCCATTACCTTACACAAAACAATCCATCTATTGCATGCAATACAGCTACTTTCCGCCCTAAATGCCTACTTCGCAAGAAAGGGGTGATTTTTGGTTTCACTTTCGTTTTGGCGGAACCCACTAGCATCGCATTCTCTACACGTGACCTCGATTGCAACTGTTCAATCCCTTGTCCTTCAATATCCAAGCGATATTGGCGAGAACATCGACTAGCAAAAGCGCTTCATAAAGCGTCGGACGGCTTTACGTTGTGACATCCTCAGTCTGTTCAATGCTTTCAGCAGCACCGGCTGCCATGACATCGGCGACGGTGTGTCCGCTCGAGGGCCTCAAAGTGACGGCAGCATCGCGTTACACTTAGAAATCTTCTGAGGACACTCCCTTCGCCACAGCATCTGGAACGTTGGCGAGCTCTTCGCGCAGTTCGCCGATGATGCCGTTTTGGTCCGGACTCGCTGGCTGGATGGGCTTCGCCGAAAATCCCGTCCGTCGCAAACAGTACGGAAGGCGTCGGGCGTCCCGTCGGTCCATGCGAGGCTCAGCATTGCAATCCTGCCCAATCAGCATCTCAATCGCTGCTCTAAGGCCACGCATTTCGGTGGCAATTGTAGGCTCGCCGAGTTCGATATATCCGATGTGACCTTCGTTATAAGGAATATGCTTCACATGCATTTCCTTAACAGATTTACTTTTGTTGTATATATAGCGTAATTCGCTCTTTCCAGGATCGTTATATTCGGGTTTGACTGTACAACCGCTCTCGCAAGAACGGACACTTTGCGGCGATTAGCCGCTCGAATAGTACTAGGTGCTTAAACCCAATCTGGCTCTGCGCCATAAATGCATCGCAAACAGAACACCGGCACGTCGTCGTTCATGTTAACGGACGCCCCCTTCAATTCAACATGAACACTGGAGTGGACGTTTCAGTGATACCTCCAGGTTTCGCGGGGTGCCCAGTAGACCTAGGCAAACCCAAGGATGTAGAGCTGATGGGTCCGGTCCGCTGCCGCCTAAACGTGCTCGGGACGTTTCCTGCTACTCTGTCGTGGTGAGGCCGGATGGTATGCAAAAAAATTGTACGTCGTAGCGGACATTGACTCTCCTCTGCTGGGGTACTCGGCGGTAGTGGACCTGGGAGTCGTCCAGTTTGTTGACACCATGGAAGACGTGGAAGCCCCGAACAAGCCCGCAACGCCAGACAAGGCCGTAGCTTCGCTGTTCTCGTGCCTTGGCGAGATGTCTGAAGAATACCACATCCGCATCAAGCCTAGAGGGGTTCCGTTTTAAATGCGGTGCATTTCTTAGGCTCCCCTGGTCCTCCGTCGTTGATGACGGCGCCGTCCACACGCTCACTCCGCATGCGCAACTCTCCTTCTTACACCCACAGCTCCGCAATACTACACTATGAAAAAAAGAAATAGTTAGCGGCGCCCGGTTTCGATCCTACGACTCTCTGGCCGCAACGGGAGGTACGCGGTGCTCTTCCCACTACGCTACAAATCCGGGACAGGAGAAAGTGCTACGAACGCGCCTTATTTCCTTGACGCATTCAAACTACGTTAAGAAGCTACTAATACAACGAAGGCACGCGAAGCTGAACGTCAACGGAAACAACGAACTGAAAACTTTCTGAACTGAACTTTCTGAACTTTCTGAACTGAAAACTTCCTGTGGGAAAGCTGTGGCGGGAAGCGCCACGCGCCTTGCAGCTCAACCAGCCCCGTCCGCAGCGCCTCTGATGCTGATTGTGGCAGGATGCCCCTAGGGATTGGCCAAACAATGAATCCATCACGAGATAGGTTCGCGTTCAACCACCGTCGTCATCTTCCCGTAGGGGAACTGCCGAAGAAGAAGAACGAGAAGACAAAGCTGCGAAGAGGAGGGCTTGTACATTGCTCTCAGCCGGTGCACCAATGTCAACAACCTTTACCTCACCAAAGCTGACGGAGACTACCGACTCTACCACAGAGACAACATCGACAAGAACATGATGGACGACTTTCGGCGCCTCGAGATCCACCGCCTACTCACCGTAACACAACAGCACTTGCGTGCCTTTGCCGCCTACTCACCGTAACACAACAGCACTTGCGTGCCTTTGCCGCCGGTGTGGACCCGGACGCGGAATTCCTTCTGGCGCTAGTAAAAACCAGATCACTCAACATAACGGCAACACAATGGAACCACACGGAACCGCCACCATGCTTCGCATCCTCATCAGGGTTCCCCACGGGAAGATGGTGTAATTTTTTTTCTCAGCGTTCCCAGGCGCATCCCTATTCCCCTCGAAGGCGTAGTCAAGAGGACTCAGACGTGATGGAAAGGGGCGGGGTCATCCGGCGATTCACTGTTCCGACACCGTGGTGTGCAGGTGTTGTGCTGGTACCGAAAGCGGATGGAGAATAGAGAATTTGTGTCGACCTTACAAAGTTGAACCAAGTTGTTCTTCGAAAGAAACACCTTATACCCACCAGGTACCTAGACCAGGTACCAGGTACCTAGGCGTCTGGGCAATGCCGGAGTCTTCTCGAAACTTGATGCAAAATCGGAGTTTCATCATGTAATGCTTCTGAAGGCTGTCAGGAACTGACTACCTTTATAACCTCGTTTGCACACTACTGCTACCACCGCCTGCCCTTCGGCAGCACTTGCGCTCGCGAAGTACTTCAGCGCTAAATATCTCGGATTCTAGAGGGTCTGGAAGGATATGTGAACACAGTAGATGACATCGTAGTATTCGGCAGGGACCATTCCGAGCCGGACAGCCGACTCCAAGCAGCAGTCCTTCGCTAGTTAGAAGAAGCTGGCATTACGTTGAACGCCTCGAAATTCTCGTTCGGGGTATATCCATCGTCATGCTGCTTAGTGTAGTGGCAAACGCCAGTGGCATCTCGGGTGACCCCGACAAGGTCTCTGCTATTGTGAACCTGAACCCGCCGACAGATACGTAAGACCTCCATTGTTTCCTGGGCATGCTGAACCACATTGAAATGTTTTGGCAACCGGTCGGACATCATTACACCGATTCGGCTCCTTTTGAAGAATAATGCGGTCTGGACCTGGGACCAAGCGCAAGCAACCTCTTTCGAGACATTGAAGAGAATGGTGGCATCTAATGCTTGTATGGCTAGCTCTAATCCGGAGCTACCCACCCTTGTGTCAGCAGATATGGCTAGCTACAATCCAGAGCTACCCATCCTTGTGTCGGCAGATGCCAGTTCGTTCGGGCTAGGCGCGGTTCTCTTGCAGGAGCAACAGACGGGAGAGCGACGGGCTGTCGCGTTCGCGTCAATAGCACTGACTACCGCTGAGCAGCGGTACAGTCAGATTGAGAAGGAAGCGCTTGGTGTCTCTTGGGCCATCGAGAGGTTTGAGGAATTCGTGCGCAGACTCAGCTCTGTCGTTGAAACCGACCATCAGCCGCTCGTCAGGCTGCTTGGCTCCGCCGATGTTGATCTCATACCCCCTCGCATCGAGAAATTTAGCAGAAGGCTCATGCGATATCAGTTCACCGTCAAGTATGTACCAGGGAGTACCTGGCCTCTGCAGACATCATGTCGAGGGATCCTGAAGGCTCTTCTATATCAGAAGTGGACAGCACAGAAATTTTTGTGTCTCGGGTCGTGGAAGCCCTTCCTTCAACCGTGGCCGTACGTCTTGAAGACTTCAGCTCTCACCAAAGTTGACATGGCGAGTTCTCAATGCTGAAAGCATACTGCATGTGTATTTTTTTCGGGGAAGGATGTGGCGAGTCTGTTGGCGAACGCAAGCCAGTTCTGCTTTAAACTGCAAGCTTGGAGTGAACAGAATGGCCCCGTTTTAGATGAATCAAATATAAAATGCGTTGTGTTTTGTGCACAACTGTTTTGTGCACGACTGTTTCGTGCACAAGAACAACTGTTTCCGGAACACAATCAGTGTTCCGGAAGCAGTAGTTCTTGGCCCTTACACTGTGTCAATTGAAAAATCCGTAAAAACGCTCGGTGTTATTTTTTCTCAGCACATGTCATGGAACGACCATATGAAAAAACTAAAGTCAAAATTAAGTCGAACGGTTGGCATCATAAATCGGAATCGCCATTTTCTGCCCACCACAATTGGAAAACAATTATACCATGCTCTGTTCAACTCTAGCTAGAGTTATTGCATGCTGGTGTGGGGAAACACTACTGAAATAAATATACACAAGATGACTGTATTACAAAAAAGAGCGCTGTGAATTATTCAAAATGTACATTATCTAGGACACACCGCTCCAATCTTTAAAAAACATCGAATTATAAAAGTGGAGGATATCTATAATCACAGATTGATATGCGCTTAGCAAATCGCTGTGAAGGGAAAATAAGATTTGTTTTTAAACCTAGCTAACCTAAACCAAACCACATACACATACCCGTTCCGTCAACAGTCACCATGGGAAGTTCCATTTTCCCGCACAAATTATGGGGAAAAAAAGATTAGATCACGATTTGCCTACAATACTACATTATTTTCACTCAAAAGAAGTTGGCATTATGAAACTGAATGCGAAGAAAACCGTCGAAATGTTTCTTTAAAAAGTGCTTGTGACTATCTTTTGTTTTTAGTGTGTTTTATTTCAATGCCATATCATAATGCTTAGTATGTTTGTAAATGCATGTTTTAATGTTTTAATGTACGTGTGCTACTGTGACTGCATTGTGTCCACTGCCGATGGGTGTCCGGAGCCCCGTCCAGCCGCAAATGAGCGGCTTTTTCTCCGCCCCCCCCCCTTTTTTCGCTGTACTTTTTGGAGCGAAAAATAAAACTGACTGATTGATTGATTGATTGATTGATTGATTGATTGACTGACTGATTGATTGATTTATTGATTGATTGATTGATTGATTGATTGATTGATTGATTGATTGATTGATTGATTGATTGCATGTAAGTGTGGCCTCGACAGAACCACCCGCCGCTCAACATGACACGTCACTGGGAGAACCGTGGGGACTTCACCATACGCGAGGATCTGCTACTCCTGAATGGACGTCTAGTTGTGCCCGCAGCACTACGCAGAGACATCATGAACCTGCTGCATGATGGTCATCAAGGCGTCAATCGATGCTTGGCGGTGGTCCTAGACTTGGTGTGGCGGCCCGGTCTCAACATCCAGGTTAAAGAAGCCGATGAGAATTGCCCAGCATGAGCGTCTACACGCGTTCACGCTGCGAGCCCATGATTTCGACCGCGACACCATCAGCTCCGTGGAAGAGGATGGCCATAGACTATTTTCATTTTGCTAATCAAGAGTTCCTTCTGGTTGTCCACTACCGTTCTCAGTACCCAGAGGCCATTACACTCAGGTCAACTTCTGCGGAAGCTGTTATTTCTGTTATCAAGAGCACATTTACCGGATACGGCATCCCGGTGACTTTTGTCAGCGACAATGAGCCGCAGTTTTCCTGTAAAGCTTTTGAGGACTTTAAGAAGACCTACGGTTTCACACATGTCACGAGCAGACCGCGCTATCCGCAGTCAAACGGCGAAGCGGAGCGCATGGTTCGCACAATAAAGGAGTTGTTTCGGAAGGCCACATACCCGTGTCTGGCTCTGCTCACATACTAGAGCACTGCCAGTGTGTCTGGTTACACCCCGGCTCAACTGCTCCTGGGTCGCTCTCTGAGAACTCGTGTGCCAGCCATGGCTCCAGATTGGCCCCATGTGAAAGAATTCAATGAGGGAGATGCCGGCCATAGACGAAGACAACAGAGAGACTACAATAACCGGCACGCAGCGCATGACCTTCGTGCTCTCGACGACGGAGAGGAAGTATGGCGCGCAGCACGAGGTCAAGGGCGACGGTCTCAAGCCCAGCTCAGAGGCCCCGCTCGTACATCGCCCAGACGCCCAGTGGCGTACTATATAAAGTGCGAAACCTTCGACATCTTGTCCCCTGCAGCAATCCTGAGTCAGCCCCCTCAGCTCCAACCCTGCGGCCCCGACATCTGCAATCCAAGTGCCGTCTCCCGGGCCGCATCTGGCAGCAACCGCTAGTACTTCGGACACTCCAGCTCCTGCACCTGCTGCAGGATTGGCAGGCCACCATTACACACGATACGGCCGGCGTAAGAGTAAGTGGGAGGTGGCGCCCCCACTCTGTATAAAGGCGTTGGTGTGCATTAAATGGGGCTTTTTGCTGTTCGTGAACTGGGCGTTGGTACTTCATTCTTCGGGGGCATCACGCCCACATTCATCCCGGCTAGCAGCGTTCGCGCTACCCGCCCGGGCGCGTCGCGACAAGAAGCGCTCCAGCCAGCACTAATAATTTAGCTTAAAATACTCTGGTATGGAGTAAAAAATACTATTGTGTGGGGTACTGCACTTTGTCAGGCATTAAATTGCCTTTTTGCGAACCTTTCCCCTTTTATGTGTGCCAAATGTACGCTTCCCTGTACTCTGTAACTGATGAAAAAAATGAAATTACAGTATGTAGCGGTAATTCGGGACCCAAATTAGAAAAAAGGTAAAATTGCACTAGTACGAGTCAACCGCAAAGCCGTGAGATTTATATTTGGGAAGTACAAAAGGGAGGAGTCCCCTGCTCAGTTAATGCATTGTAACCAAATTAAGACCTTGGAAACTCGTAAAAAGATTAGTCGCATAGCATTCTTACACAACTGTCTCTCAGGAAAACTTAAATAAACTACCCGATTATGCGAAACCTCTCGCAATGAGGAGCACTCGCCACAATCACCAACCTTCATTGGCTCCAATCTTCGCAAAAAGAAATAGCTGTTAGTACAGTTTCTTCCCTCAAACAATTGACGATTGGAATTCGTTTTCTGCACAATTATTTCTCTTTTCCAATTTAGTCACCTTAGTTAGAAAAACATTTCTCTCATTAAATTTTGACGACAAAACATTCAAATATTCCTGCCATTGCGTGACTTTCTTTATGTGAATTGTGGCCTGTATTGTACGTAGTGCGCACTTCTGCTTGGGCCAAATTATTGGCCTGCAGTTTTGGAAAATAAAAAAATAAAATAAACAACTAAAAAGACATTGAACAACCTACCAAACGATCGGCGTAAGAGTAAGTTGGAGGTGGCGCCCCCACTCTGTATAAAGGCGTTGGTGTGCATTAAACTGGGCTTTTTGCTGTTCGTGAACTGGTCGTTGTTACTTCATTCTTCGGGGGCATCACGGCCACATTCATCCCGGTTCATAAGCAGTTATCAGAAAGAATGCACGTTAAGTCGTCAGTCGGGCAGGGTTGTCCCATTTCACCCCCGTTCGCGTTATATCTAGAACCACAGTGTGCAAAAATTATTCAGAGCGAGCATATACAGTCAAATCTCGATACAACAAATTTCGAGCGACTGCTAAAAAGTTCGTTATTTTGAATAACCGTTATAGTGAAAAAATAGAAAATTCGCGGTAAAAATTGTGAACGTAACAAAAGCATCCACCTACCTTTACTGGGAACACATGCACAATCGCGTTAGCCTCTAACGCGTGTGGATGCACGTTTATTTGAAGAAATAAGTGATCTTTGCCTAGCGTGTGCCACTCAACTGCTGCAAGACGAGCGATTCGAAGCTGTCCACGTTCTTGTGTACTGCCTCCGTGGCATTAGTGGATCTACTAAGAAAGTGCGCATTTTTGCTACGCACTGCAAAACATCGGCGTTAGACACGGCTTCTTCGCCTTGGCTTGCGGGCCCTCTCTCAGCGTCGTCGTCATCGCTCTCGGCATCCTCATCGCTGGCACCGCCATCGCGACAAACAGTGTTGATGATGTCTTCAGTCGTTAGTTCAGAGTTCAGCAGACGCGCATGCTTCATCGTCACATTGCACGTAATCTTCAAAGGTGACTGCAGCGGCCACGGCGAGCTTTTGTGAGACTTCATCCAATGGCTCGCATTCTTCACGGTCTGGCACTATGTCTTCGGCTTCAGGTGGCGTCTCCTTCCTCCAGCAGTTCTCGATGGTGGTCGCTGTCACGCTCCACCAGGGCCCGGTAATCATTTCCGCGGCCTGTCGCACGTTGATTGTGGTCGCGACCGTCATTCGAAGGTTAATCAGGACTCGCTGAACGAGACGCCTCCGCTAATGAGCCTTTACGCTCTTTTTGACCCCTTGGTCCAGCGGCTGCAGCAGGGACGTGCAGTCCAGATGGAAGAACTCCAGCCGAACATTTGTGAGGCGAACGTTAACAAGGTGTGCCGAACAGTTATACACGATAATGAGGATCCTTCTGCCCACCCTGCTCATCTCATCGTCCACCTTCAGCTGCCATTCGGAAAACGGCTTTCCAGTCATCCACGTGCGTGAATTGGCTTTGTTACCGCACTACGAAGAGACCAAATTTTTCATGCAACGAGGCTTCTTGTATTTTCCGATGACCAAGAGCGTGAGCTTTTTAGTCCCTGTGGCATTGTAGCACAGCAGTACAGAAACTGGGACGTTCGACTTCCTGCCGCCTTTGCAGCTGCTTCTCTTAAAATGCATGGTCTTGCCAGGATGCGAGACCCCCCAAGCGCAGGCGATGGCGATAGAGCTAACGCGCATTTAGTATGCTGATGATGATAGTTGTACATGTCCACCATTAATCGTCGTTTACACTAACACGAGTAATTTCGTACACTCAGAATTCGTTATGGTGAACTGTTGTTTTATATGAGGATGATAAAATTCGATACGTTATTCTGAAATAATCGGTGCTCTGAAATTCGTAGTAGTGAAATATTTTTACATAGAAATTAATAGGGTTTTGGTAGGGGATTTCACAAATCTTCGTTTATTTGAAAAAATTGTTAATCTGAGGTTCTCAATAAGGGGATTTGAGTGTACGTGGATTCCGACAAGGCGCATGTGATGTTAAAGTTTTGTCGTACGATGGTGACGTGGCCGTATTTTGTGCCGATCGGGCGAGTGTGTGTAAAGTGTTGTCGGTCACGAGAGAATTTTGCGAAACGACAGGCAGTGCTGTAAATTTGTATAAATGCATAGGTACGAATGTCAAAATACGCCCGGCGCTTACGAAGTGGTGGAGTGAACAACCACGCCTAGAAAGCATCTTCAAGCATCACTTCATAGATATCACGGGAACACGGTCTGGAAAGAGGAGCGTCAGAAACGAAGGCGCAAACGGAAGTCTGGACTGGTAGGTATGCATCGATCTTCGCCCGATTGACGATTTGTAACACGCTTCTGATAGCAAAATTATGCTATGTCATGCAGGCGCTGTATTGTACATGGGCTAATATCCAAACGTTTTATATGTTGCCTGTTATGTAAAGGCAGTAATTTCTTTCGCAGGTTAAGAAGGGGCGGGCTAAGGTTATCGAACCTGCTTGGTAGACAATTGGTGTCGATATTGTTATATTTGCGCGACATATCTTCGAAAGTACATGCAGCTCAGATTGGGTTGTGCCATACTACATTTTACTGTAACGACGAGAGATAGGAAGAAATATGCAGTTAGTGGGTTCTTGCGCGAAGCGGTGATGTTTTTCCAGTGTTTAAGTGAGCGATTTTCAATGCAGTACTTGTCAAGCGTGATGCGTAGACGGTTGCCCTGTGATGTGGTCGACATTATGTGTCGCGAACCAGTGTATACATAAAGATATCCTGGGGGTCATAAACATGAGGTTCCCAAACGCGTCGAGAGAATGATTATACCCGCAGTAGTGAAAACATTCTTTTTTAAATTTCACACTGTTTTTGCCTTGGGGAAAAGATTGTCGACTTTGAAAAAATTCACAACGTGTAGAACATGTTTTTGTCGATTGCTAGGACAACGCCTTCCTGTGGGACGTCGTCGAGCGGACTGCCAAAAAAGGTCTTTGTCTGACACAGAAAGGCATACGTTTTCTTGCAAATTGGCAGGATGACGTTCCTTACGATCTCTCTTTTCTCCTCGCCCTCCACCATATATGGCGTAGCAGAATGGTTGTGTGAAACAGTGACGAGAATGCTAGGCCGGTGGCTTCTTACCCTGCAGAAAATGTTAGCAAACTGAAGCAAGTGTACGCCAAACAAGAATATGGTGATGATGATTTTCACATGTGACTGTATTAGGCGTAATTCAAGCCCACGAATTTCAACTTCCCATTAAGCTTCGGCAGCGCTGTTGTGCCAGCCTGGAGAGTTTTTGTGGTGTATGACACCAAGCCAGGCTGAAAAATTAAATGTGAAAGCAAGGGTTGTGTACGATCGTTACTACACGTAGTTGTGAAAAAATGACATTGGCGAGCCGAAGTTATAGCTGGCTTCCTTATGTATTGTGTGTTTGTACCACGCTTATTTGATGGCATTTTTTTTGTCTGTACCAAGTGTGG